>NC_067484.1:41678276-42008276 GCF_947179515.1 Apodemus sylvaticus | reverse complement strand
AGAATATAGATAAATACATTGATAAAAACACAAACAAACCTTATAATAAAGTGAAGACAACTGTTCAAGAATGAAATTAGACACAGAAAAGAAAATTCTTTTTTTCCAAGGAAGAACCTTGGAAATGAAAAATTTATAAGTTTGAACAGGGTCCTCAGAGTAAGTCTCATCAACAGAATGTAAGAGATGAAAGAGAGAATATTTAGCAAGATAGAAGAAAGACATCTTAGTCAAAGAAAATGTTACTCTAAAATAGTCAAAGCACAGAATATCCAGGAAATCTGGGGCATTATGAGAAGACCAAATCTAAGAATAATAGCAATATAGGAAGGAGAAGAAATACAGGTCAAAAGCACAGAAGATATTTTCAACAAATTGGAGAAGAAACGTTTTCTAACCTAAAGAAGAAGATACTTATTAAAGTACAAGAAGTATAGAGAACATCAAATAGACTAGACCAGAAAATAAAGTTGGTACTTAATAATCAAAACACTAAATACACAGAGAAATGAAAAAATACTAAAGGCTAAAAGGAAAACAAACCAATTAGGTTCACTTTAATAGGCATAATTACCCCCCCAAAAAATAAATACCCCCTACCCCAACTGAGACTCTAAGAACCAGAGGGTCTAGAATCAAAATCAATAAATGAAGGGAAAAAAGTCATTCCACGATAAAACCAAATTTGAACAAGACATTTCTACAAATCCAGCTTTACAGAAGGTACTAGAAAGAAAGCTTTAACCTAAAAAAGTTAACCACACCCATAAAAACACAAGAAATAAATAATTTCAGATAATCAAATCAAAAGAGAAACCCTGAATTACAATAATCACAACAACAAATGGGAAACAAGCATTGCTCATTGATATCAATGCTCTCAATTACCCAGTAAAAAGACAAAATAGCAGACTGAATATGCAAATAGGATCCATTTTTCTGCTGCAACCAAAAAAATACACCTTAACATCAAATGTAAACATCATCTCTGAGTAAAAGGATAAAAGAGCTTTATCCAGAGAGACAACTCCAGCTTAAATAACATATTGCTCCTCACATACTGATAGTAGGAGACTTCAATACCCCTACTTTATCGAATACATGAGTCATTCAGACAAAAAGTAAACAGAAAAATGCTGAAGAAATGAATGAAGGAAAATGTAGTATTTTGACACAGATGCTCGCTGTTTAAAGCCTCAGAAGCAGAGAAATTCATCCAGGTAGAAAGGAAGAAATTAAACGGGGAGAAGAAAGATAACATGATATCATAAACATAAATGTATCTAAGAGATATTTACAGAACTTTTCACCTAAACACAAAAGAATATACTTTCTTCTCAGCATCTCATGGACCTTTTTCTAAAACTGAGGATATAATTGAACTCAAAGCAAGACTTAACAGATTCAAGAACATTGAAATAACACCCTGACTGCTATCTGACCATTACAGAATAAAGCTGAAGATCAACAAAAGAAACAACAGAAACTTTACAAATTCATGGAATCTGAACAACACACTACTGAATTTAAAAATGGGTCAAGACAGAAATTAAGAAAGAAATTTCAAAGTCTTAAAAATTTAGTGAAAATACACAAATTTATGGGGCACAGAAAATGACAACTTAAAGGGAGGAAAACACAAAGCATTTCTTCTAAAATAAGGAACAAGACAAGGTTCCCCACACTTTTTACACCTATGAAATCTTAGCTACACTAATAAGATAACTGAAGGAGATCAAGAGAATACAGATAAAGTTGTAAGAATTCAAAGTATCTTTATTTTCAGATGATATGGTAATATACATAAGTGACCTTAAAACTTCCACTTGGTACACCTTCAGCTAATAGGCACTTTTAGCAATGTAGCTGGATACAAAATTGACTCACATAAGTCAGTAGCCATCCTATATACAAATGACAGCCTAAGGAAGAAATCAGAGCAACACCAGCTTTCACAATAGCCTCAAATAATACAAAATATCATGGAGTAACTCCAACCAAGCCAATGAAAGACCTGCATGGTAAAAACTTCAAGCATTTGAAGAAAGAAATTGAAGAAGATATCAGAAAAATCTCCCACGTTCATGGATCAGTAGGAATGATATAGTAGAAATAGCCTTCCAACCAAAAGCAATCTATAGATTCACTGATATAAAATAACAACACCATTCTTCATAGATTTTAAAGGACAATTGTCAGTATATAGAAATACACAATGCAAAACAACAACAATGACAACAACAGCAACAACAAAAACAGGATCGCTAAAACAATCCTGAATAATATAAGAACTGTCCTCATTTTATTTCAGACCCATAGCAGACCATAATATCGGTGGCACAAAAATAGCCATGTTGGTCAAAGAAAATGAATTGAAGTTCCAGACATAGATCCACACACCCATGGTTTTTTATTTTAATTAAATAAAAAAGCAGAAATACACACTGGAAAAAAGGCAGCATCTTCAATAAATGCTTCTGGTCAAACTGGATGTCTGCAGGTAGAAAAATATGAGAAGACCCATACATATCACCTTGTACAAAAATCAAACCCAAATGAATCAAAGACCTTAACATAAAAGCAGATTCACTTAACCTGGTAGAGGAGAAAATGGAGAATAGCCTTGAATTCATGGTACAGGAAAATATTTTCTGAACAGAACATCAATAGCATAGGCATTAAAATCAACAACTAATAAATGGATCCTCATGAAACTGAGAAGCTTCTTTGTGGCAAAGGACATCATCATTCAGTCAAAGTGGCAGCCTACAGAATGGAAAAGACTTTTACCAACTACACATTCAATAAAGGACTAATATCTAAACCATAAAGAACTCAAAAACTTGAAATCAAGAAAACAAATAATACAATTTAAAAATGGAGTACAGATATAAACAGAGGATTCATCAAAAAGAAAACTCAAATGGCGGAGAAAGACTTAATAAGATGTTCAACATCCTTGTCAGGGAAATGCAATTAAAAGCACTTTGAGATTTCATCTTATACTAGTGGCCAAGATCAATAAAACAAATGACAGCTCATGCTAAAGAATTTGTGGAGCGAAAGAAAATCTCATACATTATTAATGTGAGTTCAAACTTACACAGTCACAATGGAAGTCAGTGTAGTGGTTGCTTTGGAAGCTGTCAATAGATTTCCCTCAAGATCTAGCTATACAACTCTTGGCATATACCCAAAGGATTCTACATTCTACCATAAATACACTTGTTCAACCACGTTCATTGCTGCTCTATTTATAATAGCCAGAAACTGGAAACAGGGTAGATGTTCATCAGTGAATAAGTGGATAAAAATAAAGTGGTATATTTACACAATGGAGTATTACTCAGCCATTTAAAAATGAAAAAAAATCATAGGTAAATGGATTCATAGGTAAATTCATAGGCTAGAAAAAAGTCATCCCAAATGAAGTAACTGAGATCCAAAAGGACAAATATAGTATGCATTCACTTGTAAGTGAATGATAATGCTTAAGTCTTTGGTAAGCAGGCTACAATTCACAGAGCCATAGATATTAGGTATAGAATATGAGATTGGGGGGATGATTGGATTTCCCTAAGAAGAGTAAATGGAATAAATAGAAATGAATGGATGATGACAGTGGTAATGATAGGAATAAAGGTAAGAAAGGGTTAAGTGGGGAAGTCTGGGGAGGGACAGCTAAAACTAAAGGCCATTTTAGAGGTTGTTTGGAAACGTAATATAGTAGAAGCTTATATATATATATATATATTATTATATACACATGAAGATAATTTAAATGGAATCACCAAATAATGGGGGACACAGAATCCCATGTAAACATCTCTCATCACCAAATAAAAATTCTGGAAATTGTTTATAGCTAATTGAGTTTTTAGCCAAAGGGATCTCATGGGGACTCTCAGACAACCAAGGTCAATGTTATTGGTTGCTCTTTACAAACCAGTAGTAAGGCTCTATTGCTGATGATAACACCTATACAACCCACTGAACATGGAGTGATAGAGGTGGTGTCTACCTAGATCTTCAACCCTGCCTATTAGTGCTTATAGTGCTTTGCATGCTACTGTGGAACAGGCAAACACTAACCCAGTTACAAACCCTTTGACCAACAATAGTGACATCCACATAAAGATGAACAAGTGCAATAGTGGCACAAAGCTTGTGGGAGTAACCAGGCAATATCTTATTGATTTAAGGTCTTCTCCCTGAGATCGAACCCATGCCAGTGTAGCTGAAGTAGCTAAGAACATGTGAATAGATAGTGTTTGTGCAAAAAAAAAAAAGTGATATTTTCTCTTTATTCCAAGTAGCTGCCAAATAAATGAGACATAGATTTATTTATAAGGTTTTAAGATTTAGTTAACCAAGCTTTATTGAACAATAGCTGAGCAGTATTAATCTATTTTAATCCTTTAAATAATTTAACTCCCAACCAAAATGCCTGAGATACTTGCATTTTAGTATTAATCTAGCTCTCTCTACTTAAATATGCTCCCATTGTGGCTTCTCTACTCTATCCTTATGGTGAACCCTCTTTTGTCTCTACACTTCTCTTAGCTGAGATCGGAAGTCCAGCCCTTTGTCTCCTCTGTTCAGCCATTGGCTAACAACCTTTTATTGACACACCAAAGAATAAATGTGGAACAATGTTTACATGACAAAGAGTCAGGAGAATTTAGAATAAGCATTACAATGCAATATCTAGATTGGAACCAGATATGGGGGCAGAGAAATAAGCCTTTGAATAATACAAGAGTAATCACAGTGCACAATAACTTTGTAACTACAAGACAGGCCAAGGACCTAGGCAACCCTCAAATAGTACTGTTTCCTGAAAAAGCATAAGTACAAATTACTCTAATGAAATTCTGTTATAACTCATAGACTAGTGTCTTACTCAGACTTCATCGAAGAAGCTTCCTCTCCTACTATATGGAAAGAAATACAAAGATCCATGGCTGCACGGGTAAAAGAATGAAATACCTTGGAATGTTCAGTCCTCAATGTGCTGCCCATCAATGCTCTCTTCTTATGGCTCAGTGAATTGTGCAGAAGAGAGGGTGGAAGAGCCAGAGGAGAAGGAAGACATCAAGGAGACACAATCTTCTAAACACAAAAGGACAAATGCACATAGGAACTACAGAGATGGTGGTAGCATGCACACAGATCTAATCCAAATGGGGCCTAGTGCTGAAGAGGGGAAATGGACACAGGCAGACGTATTTAACCCATAAACTATCTCCAATTGGTAACTACTCACAAATAAAATTTACTTTTCTCAAAGTCTTACTAGGCAAACAAAACACTTTTAAGATTAGGCTATGTACCTACCAGTAGATGCCCAACACATAACAAACTTTATTTTTGAGATTATTTCGTCTGCTAATACTTTTGAGTATTTTTTCCTTAACCTATAAGACTTTGTTTATATATTATGGTTTATAAATTTGTAGTTTTGGGGGATTTCTGTGTATGCCAGTGTGTGTGTATCTATATCTGTCCTTTTATTATGGTTTTTCTTTGGCTCTTTATCTTTCTTTTCATTTGTATGTCATATGCTATCATATTCTATACAGATTTGACTGTTTTTATTTCATATTATTATTATTATTATTTTAAGATTCCTATTTGATTTCTAATACGAGAACAAGAAAGGGTTGTTTAGATTTGGATGTGTGGGGAAATGGACAGGATCTGGGAGGAGAAGAAGGAGAACCATATTAAAAATATGTTGTATAAAAAAATTAAAATTTAGAAAATCCTGAACAGCCACAAATAAATTTGTTTCCTCATTCTCAAATAAATAAATAAAATTGGAATTTGATCCTGTCACCATGAGGTGAATCTCTTTGTGAAATATTTGGCTTTGTTTCTCAAGAAAACTCCATAATTGTAGTCTATTTTCTTCCTCTGGTCCTCATTAAAATGTACTGACTTTAGTGGATATTTCTTTTTTTTATTAGATTTTTTATTTACATTTCAAATGTTATCTCTTTTCCTGGTTTCCCCTCCAAAAACACCCTAACCGCTCCCCCCTCCCCCCTACTCACCAATCCACTCACTCCCTCTACCCTGTCCTGGCATTACCCTATACTGGGCCATCCAGCCTTCTCAGTACCAAGGGCCTCTCCCCACTTTGATGACCAACATGTCATCCTCTGTTTAAGCTTCATTTGTTCCGTGAATTGTATCTTGGGTATTCCAAAGTTCTGGACTAATATTCACTTATCAGTGAGTACATACCATGCATGTTCTTTTGTGATTGGGTTACCTCACTCAGAGGTATTTTTCTAGTTCCATCCATTTGCCTAAGAATTTCATGAATTCATTGTTTTTAATAGCTGAGTAGTATTCCATTGTGTAAATATACCACATTTTCTGTAACCATTCCTTTGTTGATGGACATCTGGGTTCTTTCCAGTTTCTGGCTATTATAAATAAAGCTGCTATGAATATAGTGGAATATGTGTCTTTATTGCATGTTGGAGAATCTTCTGGGTATATGACCAGGAGTGGTATAGCTGGGTCCTCAGGTAGTACTATGTCCAATTTTCTGAGGAACTGCCAAACTGATTTCCAGAGTGGTTGCATGAGCTTGCAATCTCACCAGCAGTGGAGAAGTGTTCCTCTTTCTCCCCATCCTCGCCAGTACCTGTTTTCTCCTGAGTTTTCATTCTGACTGGTTTGAGGTGGAATCTCAGGGTTGTTTTGATTTGCATTTCCCTAATGATTAAGGATGTTGAACATTTCTTTTTTTTTTATTCGATATAATTTATTTATATTTCAAATGATTTCCCTTTTCTAGCCCCCCCACTCCCCGAAAGTCCCGTAAGCCCCCTTCTCTTCCCCTGTCCTCCCACCCACCCCTTCCCACTTCCCCGTTCTGGTTTTGCTGAATACTGCTTCACTGAGTCTTTCCAGAACCAGGGGCCACTCCTCCTTTCTTCTTGTACCTCATTTGATGTGTGGATTATGTTTTGGGTATTCCAGTTTTCTAGGTTAATATCCACTTATTAGTGAGTGCATACCATGATTCACCTTTTGAGTCTGGGTTATCTCACTTGGTATGATATTCTCTAGCTCCATGCATTTGCCTAAGAATTTCATGAATTCATTGTTTCTAATGGCTGAATAGTACTCCATTGTGTAGATATACCACATTTTTTGCATCCACTCTTCTGTTGAGGGATACCTGGGTTCTTTCCAGCATCTGGCAATTATAAATAGGGCTGCTATGAACATAGTAGAGCATGTATCCTTATTACATGGTGGGGAGTCTTCTGGGTATATGCCCAGGAGTGGTATAGCAGGATATTCTGGAAGTGAGGTGCCCAGTTTTCGGAGGAACCGCCAGACTGCTTTCCAGAGTGGTTGTACCAATTTGCAACCCCACCAGCAGTGGAGGAGTGTTCCTCTTTCTCCACACCCTCTCCAACACCTGCTGTCTCCTGAATTTTTAATCTTAGCCATTCTGACTGGTGTAAGATGAAATCTTAGGGTTGTTTTGATTTGCATTTCCCTAATGACTAATGAAGTTGATCATTTTTTAAGATGCTTCTCTACCATCCGAAGTTCTTCAGGTGAGAATTCTTTGTTTAACTCTGTACCCCATTTTTTAATAGGGTTGTTTGGTTTTCTGGAGTCTAACTTCTTGAGTTCTTTATATATATTGGATATTAGCCCTCTATCTGATGTAGGATTGGTGAAGATCTTTTCCCAATTTGTTGGTTGCCGATTGAAGCTATTTCGCCCAGGAGGAGTAGAAGGCAGGAAATCATCAAACTCAGGGCCGAAATCAATCAAGTAGAAACAAAGAGAACCATACAAAAAATCAACAAAACCAGGAGCTGGTTCTTTGAGAAAATCAACAAGATAGATAAACCCTTAGCCAGACTGACCAAAGGGCACAGAGAAAGTATCCAAATTAACAAACTTAGAAATGAAAAGGGAGATATAACAACGGAAAGTGAGGAAATCCAAATAATCATCAGATCCTACTACAAGAGCTTGTACTCAACACAACTGGAGAATCTGGAGGAAATGGACAATTTCCTTGACAGATACCAAATACCAAAATTAAATCAGGACCAACTAGACCATCTAAACAGCCCCATAATGCCTAAAGAAATAGAAGGAGTCATAGAAAGTCTTCCAACCAAAAAAAGCACAGGACCAGATGGCTTCAGTGCAGAATTCTACCAGACCTTCAAAGAAGAGTTAACACCAAAACTCTTCAAACTATTCCACAAAATAGAAACAGAAGGAACACTACCCAATTCCTTCTACGAAGCCACAATTACGCTGATACCAAAGCCACACAAAGATCCAACAAAGAAAGAGAACTTCAGACCAATTTCCCTTATGAACATCGATGCAAAAATACTCAATAAAATTCTTGCCAACCGAATCCAAGAACACATCAAAACGATCATCCACCATGACCAAGTAGGCTTTATCCCGGGAATGCAGGGTTGGTTCAATATACGGAAATCCATCAATACAATCCACTACATAAACAAACTCAAAGAACAAAACCACATGGTCATTTCATTGGATGCTGAAAAAGCATTTGACAAAATTCAGCATCCTTTCATGCTTAAAGTCTTGGAGAGAACAGGAATTCAAGGCCCATACCTAAACATAGTAAAAGCAATATACAGCTCCATCCATTTGCCTAAGAATTAGCCAATGGATGGAGTTAGAGAATATCATACTAAGTGAGGTAACCCAGACTCAAAAGGTGAATCATGGTATGCACTCACTAATAAGTGGATATTAACCTAGAAAACTGGAATACCCAAAACATAATCCACACATCAAATGAGGTACAAGAAGAAAGGAGGAGTGGCCCCTGGTTCTGGAAAGACTCAGTGAAACAGTATTCAGCAAAACCAGAACGGGGAATTGGGAAGGGGTGGATGGGAGGACAGGGGAAGAGAAGGGGGCTTACGGGACTTTCGGGGAGTGGGGGGGCTAGAAAAGGGGAAATCATTTGAAATGTAAATAAATAATATTGAATAAAAAAAAAGAAAAAAAAAAGCAATATACAGGACACCGGTAGCCAGCATCAAACTAAATGGAGAGAAACTTGAAGCAATCCCACTGAAATCAGGGACCAGACAAGGCTGCCCCCTTTCTCCTTATCTTTTCAATATTGTACTTGAGGTACTAGCTCGGGCAATTCGACAACATAAGGAGGTCAAAGGGATACAAATTGGAAAGGAAGAAGTCAAACTATCATTATTTGCAGACGACATGATCGTCTACCTACGTGACCCAAAGAACTCCACTAGAGAGCTCCTACAGCTGATAAACAACTTCAGCAAAGTGGCAGGTTATAAAATCAACTCAAGCAAATCAGTGGCCTTCCTATACTCAAAGGATAAGCAGGCTGAGAAAGAAATTAGGGAAATGACCCCCTTCACAATAGCCACAAACAGTATAAAGTATCTTGGGGTGACTCTTACCAAACATGTGAAAGATCTGTATGACAAGAACTTCAAGACTCTGAAGAAGGAAATGGAAGAAGACCTCAAAAAATGGGAAAACCTCCCATGCTCATGGATCGGTAGAATCAATATAGTTAAAATGGCCATTTTGCCTAAAGCACTATACAGATTCAATGCAATACCCATCAAAATCCCAACTCAATTCTTCACAGAGTTAGAAAGAGCAATTATCAAATTCATCTGGAACAACAAAAAACCCAGGATAGCTAAAACTATTCTCAGCAACAAAAGAAAATCTGGGGTAATTAGTATCCCTGACCTCAAGCAACACTACAGAGCAATAGTGTTAAAAACTGCATGGTATTGGTACAGTGACAGGCAGGAGGATCAATGGAACAGGATTGAAGATCCAGAAATGAACCCACACACCTATGGCCACTTGATCTTCGACAAAGAGGCTGAAAACATCCAATGGAAAAAAGATAGCCTTTTCAACAAATGGTGCTGGTTCAACTGGAGGTCAGCATGCAGAAGAATGCGAATTGATCCATCCTTGTCTCCTTGTACTAAGCTCAAATCCAAATGGATCAAGGACCTCCACATAAAGCCAGACACTCTGAAGCTAATAGAAAAGAAACTGGGGAAGACCCTTGAGGACATCGGTACAGGGAGAAAGTTTCTGAACAGAACACCAATAGCGTATGCTCTAAGAGCAAGAATTGACAAATGGGACCTCATAAAATTACAAAGTTTCTGTAAGGCAAAGGACACCATCAAGAGGACAAATCGGCAACCAACAAATTGGGAAAAGATGTTGAACATTTCTTTAGATGCTTCTCAACCATTCAGTATTCCTCAGTTGAGAATTCTTTGTTTAGCTTTGTACCCCATTTTTAATAGGACTCTAACTTCTTGAGTTCTTTGTACATACTGGATATTATCCCTCTGTCGGATATAGGGTTGATTAAGATCTTTTCCCAATTTGTTGGTTGCCATTTTGTCCTATTGACAGTGGCCTTTGGCTTATAGAAGCTTTGTAATTTTATGAGGTCCCATTTGCCAATTCTTGATCTTAATGCATAAGCTATTGGTATTCTGTTCAGGAATTTTTCCCTTGTGCCCATGTGCTTGAAGCTCTTCCCCACTTTCTTTTCTATTAGTTTCATTGTGTATGGTCTTATGTGGTGGTTCTTGATCAACTTGGACTTGAGCTTTGTACAAGAAGATAAGAATGGATTGATTTGCATTCTTCTGCATGCTAACCACAAGTTGAACCAGCACCATTTGTTGAAAAAGCAATCTTTTTTCCACTCGATGGTTATAGCTCCTTTGTCAAAGATCGAGTAACCATAGGTGAATAGGTTCATTTCTGGGTCTTCAATTCTTTTTTTTTTTTTTTTTTTTTTTTTTTTTTTTTTTTTTTTTTTTTTATTTGATATAATTTATTTACATTTCAAATGATTTCCCCTTTTCTAGCCCCCCCCCCACTCCCCGAAAGTCCCGTAAGCCCCCTTCTCTTCCCCTGTCCTCCCTCCCACCCCTTCCCAATTCCCCGTTCTGGTTTTGCCAAATACTGTTTCACTGAGTCTTTCCAGAACCAGGGACCACTCCTGCTTTCTTCTTGTATCTCATTTGATGTGTGGATTATGTTTTGGGTATTCCAGTTTTCTAGGTTAATAACCACTTATTAGTGAGTGCATACCATGATTCACCTTTTGAGTCTGGGTTACCTCACTTAGTATGATGTTCTCTAGCTCCATCCATTTGCCTAAGAATTTCATGAATTCATTGTTTCTAATGGCTGAATAGTACTCCATTGTGTAGATATACCACATTTTTTGTATCCACTCTTCTGTTGAGGGATACCTGGGTTCTTTCCAGCATCTGGCAATTATAAATAGGGCTGCTATGAACATAGTAGAGCATGTATCCTTATTACATGGTGGGGAATCCTCTGGGTATATGCCCAGGAGTGGTATAGCAGGATCTTCTGGAAGTGAGGTGCCCAGTTTTCGGAGGAACCGCCAGACTGCTTTCCAGAGTGGTTGTACCAATTTGCAACCCCACCAGCAGTGGAGGAGTGTTCCTCTTTCTCCGCACTGGGTCTTCAATTCTATTCAGTTGATCTACCTGCCTGTCACTGTACCAATACCATGCTTTTTATTTTTTTTTTTTATCACTATTGTTCTATAGTACAGCTTGAGGTCCAGCATGCTTATTTCCCTAGAAGATCTTTTATTGTTGAGAATAGTTTTAGCTATCCTGGGTTTTTGTTATTCCAGATGAATTTGTAAATTGCTCTTTCTAACTCTATGAAGAATTGAATTGGAATTTTGATGGGGATTGCATTGAATCTGTACATTGCTTTTGGCAAAATGGCCATTTTTACTATATCAGTGCTGCCAAACCACAAGCATGGGAGATCTTTCCATCTTCTGAGGTCTTCTTTGATTTCTTTTGTCATGGATACTTAAAGTTCTTGTCATACAGATCTTTCACTTGTTTGGTTAGAGTAACACCAGGATACTTTATATTGTTTATGACTATTGTGAAAGGTGTCCTTTTTATAATTTCTTTCTCAGCCTGTTTATCCTTTGAGTATAGGAAGGCTACTGATTTGTTTTTTATATCCGGCCACTTTGTTGAAGTTGTTTATCAGCTGTAGGAGTTCTCTGTGAAGTTTTTTGGGTGACTTAAGTATACCATCATATCATCTGCACATAGTGATAGTTTGACTTTTTTTCTAATTTGTATCTCTTTGAGCTCTTTTTGTTTTCTGGTTGCTCTAGTTAGAACTTCAAGTACTATATTGAATAGATATGGAGAGGGCAACCTTGTTTAGTCCCTGATTTTAGTAGGATTGCTTCAAATTTCTCTCCATTTAATTTGATGTTGTCTACTGGCTTGCTACATACTGCTTTTACTATGTTTAGGTCCGGGCCTTGAATTCCTGATGTTTCCAAGACTTTTCGCATGAAGGGATGATGAATTTTGTCAAATGCTTTTTCAGCATCTAATGAAATGACCATGTGGGATTTTTCTTTGAATATGTTTATGTAATGGATGACATTGATTGATTTCCATATATTGAACCATCCCTGCATTCCTGGGATGAAGCCTTCTTGAATTTTGTGAATGATGGCTTTGATGTGTTCTTGGATTCGGTTGGCAAGAATTCTACTGAGTAATTTTGCATTAATATTCATAAGGTAAATTGGTCTGAAGTTCTCTTTCTTTGTTGGATCTTTTTGTAGTTTTGGAAGCAGAGTATTTGTGGCTTCATAGAATGAATTGGGTAGTGTTCCTTCTGTTTCTATTTTGTGAAATAGTTTGAAGAGTATTGGTGTTAGGTCTTCTTTGAAGGTCTAATAGAATTCTGTACTATAACCATCTGGTCCCGTGCTCTTTTTGGTTGGGAAACTTTCAGTGACAGCTTCTATTCCTTTAGGGGTTATGGTACTGCTGAGATCATTTATCTGATCCTCATTTAACCTTGGTATTTGGTATCTGCCTAGAAAATTGTCCATTTCATCCAGATTTTTCAATTGTATTGAATATAGGCTTTTGTTGTAGGATCTGATTTTTTTTTTAAAAATTTCCTCAGTTTCTGTTGTTAAAGCTCCCTTTCATTTCTGATTTTGTTAATTTGGATACTGTCTCTGTGCTTTCTGGTCAGCCAGGCTAAGGGTTTATCTATTTTACTGATTTTCTCAAAAAAACCAGCTCCTTGTTTTGATTCTTTCTATAGTTCTTTTTGTTTCTGCTTGGTTGATTTCAGCCCCGAGTTTCATTATTTCCTGCCATCTACTCCTCTTGGGTATATTAGCTTCTTTTTGATCTATTAGCTTTCTTTTTGTTCTTGTGCTGTTAAGTTGCTAGTATATGCTCTCTCCAGTTTCTTTTTGGAGGAATTCTGAGCTAACCATTTTCCTCTCAGCGCTGCTTTCATTGTATTCCATAAGTTTGGGTATGTTGTACCTTCATTTTCATTAAATTCTAAAATGTCTTTGATTTCTTTCCTTATGTCTTCTTTGACCAATTCATCACTAAGTAGAGCATCGTTCACCTTCCATGAGGATGTGAGCTTTCTATTGTTTTTGTTGGTATTGAAGACCAGCCTTAATGCATAGTGATCTGATAGGAGGCATGGGATTATTTCAGTCTCCTTATATATCTGGTGATGTCTGTGTCTTATGGTCAGTTTTGGAGAAGGTACCATGAGGTGCTGAGAAGAAGGTATATTCTTTTCATTTAGGAGGAAATGTTCTATAGCTATCTGTTAAATCCATTTGGTCCATAACTTCTGTCAATTTCACTGTGTCTCTGTTTAGTTTGTGTTTCACTGATCTGTCCATTCATGAGAGTGGGGTGTTGAAGTCCCCCACAATTATTGCATCAGGTGCAATGTGTGCTTTGAGCTTTGATAAAGTTTCTTTAATGAATGTGGGAGCCCCTGCATTTGGAGTATACATGTTCAGAATTGAGAGTTCTTCTGGGAAGAATTTTTTACTTTGATGAGTATGAAGTGTCCTTCTGTGTCTGTTTTGATGACTTTTGGTTGAAAGTTGATTTTATCTGATATTTGAATGGTTACTCCAGCATTATGGGACCATTTGCTTGGAAAATTGTTTTCCAGCCTTTTAGTCTGAGGTAGTGTTTGTCTTTTACACTGATATGCATTTCCTAAATGCAGCAAAATGCTGGATCCTCTTTATGTATCCTGTCTGTTAGTCTATGTCTTTTTATTGGGGAATTGAGTCCATTGATGTTAAGAGATATTAAGGAATAATGATTGTTGTTTCTTGTTATTTTTGATATTATTTTTATGTGTGTGTGGTTATCTTTTTTTAAAAAGATTACTTTCTTGCTTTTTCTAGGGTGTAGTTCCCACCTTGTGTTGGTGTTTTCCATCTATTATCCTTTGTAGGACTGGATTTGTGGAAAAATATTGTGTACATTTGATTTTGTCGTGGAATATCTTGCTTTCTCCATCTATAGCAATTGAGAGTTTTGTTGGGTATAGTAGTCTGGGCTTGCATTTGTGTTTTCTCAGGGACTGTATGAGATCTACCCAGGATCTTCTAGCTTTCATAATCTCTGGTGGGAAGTATGGTGTAATTCTGATAGGTCTGCCTTTATATGTTATTTGACCTTTACCCTTACTGTGTTTAATATTCTTTCTTTGTTTAGTGGATTTGGTGTTTTGATTATTATGTGATGAGAGGAATTTCTTTTCTGGTACAATCTATTTGGATTTCTGTAGGGTTCTTATATGTTCATGGGCATCTCTTTCTTTAGGTTAGGGAAGTTTTCTTCTATAATTGTTAAAGATATTTACTAGCCCTTTAAGCTTGAAACCTTTCCTTTCTTCTATATCTATAGTCCTTAGGTTTGGTCTTCTCATTGTGTCCTGGATTTCGTGAATGTTTTGGGTTAGAATCATTTTGAATTTTCTTTGACTGTTGAATCAATGTTTTCTATAGTATCTTCTGCGCCTGAGATTCTCTCTTCTATCTCTTGTATTCTGTTGTTGCTGTTTGCATCTGTGATTCCTGATTTCTTTCCTGAGTTGTCTCACTCTGTGATTTCCTTATTGTTTCTAGTTACATTTTTAGATCCTGGATGGCTTTGTTCAGTTCCTTCACTTGTTTCTTTGTGTTTTCCTGTAATTCTTTCAAGTATTTTTGTATGTCCTCTTTAAGGACTTCTACCTGTTTACCCCTGTTGTCCTGTATTTCTTTAAGGGGATTATTTATGTCCTTCTTAAAGTCCTCTATCACCATTATGAGATGTGATTTTAAATCCAAATCTTGCATTTCTAGTGTGTTGGGGTATCCAAGACTTGCCGTTGTGGAGGAATTCAGTTCAGATGCTGCCGTGTAGCCTTTGTTTCTGTTGGTAATGTTCTTATGTTTGCCTTTCGCCATCTGGTTTTCTCTGGTGTTAGCTGGTCTTGCTGTCTCTTACTATAGCTTGTTGTCCTGCAAGCCTGTGTATCAGTACTCCTGGGAGACCAGTTCTTTCTGTGTACACAGGCATTCCTGGGAGACCAGGTCCCTCGTGGCGATATTTGCATATGTAGCTGTGACCCAGGATCAGCTGTGTAGGTACAGATGGAATTAAGAAGACTCATATCTCCAGCTACCCCTGGGTTCATGTTTCCTGAGGGTTTCGGACCAGTTCCTCTGAACATCAGGGATGGTCCTACCTACACTCTCAGGTAGGACCGCACTCCTGGAATGCTATCTATCTCCCTGTGCCATCTGGGTATGCAGCCCTATGGCTGAGGATGGTCTCCAGCAGCAGACAGAAATCAGAAGTCTCCCATTAGTGGACAATTATGAAATCACTGCTCTCAAGTCACTAAAGTGTTAACTCAAGGCTGTGGCTTCTAGAGAGTTGAGTTTTTTTAAAAAGGAACTGGTATCAATTCCCTACCCTTCTTTTCAGCAGTTTTTGTTAAGTAACTCTAATTTTAGATATAGAAATTATGAGTAAGAATAAGGACATGATATTATTGGACTTGTATTATTTAAAACGAAGGCATGGCTAGCATTTCATCCATGCCCTGTCTGTTCTCCACTCCTCTAGAAGCTCCATGTGACAAGGAACTATTTTTACTGTCCTCTGATCCAGCACCGAGGACAGAGAATTGTGCTACAAACAGAAATGCCTGAAGACACATTGAGAATTTCCTCAAGGATTTGTAAGCTAATATAAGTTCATGGTTCTGTTTTAGTGGAAAGTATAGATCTCTGGAGACAGAACAGTGATAGTGAATCTTTACTCTTAATATCAGAATAGTTAGCGTAAGCTATTAGCCCTTTTAATTTACATCCAGTGAATGCCATGGGGGATACGTGAGACCCTCATTTTGTTAATATTCAAAGTATTTCTGTTCACCTTTACTACAGATAGGACTATAAATACAATTTTTAAGATTGAGTACTGCTAAATAACTAGATCTTGTGAGAAAATGAATCAATTTTAGAGATTTGGTTTGTATTTCTGAGGAATTCTGGCTACTAGAGCTGTCCAGGTCAACTAATAATACTGGAGTTGGTACCTGTATCAGTTTGCTTTTCTTAGAAGCAAATGCCAAGAGGTCTATAGGGAAATAGACCTGTGAAGGATAAAGAAACAACAGCAGAGTCAGCAAGAGCAGACACGGTATACACTAAAGGATAAAGGCCAGAGGTTTAGTATGGGAAAATAGCCCTATCGCTTCAAGAAAATCATTCAGACTACAGTGGAGTCTCCAGGCAACAGTTGCCTAGCAGCCAGTGTTGAACAGAAACCATTTCTAATAACACCCCCATTGTAGTTAGTCACTGACTTGCAACAGCCAGAGAAAACTAATCCAACTAAGTGATGGGTCTGAACAGTTAGTTTCTAGAGCTGTAAATCTACCAGTCTACAAAATGGCTCTTTAAAAGGATCCTAGATCGCCATAATAATATATATATACACATATACATCATATATATCATATACATATATGTATACATATATGGTGGAACTCAGGACAAAAGCTTCTAAACAAACTTCCTTTCTCCCCATTACTTGCAAATACTGAGCAACATCACAGTCTTTCCAAGATCTTGCACAGTTCTACATTCACTAGCTCCACTCTCTATTCCCAAATATGTATACTTACTAAGCATCGGATGGTAACATTTTATCCCCAACTCTTCACCCACAAATATGGTAGAGCTTACTACAGCCATAACATTTAAACTATGAACCAAAATCCCTGCTGGAAATGCCAGTTTAGAGAATCCAATGCCACTTGAATGGACATTAAAATATGCAAGACAAAACTAAACTCAATCATTCTCCTCTTCTATTTGGCAACCAATGTGATTCGTGTCATCATTCCCTTCCAAAGAAGTTACACTTGGAAAAGTTGAATCTCCCTCTCTCTTCTTGATATATAGAGGGCAGTGGGAGGATTGCAAACCATCCACTCACTTCTGCCCACAGCATCAAGTCAATGTCTTCACCATCCGGACATGACATTGTGCAATAGTGTCCTTCTGATAATTTCCTTGAAATAAGGAAAGCATGCAAGCATTGTGCAGCAGCACTGTCTCAAAGAAGGTTAGTGTCCAGATGTGTAAACAGCATTTAAGAGTCAGGAGTAGTTTTTCAAGTAGAAGAAAGTTAAAGCTCCACATCTTTGAAAACGTTTCTGAATGATGTCAAAAATGGAAGTTATTTAAAACAAAGTGAGAAAAGCATTACAAAGAAACAAACAAAAACCCCGATAATCTTTATATATTGTTCTAATTTTGCTACCATATTTCATAATACAGCATGCGGTATTTTGAATGGCATCAAGCATAATTTCTTGAAACAAGGGAACACTGTTTGAAATTAAGCCTAAGTTTAAACATGTGAAAAAGTGGTCTACTCTTTTATTCCATTCATGGAAACAATAAGATTGAAACTGTAGATTTTAATATTCAATAGGGAACAGCTAAAATCTATTCTAACACACCTTCAAGGACTCACACAATGTGAGGATTTCATAATAATTAATGCTAGCCAAAAATAGGAAAGCAACAGTCCTTATTGCCAGCCAACCCACATGTAACCTAGGTTCATATTTTTTTCTCTCCTAGTGTCTATGGTGGTTTCTCCATCCTAGAACTACAGATGACAAAGAACATTTCTCCTTCCAAGTCTAGCTTATCTCAGTCAATATGATCTTTTTTAGTTCTATTTATATACTTACAAATTTTACAATTTTATTTTTCTTAGCCATTCAATAGTTGAAGTGGTGACACTCATAGTGTATCTTTTCCATTCTTCACTATCTATTCATCTGTTGAAGGATGTTGTGATGGTGTGAGTGAGAATGCCCCCCTTTAGACTCACATATTTGAATGGTTGGGCCATAGTTGACAGAACTATTTCTGCAAGGGATTGCAAAGTGTGGCACCGGGTGTGTGTTTTGAGCTTCCAGAAACACATGCCAGACCTGGTCTCTTTCTCTGTCTGCAGATTCTCCCGTGGCACACCTACCTGTCTGCTGTCATGTACCTCACCATGAGGATCGGGGACTTACCCTCTGAAACTGTGAGCAAGTCCCACTTAAATGACAACTCTTATTGCCTTGGTCTCAGTGTCTCTTCACAGCAATAGAAAAGTAACTAAGAAAAAAATTTAGGTTGATTTCATTTCCTGGCTCCCGTGAAGAGAGGTGCAATGAACATTGCTGAGCGAGTGGAGTAAACTGTCAAGTCCTGTGAGCATATACCAAATGGTAGCTGGGTTACAGGGTCGATTTATTCTTTAGCATATAAGAAGTTCTCCACACTGATTTCCAGAGTCACTGGAGCAATTTTCAACCCTATCAACAGTAAATGAGGGTGTCCTCCCCCTCTCCCAGCATCCTCTTTAGAAATTGTTGGGTGTTTTATTGATCTTTGCCATTTTGACTGGGGAAAATGAAATCTCGAGTTTATTTTGGTTTTTATTTCCTTAATTGTTAGGGGTTCTGAACATGTCCTGAGATATTTCTGAGCTACTTTTGTTTCTTCCTTTGAAAACTCTGTTCATTATCCAAGAGCAATTTTTCCAATGGGTTATGGTTTTGTTTTAGTTTGGTTTTTTGTCTTTGTTTTCTGAGTTCTTTGTGTATTCTGGATGTTAATCCTCTGTGTAGCTGACAATGATTCTCTCCTAGGCTGGGTTTTCTTTTTTATTTTCTTGGTTGTTATGTTAGCAGGTTCAGAGGTTCTTAAATTAATGAGGTTCCACTTGCAATTATTGACCTTAATTCCTGGGCAAATGAGTTCTATTCAGAAAGGTCTCTCCTACACCTGTGTCATATAGCATACTGCCCATAATTTCTTCTAGAAGTTTCAGTGTTTCTGGTTTCACATTTAAGTCTGTGATCCTCTTAGTGATTTGTTTTTGTTTTTGTTCAATTCATCTTTATGTCTGTTTTTATGCATGTACTATACTGTTTATCATCATCATAATCATCATGATTGCCATTATTTTAACTCTGCATTATTTATTAATATCAGAAGTGGTAACCATTCTGGTATTTTGTTGTTGTTGTTGTTTAGTATTTATTAGATACATGGTGCCTTTTGTGGTTCTAAATTAATTTTAGAGTGTTTCTTTCTGTGAAGAATGAGATGGAGATTTTGACTGGGATATAAATAAGTTTTATGAGATTGATCATTATGATATTATTCTTATCAATACATGGGATATTTTCCCATTTTCAGAAAAAGACATGTTTTCCCCTCCTGGCTTAGATTTATTCTAAGATACTTCATTGTCTTTGAGGCTGTTGTGAGTGGGGTGTTTCTATGATTTCTGTATGTTTGTGAGTAGTGAAAAGCTAATGAATTGTATAAGTTAATTCAGCCACTTTTCTGAAATTGTTGATTTATTTCCAGAAGTGTTTTTCTTTTTTTCTTTTTTTAATTTTTTTTAATTTATTTTCTATATTCTTTGTTTACATTCTAGAAGCCTTCCCCTTTCCCAGTCCTCCCCCCCCCATATGTTCCATAAGTCCTCTTCTCTCCATCCATTCTCCTGTCTTTCCTCCTCAGTTTTCTCTGTCCTGGTACTCCCCCACAATGCTGGATCAAGCCTTTCCAGGATTAGGGCTCTCTTCTTCCTTCTTCATGGGAATCATTTGATATGCTGATTGTATCTTCAGTATTCAAAGCTTCAGGGCTAATTAATATCCACTTATCAATGATTGCATTCCATGTGTATTCTTTTGTGATTGCGTTACCTCGCTTAGGATGATATTTAGAGATTTTGGATCTCTTGTGTTTAATACCACAGCATCTGCAAATAGGCATGGCTTTGCTTCTTGTTTTCCTCATTGTAACTCTCTGATTTCTTTTCTAGTTTTATTGGTCTAACTAGTGCTTTAAGCACAGTATTGAGTCTGAGTGGGTATAGTACGCAGTCCTCTCTCACTCCTGATTGCTTCAAGTCTTCCCCATTTAGGATGATGTTGCCTGAGGGTTTTTATAGAGAGATTTTATTATGTTGAGATATATTCCCTCCAGTTCTTCTCTCTAGAACAAATCATGAAAGCCTGTTGGAATTTGTAAAGGTTCTTTTTGTATCTTTGGAAATGGTTAATTTTTTTTATATTTAAGGCCATGTTTTAATTTATTGTATTTATCAACTTTCATATGTTGAATGACCACTGCATCTCCAGAATAAAGACAACTTGGTCATGATAGATGATCTTTTGATGTATATCTGTGTTCAGTTTGCAAGTTTCTTATGAGGATTTTTTTTTTTTTACTCTATTCATCAGGGTATTGATCAATACTTATCTGTTTAGTCTTTACCTGATTTTGGTATTAGATTCATAGAAAGAGGGTGCTCTTTCTGTTTCTTTGAATAACATAAGAAAGGTTGACTGTAGGTTTTTGACAGTCTGTTGGGCCTGGGTTATTTTAGTTTGAAAGTTTTCTGGTTTAAATTTCTTCATTTGTTACAAATCTGTTTATGTTGCTGATCTCTTCTTGCTTTAACTTTGATGATTTTGGTGACTGTAGAAATGCAGCCTTTTCTCTTAGATGTTCCCGTTTGATGAAGCACAGGTTTTTAAAATATTCCTTTATAATATTCTAAATTTTCATGTCTGTTGTATTGTTTTTCTGTTCATGTATGAACTCATAAATTTATGTAATTTTTTTCTTTTGTTTAGTTGGGCCAAGAATCTGTCAATCTTGTTTATCTGCTCAAAGAACTTAGATTAATGAGTCTAAGAATAATTCTTATTTGTATTGTTTTCTTTGTTTCTATTTCATTAATTTTTGCTTTGATTTCTTATTATTTCTTGCTGCCCACTGGATTTAGTCTTGGTTTGCTCTTGTGTTCCCAAAATTCTTGAGTAGTAGTATTGTGTCATTTTCTTATACTCTTTCTGGTTTTTAAATGTAACTACAAATTTCTCTTTTAAAACTGCTTTTAATGTTCCCTGGATGCTTTATTGTGTTGTGTTTTCATTTTCCTTTAGTTCCAGGACTTTTTTTTTCCTATTTATATCTTGATTTCTTCTTTGGCCCACTCATCACTGACTAATGGGTTGCTTCATTTCCATGAGTGTGAGTGTGAGAACCACATTCTTTCCTCTTACACATTCTCTTCACTAATGAAAGCCCTAAAATTGCTACCTTAGGGATTTCAAAGTTTTCCTTCTGCTTTTGATATATCTGTTATGGCTCAGTCCCTGTTCATGTGGGATATTTTTAGAAAGATTTGCTTGGTTATCAAGTGACTCCTAACATTTACTACTGGGTTCCCTTTACTGGGTACGGGATCAGTAAACACATGAGAAGAAACACACAAAAAATATAGGTCTCTAGTTCAAAGCAGGGGAAAATTCTTACTGATCATTGTAAAGATGTATTAAGTTACAACAGAAACAGGGAAAGTCATCTTTGTTTTTTTCACTCAACTAGTTCTGGGAAATGAATTTTTTTCAGGAGTTTCTTCCTTTTTATTTTATGAGATAAAATTTTGACGAAGAACTAAATTTTAAAATATTTTGTGATGCCTTATATCTGAAAGAATGGTAGAAATAACTTGAATTTTTAAAAATACAAGCAAAATTATTAAATTTTAAGTTAAAAAATCACAGGTTCAGTGCCATCTCCAAGCAGTGCAGGAAACCAGCTATACACCCAGCAGCCAGCTAGGAAGAGGCAGCCTGCACAGGTGAGTCCAGCCCTGCAGAGCAGAGGATCCAGTCTGGAGGCCGCTGGCAAGAGCCTTCTGGTTTCGTCCTCTGAATCGGGAACACCCTCAGCCACAGCTCGCCATCTCCAAGCAGTGCAGGAAGCTAGCTATATACCCAGCAACCAGTGAGGAAGAGACAGCCAGCACAGCCTGCATCCAGAGCTGATTGGAGCCACAGAGGTACATACCCAAATACAACTACAAGAGAGTCAGTCTTGGCTGCCATCTTTGCTTCTGTGACTGTGCAACAGATTGGTAGGCAGGTTTTACCACAGTAGAGGATCACTTGGGACATATCACACCAGGACTCCACCTGCACCTAGGAACTCTGCAGCACCGCAGCAATTTGTGCCAGGAGAAAGCAGCTCACCCAGGGTTGCTGAGATAGGCCTACAGGTACACACACAGGAGGGGCAAGCTTCTGCCAGTGACAGGAGGACCAACTAACACCAGAGATAACCTGATGGCAAAAGGCAAACATGGGAATGTTACCAACAGAAATCAAGGCAATGTGGCACCATCCGAACCCAATTCTCCCACAACAGCAAGTTCTGGATACCCCAACACACCAGGAAAGCAAAATTTGGATTTAAAATCACAGGTCATGATATTGATGGAGGGCATCATGGAGGGCTTCAAGAAGGACATAAATACAAGCGAACACATGTAAAGAGAAAGAAGCCCTTGAAGAACTAAAAGAAAACACAACAAAACATGTGAAGGAATTAAACAAAGCCATCCAGGATCTAAAGAAGGAGGTAGAAACAATAACGAAATCACAAAGGGAGACAAGTCGGTACATAGAAAACCTAGGAAAGAAGACAGGAGTCATGGATCCAAGTAACAACAACAGAATACAAGAGATAGAAGAGAGAATCTCAGATGCAGAAGATGCCATAGAAAGCATTGATACAATAGTCAAAGAAAATGAAAATGCGAAAAGCTCTTGATTCAAAATATCCAAGAAATCCAGGACAAAATGAGAAGACCAAAACCTAAGGATTATAGAAGAAAGTGAAGATTTCCAACTTAAAGGGCCAGTAAATGTCTTCAACAAAATTATAGAAGAAAACTTCCCAAACCTAAAGAAAGAGATGCCCATGAACATACAAGAAGCCTACAAAACTCCAAATAGATTTGACCAGAAAAGAAATTCATCCTGTCTCATAATAATTAAAACACCAAATGTACTAAACAAAGAAAGAATATTAAAAGCGGTAAGGGGAAAAGGTCAAGCAACATATAAAGGTAGATCTATCAGAATTGCACTGGATTTCTCATCAGAGACTATGAAAGCCAGAAGAGCCTCGGCAGATGTCATGCAGACCCTACGGGAACACAAATGCCAACCCAAACTGCTATATCAAGCAAATCTCTCAATTACCATAAATGGAGAAACCAAGGTTTTTCATGACAAAAACAAATTTGCACAGTATCTTTCCACAAATCCAGCCCTTCAAAGGATAATGAATGGAAAACACCAACAAAGGGAGGGAAACTACACACAAGAAAAAGCAAGAAAGTAATCTCCTTTCAACAAACCCAAAAGAAGATAACCACACAAACTTAAAAATTACATCAAAAACAGCAACAATCACTATTACTAAATATCTCTTAACATCAATGGACTCAATTCCCCAATAAAAAGACATAGACTAACAGACAGGATTTGTAAACAAGACCCAACATGTTGCGACATACAGGAAATGGATCTCAGTGTCAAAGACAAAAACTACTTAAGAGTAAAAGGCTGGAAAACAGTTCTCCAAGCAAATGGTCCCAGAAAACAAGCTGGAGTAGCCATTCTAATATTAGATAAAATAGACTTTCAACCAAAAAGTCATCAAAAAGATACGGAAGTCCACTTTATACTCATCAAAGGAAAAATTTATCAGGAAGAACTCTCAATTTTGAACATCTATGCCCCAAATACAAGGGCACCTGCATTCATAAAGGAAACCTTACTAAAGCTTAAAACACACCCCTACCCACACAATAATTGTGGGAGACTTAAACACCCCACTCTCTTCAATGAACAGACCAGGGAAACACAAACTAAACAGAGTCACAGTGAAACTAACAGAAATCTTGGACCAAATGGACTTAATAGATCTCTATAGAAAATTTCATCCTAAATTAAAAGAATATACCTTCTTCTCAGCACCTCATGGTACCTTCTCCAAAATTGGCCATATAATTGGTCACAAAACAGACCTCAACAGATATAAGATGATCAAACTAATTCCACACCTCCTATCAGATCCCTATGGAATAATGGTGGTCTTCGATAGCAACAAAAACAACAAAAAGCCCACATACACATAGGAGTTAAATAATTCTCTACTCAATGATACCTTGGTCAAGGAAGAAATAAGCATATAAATCAAAGACTTTTTAGAATTTAATGAAAATGAAGGCACAACATACCCAGATTTATGGGACACAATGAAAGCAGTGCTAAGAGGAAAACTCATAGCTCTGAGTGCGTACTAAAAGAAGCTGGAGAGAGCATATACTAGCAGTTTAACAGAACACCTGAAAGCTTTAGAACAAAAAGAAGCTAATATACCCAAGAGGAGTAGAAGGCAGGAAATCATGAAACTCAGGGCTGAAATCAACCAAGTTGAAACAAAAAGAACTATACAACAAAACTAATCAATAAAAGTAGGAGCTAGTTCTTTGAGAAAATTAACAAGATAGATAAACCTTTAGCTAGACTAACAAGAGGGCACAGAGACAGTACCCAAATTAACAACATCAGAAATGAAAAGGGTGAAATAACAACAGAAACTGAGGAAATCCAAAAAATTATCATATCCTACTACAAAAGCCTGTCCTCAACAAAACTGGAAAATATGGATGAAATGGTCAATTTCCTAGACAGATACCAATTACCAAAATTTAATCAGGATCAGATAGACCATATAAATGGTCCCATAACTCCTAAAGAAATAGAAGTGGTCACTGACAGTCTCCCAACCAAAAAAAAAAAAAAAAAAAAAAAAAAAAAAAAAAAACAAAAAAACAAAAAAACAAAACAAAAAAACAAAACAAAAAAAAAACAAAAAAAAAAAAAAAACACAGGACCAGATGGCTTTAGTACAGAATTCTATCAGACATTCAGGGGAGAACTGATGCCAATACTCTTCAAACTATTCCACAAAATAGAAACAGAAGGAACATTACCTGACTTGTTCTACGAAGCCACAATTTCACTGATACCAAAACCACACAAAGATCCAACAAAAAAACAAAGAGAGAGAAGCTTAGACCAATTTCCCTTATGAATATCAATGCAAAAATACTCAATAAAATTTTTGCCAAATAAATCCAAGAACACATCAAAACAATCATTCACCATGATCAAGGAGGCTTCATCCCAGAGATGCAGGGATGGTTCAATAAATGGAAATCAATCAATGTGATCCACTACATAAACAAACTCAAAGAAAAAAACCCACATGGTCATTTCATTAGATGCTGAAAACGCATTTGACAAAATTCAGCATCCTTTCATGTTAAAGGTCTTAGAAAGAACAGGAATTCAAGGCCCATACCTAAACATAATAAAAGCAATAAACAGCAAACCGATAGCCAACATCAAACTAAATGGAGAGAAACTTGAAGCATTCCCACTAAAATCAGGGACTAGACAAGGTTGTCCTTTCTCTCCATATTTATTCAATATAGTACTTGAAGTTCTAGCCAGAGCAGTTAGACAACACAAGGAGGCCAAAGGGACACAAATTGGAAGGGAAGAAGTCAAACTATCACTATTTGCAGAAGATATGATAGTATACTTAAGTGACCCAAAAAACATCACCAGAGAACTATAGCTGATAAAGCACTTCAGCAAAGTGGTTGGATATAAATGACTCAAGCAAATCAGTAGCCTTCCTATACTCAAAGGATAAACAGGCTGAGAAAGAAATTAGGGAAATGACACCCTTCACAATAGCCACAAACAATATAAAGTATCTTGGTGTGACTCTAACCAAACAAGTGAAAGATCTGTATGACAGGAACTTCAAGTCTTTGAAGAAAGAAATTGGAGAAGACCTCAGAAGATGGAAAAATCTTCCACGCTTTTGGATTGGAAGGATTAATATAGTAAAAATGGCCATCTTGCCAAAAACAATCTACAGATCCAATGCAATCCCCATGAAAATCCTTCTCAAATTCATCTGGAATAACGAAAAAACCCAGGATAGCTAAAACTATTCTCAACTGTAAAAGAACTTCTGGGGGAATCAGTACTACAGAGCAACTATGTTAAAAACTGCATGGTATTGATACAGTGACAGGCTAGTAGATCAGTGGAATTGAAGACCCGGAAATGAACCCACAGGATTATGGTCACTTGATCTTTGATAAAGGAGCTACAACCATCCAGTGGAAAAAAGACAGCCTTTTCAACAAATAGTGCTGGTTCAACTGGAGGTCAACATGCAAAAGAATGCAAATTGATCCATTCTTATCTCCTTGTACTAAGTTCAAGTCCAAGTGGATCAAGAACCTCCACATAAAACCAGATACACTGAAACTAATAGAAAAGCAACTGGGGAAGACCCTTGAGGACATGGGCAGAGGGAAAAAATTTCCTCAACAGAACACCAATAGCTTATGCTCTAAGATCGAGAATTGACAAATGGGACCTCATAAAACTACAAAGTTTCTGTAAGGCAAAGGACATTGTCAAAAGAAGAAAACAACAACCAACAAATTGGGAAAAGATCTTTACCAACACTACATCCGACAGAGGGCTTATATACAATATATACAAGGAACTCAAGAAGGTAGACTACAGAGAGCCAAATATCCCCTTTAAAAAATGGGGTACAGAGCTAAACAAAGAATTTTCACCTGAGGAATATGGAATGGCTGAGAAGCACCTTAAGAAATGTTCAACATCCTTAGTCATCAGGGAAATGCAAATCAAAACAACCCTGAGATTTCACCTCACACCAGTCAGAATGGCTAAGATCAAAAACTCAGGAGAAAACAGGTGCTAGAAAGGATGTGGAGAAAGAGGAACACTCCTCCACTGCTGGTGGGATTGCAAGCTGGTACACCCACTCTGGAAATCAGTCTGGCGGTTCCTCAGAAAACTGGGAATGATACTTCCAGAGGACCCCACTATTCCACTCCTGGGCAAAACCCAGAGGATCCCCAGCATGTAATAAGGATACATGCTCCACTATGTTCATAGCAGCCCTATTTATAATAGCCAGAAGCTGGAAAGAATCCAGATGTCCCTCAACAGAGGAATGGATACAGAAAATGTGGTATATATACACAATGGAGTACTATTCAGCCATTCGAAACAATGAATTCATGAAATTCTTAGACAAATGGATGGAACTGGAGAACATCATCCTCGGTGAGGTAACCCAGTCTCAAAGGAACACTCATAGTATGCACTCACTGATAAACAGATATTACCCTAGAAGCTTGGAATACCCAAGACACAATTCACATATCAAATGATGCCCAAGAAGAAGGAAGGAGTGGCCCCTGGTCCTGGAAAGGCTCAGTGCAGCAGTGTAGGGGAATACCAGGACAGAGAAGTAGGAAGGGGTAGATTGGGGAACAGGGGGAGGGAAGCAGGCTTATGGGACTTTCAGGGAGGGGGAATCCAGGAAAGGGAAAATCACTTGAAATGTAAATAAAGAATATATCGAATAAAAAAAAGAAAAAAAATCACAATTTCCCTTTTCTTTAAATCTAAATATATCACTTGAAAGTTGAAAAATATTTAACTAAACTAAATGGTCTTCCATACCATTAGTTTCCATTAATTTTATCTCACTTATATTGAGATAAAGCAAATCATGAAAGCAGAGGTAAAACCAGTAGCATTTGTTAGCTAACTTCACTCTCTGATCTAGCAATAATAGAGACATACCATGAATTACAGCTAGACACAAACTCGGTCCCTTCCTGAAGGCTTCCCTCCCAATGTAGCCCTTTTTATGAGAAGCAAGTTTCATCCTTAAAAGTTATCAAAATATTGACCTAAAGCTCCCAAATCTAATTGCCTGTTTCTCAGTTCCATTGTCTCAGGAACAAAGCATTGGCAACATTTGTCAATTCTGGACAATTATTCTCCTACCACTGAAGGAGACAAAACTGCAGATCAATGGCCTGCTGGGAATCCTGAGTGCAGAGGGGTTGCCTGTTCTGTCAACATTGTTTTTTCAATAACAGAGTAAAGCTAGTTCATATGCCTCATATGATTGCAACTGATAAAGGATTTATGATGTTAATCATAAATCAATTCTTATACTCACTATTCTAAGACCTGCTGTGAAGGAGAAACACTATTTGTAATCTATCTTCAGTACCATGGATGTGGATAAATTGCCACACTGCACTGAATTTGCTATGTTAAAATATGATGTGATTTAGGATTAACCACTTTTCTCATTCTCCTTCTCCATCTGTGATAATGTATACATACATACCTGCACACACACACATGTATGTACATAAACATATAAACATGCACACATATACACACATGCATTTTGATTATATGTGTTAGAATATATAGCAGATATTTTATTTTAAAATAAATTTCATACCTTGGAAAATGCAAATTAACTGTTTATACATTATTTACAGTAAGTCTTAACATTTTTCTTTAAAACAAGTTTTCTCAAGAAGAACTAGATATTAGAACTTTACACACTTTCCTGAGATTGAAAAAATAATTTAAAAAATACTGAATGGCAAATTGCCCAGTTCATCCAATTTAGATGTGTTGCTAAAGGCATGGGTCAGACCAGATACACTAAAGCACATAATTGAATTTCTAGAGCTAGTTGATCAAGCCTTGGTCTTTCTTGTCTCCTCTGACACAGGAGAGACCAGAAGAGAACAATTGCTTTTCTTTTGTTGTGTGGGCACTGGAATTAACTGTGGTGGGTTCCTAACACTTTCGTTGCAGAGGTTTGCCTCACAAGTGCATCACTACAAAGAAACTTGCTGAATACATTGTGAGCTGCAACTGGGCCACTTTCCCTCACCACCTAAGGACTTTCTAATTGGGAAGCACTTTCCTGTTCCTGTGTCACAGCTCTCATAATTCAAACTCTGACAATTATTAATATGGGCATACTTTCTTAAAATGACTATAAGTATAATCTCTCAGCCAATCTTTAGCTGACATGTAGAGTCTCTGAGCAAATAATTTCTCTGATTAATTGATCTTTTTTTTAAAAAAAATGGGGTTGAGGGTTAATATGTTAGAGATAGGTTTGGTTGCTAATTTTATAGATATCTAAACTAAAAATCAACTAGGAAGTTATTTCACTTCTGTCTGAAGAATGACTGATATTTCTATCGCTAGAAGTCTGTGGGAGTACACTGATGTCATCATGTAACTAGATGCTTCCCAGATCACTGCTATGCTACCCTGGAGCCTGAAGATGCCAGCTTCTCCATCTGTACTTCACGTAACATGGTGGATGCAACTGTGAAGGAATATGTTGTTCCACTTTGTCAGGAGACATCTCAGAAACCCTACTGGACCGAACTCTCACTGTACAGAACTTAAGCACTCTCCAGGTCTCCACAGAGCCACAGGTGGGTTATGAGATGCAGTTTTTACCTGTGGCAGTACTCACAGCTAAACACTGGGGGGCCTGGTGGCAGAGATCAGGTATTTAAAAAGTCATGTTCATTGTGGCCTAATACCTTCTCCTTTAATCCGAAAGGAAAAAAATCCCACTAGGATAGAAAAAGAGAAGACAGGTAAGGACTGTGAAACTCACATTGCTTCTTAAATTAAACTTACAATTTGTTACTAAGTCAGCATGTGATGTTGCAACAAGTCTGAGTCGGTCTGCTTTCCCTCCTAGTCAGTCCTTGCTGCAAATCAAGAATTGAAATCAAAAGCTACTAATAAACAGAAATTGGGCCTTGGGTACTTGAACTCTTAGAGTTTATCCATTATAAATGCATAGAACATGCACTGATGTTTCAAAGAATAAAGGAGATGTCATAGTGACTAGACAGGCACAATAAAGGCATGTAAAAATGCGACAAAAATACGGATTTCAGTGACCCAAGGAGACCAATTAGTACCAAGGAATGCCGTGAAATCCATTTAACACTCCAAAATTCCTTCTTCCATTGGTGGTACAATAAGCCCACCTGTGATGGCAATCATAAAATGGTTACAATGTGTCTAATCTTAGTGTACTGTGTCTCTATTCTACCCATCCTAGACAGGACATGATGTTTAACTGATTCCTCCTCCCATTTTCAAGTCTCCACATACAGTGGAGCATTCACTCCACTGTACACACACTGCACATACACTGTGAATACACTCCAGCATTCACATTCTGCTTCCTACACCCATCCAAACTGTTCTGCCCATGTTACTTCCATTCCTGTCTCAAATGCTACCACCTCTCACTTGGCTATCTTCTCTTGTGTGGAGTTTTAAGAGCTTGTCAACTGCACTCACTTCCTGCAGCCTTGTTTCTACCAACACATTTTTTTTTTCATGTAGCAGTCATAGCAATCTTTCTGAAAAGCACACCTTGTAATGACAGGCTCCTAATGAAAATCACTCAGCGAGTTCATTTCCCTTACAACCAAGGTTAAGTGCGCTAGGATGCACACGGAGCCCTGGATTACCTGGTCCTCAGCAGCTTCAGCTCTTTCTCTCTTCCTTCCTGTGCCCTCCTTTTGATCCACTCACAGCTAACGGCTTAATGTCTTTTGAATGCATAATGTTCTCTCTGCAAAGTGGCCACTTTCCTCATGTGAAATGATGATCACTCTCTTTCTATCTCTCCCAATCTGTTGCTGTAGCTGGCAACACTTCCCCATTTATATCCATTAGTCATTTCCTCTGAGAGACCCTCTTTGAGTCTCATCCAACCCAAGGATGTACTTCAGGCCTCTGCTCACACAATATCCTATGCTTTGGGTATTGTGGTCACGAGTCTATTTCTAATTTTATTGCTCCATACGTTAGTCACAATTGACTGCTACTTCTATAAACACAGTTACGTCTCTTCTCTGGCTTGTTCATTGCACCTACTCCACATATAGAATAAAATTATATGAACAGTATAAATTTTCATTCATCTCTTTCAATAGGTTCAATGTAAACACTAAAATACCAGAAACAAACCAACAAAGAAATGGTCTATGTAATTCATTATGCTGGCAGGTTGTATATTAATCTTCACTTATTTTAATTTTCTCGTAAATATTTGTGCTGAGAACAAAGGGCCTCAGATCTCCGCCCTTAAGTCTCAGTGCCCAGATTCAAGCCTTGGGTCATCCCCTCTTGTCTGAATCCATGAGTCTGTACTATATTCAGGCTTTTTGGAGCCTGCAGAGCAGAACCAACGTCTTCACTGTCTGTCTTGTATTTATGCAGGAAGGGCTGATCCCTAGAGAGCACTGTCAATGCAACACCAAGTCCTTGCTGAACCTTCTAACCACTGCTCTCCAAAGGGCAAATCAGCCTTATCAATATGTGGATTTCTATGGACTGTGTGTCTTTCTTCAGAAATGCCCTTTTAGTTTTTCTCATTTGTTCTTTCTTTCTTGGGAAATAAAGGAAAAAATGTGCCAGAGGGTGATCAATGAACTTCATCAGGATACATGATAATATCTAACCAATAAAAATGGTAGCTGTTTTTAATATCCTCTTGCTCTATGGTGTATTGCCCTCAACTGCTATCTGACTTAGATATGATAACCTTACCCAGCATGACCCTCTAAGCAATTTTTGTTTGTACCTTTGCTGTCTGAAAACAGTCTTTCAAAACATCAAATTCTTTTCTACCTCCATGAAAATTATTTCAATTGGTTAAGTATTAGTTCTTGAGGCAAATTTCTGTAATTTACCATGTACATGCTAAATATACTTGCTTATCCTTTCATAGACTATAAAAATAAATCTGGGGAAATGAGCATAGATATTTTAAATGTGTAACTCAGATGGAAAGAAATAGATGATTTCGCCAAGAAGATAAATGCCAAACATTATACAATATGTACATCAATCAAAATATCTGATCATGCCATGAAGATGTATAATTATTTTATGTACAGGTTAAAATAGATTATATTTAAAATAGATGACTCTCTAAAACATCCCATTAAATGACAAAAGGCAGTCACAAAATACTTCATGTTTAATATCCCACTTATATAATTGATGCAAAAGCAGTCATATCCATACATAAAGAAAGTAGATTGCTGGATGTATAGGGCTGAGCAGAGACAAATACGTGGGTAGGAAGTGACTTCTAATACGTACAATTCTTGATTAAGATACTCTAAAATTAGATTTAGATGATTTCTTGAATAATTCTGAAAATATACTAAAATGACTGAACTGTTCACTAAAGAAATAAAACTTAATTACAAAAATTATATCTCAATAAAATTATTAAAATTAAAACATTCAAAGTAAAAGAACAAAATGATACTGAATAAATGATTCTCTAAGTAGACACAGTGAAGAAAACTGAGATTTGCTAAGGATATCAAAGCTCTCTTTTGCTGGAAAAGTAGACATATCCTTCATTAAAATAAAGAAGACCAAGAGAGTGAATCAGACCAGACACTTAGTTCTCACAAGAAGATTCCAAAATAAAATTGGGTGATGGAGACTTGGTGCAGTTACAGACTTAAACTAATGGGATACTCATTATGAAGAAAGAATACACGATTCTTTTCTGCACAAATATCAGTGGGACAGAACTCACTTCAGTTGCTATCCAGGAAAAGCCAAGTTCAGGAGAAGTAAGAACATCCCAAAATCTGTGTATGAAACACTTGGACAATTTGACATTATTTATTCACTAGGAAATCTAAGTCTTCAGAGGAAGGCATAGAAGGTGCTGGATGTATCTTGCCCTGTTTAAGGCTTTAGACATTTGATTTTTTCTCTTTTCCTATGCAACTAGGACACAGGACATAGTTCTGGCCACTGGACATCATGAAGAGGTGTGATTCTTTTTCCTGTAATAGCGACACAGTATTCCTTGACAAAAAATAAAAGCTACATAATAAGAGGAAGAGAACAGACAACAACTCAGGCTTCCATTCTCAACACTGGCTGGCTGTCCTAGTTTTAAATGTTTAATGCAAGAAATAATGCCTAGAATCACTGTTTGTATTTCTTATTTGAAGTATTATAAATTTCTGGATGAGTTAGTCCTGCAAATGACATAAAACCTATGTAAAAACAGATAATAATACTACATAGTATGACAGTAATTGAAAATTCAGGCAAAATGAAGAAAGGTAAAATTAACTTCAGGAGTGCCTATTGAGTCTAATGACACGGACAAACATTCTTGGCAAATTTAAAAACACAACATTATGAAACCTATTGTATGATTTAGAAACAATGAAAATATGCATGCTTTTTATTTTAAATGTGAAATATTGGTTTTCTTTTTTTAATTTTTTGATATATTTTTATTTACATTTCAAATTATTTCCCCGTTTCTGGGCCCCCACTCCCCGCAAGCCCTCTTCCCTCCCCCTGTTCCTCCATCTACCCCTTCCCGCTTCCCTGTTCTGGAATTCCCCTATACTCTTTCACTGAGTCCTTCCAGAACCAGGGGCCACTTCTCCATTCTTTTTGGACATCATTTAATTTGTGGATTATGTCTTGGGTATTCAAAGTTTCTAGGCTAATATCCACTTATCAGTGAGTGCTTGCCATGATTGATCTTTTGAGACTAGGTTACCTCACTTAGCATGATGTTCTCCAGCTCCATCTATTTGTCTAAGAATTTCATGAATTCATTGTTTCTAATGGCTGAATAGTACTCCATTATGTAAATATACCACATTTTTTGGTATCCATACTTCCGTTGAAGGACACCTGGGTTCTTTCCAGCTTCTGGCTACTACAAATAGGGCTGCTATGAACATAGTAGAGCATGTGTCCTTATTGCATGCTGAAGAATCCTCTGGATATATGCCCAGGAGTGGTATAACAGGGTCCTCAGGAAGTGTCATGCCCAGTTTTCTGAGGAATCACCAGACTGATTTCCAAAGTGGTTGCACCATCTTGCAATCCCACCAGCAGTGGAGGAGTGTTCCTCTTTCTCCACATCCTCACCAACACCTGATGTCTCCTGAGTTTTTGACCTTAGCCATTCTGACTGGTGTGAGGTGAAATCTCAGGGTTGTTTTGATTTGCATTTCCCTAATGATTAATGATGTTGAACATTTCTTAAGGTGTTTCTCAGCCCTCCGAAGTTCTTCAGGTGAAAATTCTTTGTTTAGCTTCGTACCCCACTTTTTAATGAGGTTATTTGGTTCTCTGGGTTCTACCTTCTTGAGTTCTTTATATATATTAGATATATATTAGATATATATTAGAACATGGAAGATTTTTCCATTTTCCGAGATCTTTGATTTCCTTCTTCAGAGATCTGAAGTTCTTGTCATATAGGTCTTTCACTTGTTTGTTTAGAGTCACCCCAAGCTACTTTATGCTGTTTGTAGCTATTGTGAAGGGAGTCATTTCCCTAATTTCTTTCTCAGTCTGCTTATCCTTTGAATATATAAAGGCTACTGATTTGCTTGCATTGATTTTGTAGCCAGCCACTTTGCTGAAGTTGTTTATCAGCTGTAGGAATTCTCTAGTAGAGTTTTTAGGGTCACTTAAGTATACTATCATATCATCTGCAAATAGTGATAGTTTGACTTCTTCCTTTCCAATTTGTATCCCTTTGACTTCCTTATGTTGTCTAATTGCTCTAGCTAGGACTTCAAGAACTATATTGAAAAGATATGGAGAGAGGGGGCAGTCTTGTCTAGTCCCTGATTTTAGTGGGATTGCTTCAAGTTTCTCTCCATTTAGTTTGATGTTGGCTACCGGTTTGCTGTATATTGCTTTTACTATGTTTAGATATGGGCCTTGAATTCCTGTCCTTTCCAAGATTTTTAGCATGAAAGGATGCTGAATTTTGTCAAATGCTTTTTCAGCATCTAATGAAATGATCATGTGGGGCTTTTTTTTTCCTTTTAGTTTGTTTATGTAGTGGATAGCATTTATGGATTTCCTTATATTGAACCATCCCTGCATCCCTGGGATGATGCCTACTTGATCACAGTGGTTAACTGTTTTGATGTGTTCTTGGATTCGGTGGGCAAGAATTTTATTTAGTATTTTTGCATCGATATTCATAAAGGAAATTGGCCTGAAATTCTGTTTCTTAGTTGGATCTTTGTGTGGTTTTGGTATCAGCTTACTAGTGGCTTCGAAGAAGGAATTGGGTAGTGTTCCTTCTGTTTCTATTTGGTGGAAAAGTTTGAAGAGTATTGGTGTTAAGTCTTCTTTGAAGGTCAGATAGAATTCTGCACTGAAACCATCTGGTCCTGTGCTTTTTTTGGTCGGAAGCCAATCTATGACCCCTTCTATTTCTTTAGGGGTTATGGGTCTGTTTAGATGGTCTATTTGATCCTGGTTTAATTTTGGTAATTGGTATCTGTCTAAGAAAATGTCCATTTCCTCCAGATTCTCCAGTTGTGTTGAGTACAGGTTTTTGTAATAGGATCTGATGATTTTTTGAATTTCCTCAGTTTCTGTTGTAATATCTCCGTTTTCATTTCTAATTTTGTTAATTTGGATACTTTCTCTGTGCCCTTGGGTTAGTCTGGCTAAGAGTTTATCTATCTTGTTGATTTTTTCAAAGAACCAGCTTTTGGTTTTGTTGATTCTTTGTATGGTTCTCTTGGTTTCTACTTGATTGATTTCAGCCCTGAGTTTGATGATTTCCTGTCTTCTTCTCCTCCTGGGTGAATTAGCCTCTTCTTGTTCCAGGGCATTCAGTTGTTCCTTTAATCTTCTAGTGTATGCTCTCTCAAATTTCTTTTTGGAGGCACTCAAAGCTATGAGTTTTCCTCTTAGCACTCCTTTCATTGTTTCCCATAGATTTGTGTATGTTGTGCCTTTATTTTCATTAGTATCATTGAGTAGAGTATTGTTCAGTTTCCATGTGTATGTGGACTTTCTGTTGTTTTTACTGTTATTAAAGACCACTTTTACTCCATAGTGATCTGATAGGAGGCATGGGATTATTTCAATCTTCTTATATTTGTTGAGGTCTGTCTTGTGACCAACTATATAATCTGTTTTGGAGAAGGTACCATGAGGTGCTGAGAAAAGGGTATATTCTTTTGCTTTGGGATGAAAAGTTCTATATATATCTGTTACCTCCAATTGGTTCAAAGCTTCAATTAGTTTTACTGTCTCCCTCTTTAGTTTCTGTTTTCCTGGTGAGAGTGGAGTGTTGAACTCACCCACAATTATTGTGTTAGGTGCGATGTGTACTTTGAGCTTTAGTAAAGTTTCTTTTATGAATGAGGGCACCCTTGTATTTGGGGCATAGATGCTCAGGATTGAGAGTTCTTCTTGTTGGATTTTTCCTTTGACCAGGAAGTAGTGACCTTCCATGTCTCTTTTGATGACATTAGGTTGAAAGTCAATTTTATCTGAAATTAGAATGGCAACTCTGGCTTGTTTCCTGGGACCATTTGCTTGTAGAATTGTCTTCCAGCCTTTTACTCTAAGGTAGTTTTTGTCTTTGACACTGAGGTGTGTTTCCTGTATGCAGCAAAATGCAGGGTCCTGTTTACGTAACCAGTCTGTTAATCTATGTCTTTTTATTGGGGAATTGAGTCCATTGATGTTAAGAGATATTAAGGAGTAGTGGTTATTGCTTCCTATCATTTTTTATTTTAATTTTATACGTTATCTTCTTTGGGTTTGATAAAAGAAGCTTAATATCCTGCTTTTTCCAGGGTATAGTTTCCCTCGTTGTAATGGTATTTCCCCCCTAATATCCTTTGCAGGGCTGGGTTTGTAGAAAGATATTGTGTAAATTTGGTTTTGTCATGGAATATCTTGGTTTCTCCATCTATAGTAATTGAGAGTTTCGCCGGGTATAGTAGTCTCGGCTGGCATTTCTGTTCTCTTAGATTCTGCATGAGGTCTGCCCAGGATCTTCTAGCTTTCATGGTCTCTGGTGAGAAATCTGGTGTAATTCTGATAGGTTTTCCTTTATATGTTACTTGCCCTTTTTCTCTTACTGCCCTAAGTATTCTTTCTTTGTTTAGTACATTTAGGGTTTTGATTATTATGTGACGGGAGGTATTTCTGTTCTGGTCCAGTCTGTTTGGAGTTCTGTAGGCCTCTTGTATATTCATGGGCATCTCTCTCTTTAGGTCAGGGAAGTTTTCTTCCATAATTTTGTTGAAGATATTTGCTGGCCCTTTAAGTTATAAATCTTCACTCTCATCAATGCTTATAATCCTTAGATTTGGCTTTCTCGCTGTGTCCTGGATTTCCTGGATGTTTTGGGTTACAAGCTTTTTGCATTTTGTATTTTCTTTAACTGTTGAGTCCATGGTTTCTATGGTATCTTCGGCATCTGAGATTCTTTCTTCTATCTCTTGTATTCTGTTGTTGATATTTGCATCTGTGGTCCCTGATTTCTTCCCAAGGTTTTCTATCTCCAAAGTTATCTCCCTTTGTGTTTTCTTAGTTGTTTCTACTTCTGTTTTTAGATCCTGGAAGTTTTTGCTCAGTTCTGTCATTTGCTTATTTGTGTTTTCCTCTAATTCTTTAAGAGATTTTTGTGTTTCCTCTTTCATGACTTCTGCCTGTTGATCAAAGTTCTCCTGTATTTCTTTAAGTGATTTTTGTGTTTCCTCCTTATTGGCTTTTGTATTCTCCTGAATTTCTTTCAATGATTTTTGTGCTTCCCTTGTAAGGGCTTCTAATTTTTGATCCATTTTCTCCTGAATTTCTTTAAGTATGTCCTTCATGTGTTCCTGTACCAGCATCATGACCAGTGATTTTAAATCCAAATCTTGTTTTTCTGGTGTGTTGGGCTATCCAGGACTTGCTATTGTTGGAGAATTGGGTTCAGATGCTGCCATAATGCCTTGGTTTCTGTTAGTAATGTTCCTACGTTTGTCTTTAGCCATCTAGTTCTCCCAGGTGTTAGATGGTCTTATTGTCACTGGCTGGTGCTTCAACCTACTGTGGATCTTTAAGGTTATCTATGCAACACTGGATGACTGGGTTTCCTTGGGCACAGATTACTGATATGCTCCCTTCCTGTTTTGTGCCTTTGGAGCCCTTCTCAGTCTTGCCTCAAGCAATGTTATACTTAGGTTGTCAAGGTCAACCAGGTGTTCTCTGTCTGCTCTATTATGGAGCGAAGATGGTGTGATGGGGGTCACTCCCTCTGTTGATTCTCACATAGGACACAGGTTCCGTGATGAACTGGCTTGCAGATGAACCGCCTATGTGCTCAGTTCCTGAGTGCAGGCAGACCCCTGGCGGTTTGCACCACCAGAAATCTAAAGTTCAGGGTGATACAATACCTAGTGATCCTTTTCTGTCCTGGCAGGCAGCAAATATGGCCGCGGGGCTTCTCTCCTTCTGCAGCTCTCTGGCAGGACATGGGCCCCCGAGCCTGGCAGGCTGGCAGAAAAACCGTTTATGTGCTCAGTTCCTGAGTGCAGGCAGACCCCTGGCGGTTTGCCCCACCAGAGATCTAAAGCTCAGGGTGATACAGTACCTAGTGACCCTTTTCTGTCCCAGCAGGCAGCGAGTATGGCAGTGGGGCTTCTCTCCTTCCGCAGCTCTCTGGGCAGGACACAGGCCCTGCACCCAGTAGGCTGGCAGACAAACCTCCCATGTGCTCAGTTCCTGAGTGTAGGCAGACCCCTGGCGGTTTGCCGAAATATTGGTTTTCAACCTTAAAATGTGGATATGTCTCTAAAATATGAAAGATTCATCTTATTTACAAGCTTCATTTACTGTTAAGAGGCTGAAGGATTTTTAAAGAACAATAATATTGACTATTCAAGAGCAGGAATACCTTAATATTCTCCATTTTTCAATGCAAGAAAGTTTATAGATACAATTAACAAATCAACATCACCATATGATTTGATAGAAAGCAAAATAGAAGTAAAAAGTTACATATTAAAAAGTTGTTGAATAGGAGGAAATTGAAATTTCTTTTCTACAAGTAAAGGAAAGTCATACTTTCTAAAATAGACAGTCAAAAATATATAATAATCATGAGTAAGGTAAAAAGCATATTGACAACTGCCAATAATCACTTGGAACAAAGGGAAGAGCTGTGGTGCTAATGTTCATCTCAGAAGGACATCTGTATGGAGCCATTACATCTTCTCTTGCCTTGGTTTTCTTGAAAGAACATGTTTTATCATTGACAACATTGCAGACTTGAAAAAATGAAATACTAATTTTGAAGAAAGAACAGATTCCTTTCTGTGTGAACTGTACTGAAACTGGACCCCACTCAAATTGCCAGACTCAGGCAACAAGGGAAAGGAGCATACATGGGGAATCTGGCTCTCCAGCCAGTGTTGGTCACCGCCCAGACTGCCTCCTGAGGCATTCTCTCTATTGAGTATTGTGGAATCAGGTTTATTTTAGCTGTCTTTCCTGTTTTTATAATGTTTCCATATTTTAAAAAAGCACACAGTAATTCAAAGAGACATCTTTGAGTATGTTTTATGCTAAGTGTGCTTGAATTAATCATTTCATATTGCAGTTTTTCTTTGAAAGGGGCTTTTGCATCCCTTAAGTCTTTCCTTTCTGCATATGTTTGAAGTTTATTCCTGATTTTTAATGTGTCTTGTTGCACAGGAAACCTGGAAGAGCACAACAGAAATGTGAGGGCTTCCAGATGCATCATGGGTCTAATAGATAAATTACACAACTTAGGAGTTAGAAACAATGAGAAAGAAAAGCATCTAGAGCTTTAGAGACATAAACATATCTATATAGATAGATACTTAGATATTACAGAAATATACATACACACATACATACATACATTTACATCCACACATACATATGTATACATATACATACATTTACACACACACACATACACACACACATAAATATATCCCATAAGAACAAACATTCAAAAGGAGCCTGATGTAGTGACTCCCTTTTATCATCTCAGATTTCAAAAGTCAAGACAAATTAAGAAAAGTACGGACAAAAGAAGGTGATTAAACAATTATGCTTATCTTTAGATAAGCCTAATTTATAAAGTCAATCTAGGGCGCCATAAAACAAAAAGTCAGCTGAAGTATTAAAACACATATTAAGGCTATTTTTTAAAAGTCCATACTATTCGGAAGAGAAAAGAAAATACTGAGCCTGGGGACAAGGAGCCAAAAGCTGTAGAAAGCTTTTTACAAGGTGAGCAGGACAAGTTTGGGTCAATTTCAAGTAAAGGACACTGATTCAAGTTAAGGAATTACTGCCCTCACTAAACCCAATTCCATATAGCTTCTTCAGCCTGCATTCTACACCCATTAGTAACACTCATTCCATAAGCACCGCCTTAGTCTTTACTGTGAAAAAGGTCAATGTTCTTAACTGTATCACTCCAAAAACTTTCTATGTGGAGTAGCTTCGTTGTTTAATATACAGAACTGTAAAACACTAAAGAACTTGGAGCACGTTTGGAGCATCTTAGCATTAACATGAGACTAGACAATGTCTGTTGCCAAATATCTCCGTCACCGTTGTTGCAACAATTGGATTCTTGATTTTGTGGTTCAAGAAGAATATCAGAGCTCTCTGATAATTAATTCTCTTGACATTTTTATGTTGGAAAAAGAAAGATCGTAACGATGAAGACTAATATAAATGTTGACATTTAGCAAAATGCTGTAAAAGAAATTTTTATTAGACTACAGTGGCTACTTACCAATTGATTTCTTAATAACCCAAAAGAATAAATGGACCTAGCAAAAGTCTCTAAATTATTCCTTGAGAATAGCCTCCGTGGATGGATTTTGCTTTCAGTGATGATAAAATTGCCCAGGCACTACCCTTGACTCCCCATGGATCATGAAAAATCATGAATTCAAATTCTTCAAGCCTTTTATCCTCCGGTCAGAGGAGACTGGGTGTTCTCAGGAGTCATTCACTCGCTGTTCATCACTGAGTTTAAAATCCATTCAGAATATGAAGAGTGGTTAGCTCAAATCAGGAACACAAATGTTTCCACAGAGCATATTATTTAAAAACTTCTCTAAAATGAATCAAAGATATAACATCCTGTTAACTGCGTTCTTTCGCACTTAGGATGTTATCTTAATTGTCCCCCAACTGCATTTGACTTTTGTATTTATAAATGTAAGAGTGTCAGATGTATTCCTGGAATGTGTTGATCTATATGATTCTCTTGGAATTTGTTACTATTCATTAGCCACAATCATTAATGCTACAGTAAATTCTGGAATTCTTCTGAATAGACATGCTAATAAAGCTAAAACCCAACTATCTTGACCTGGAACAGCATATGGAATTAAACTGACTACTAAACTGCAACATTTTATGAAGAAGGTGTGATAAGAAATTCAGGTCAGATAATGGCTTACAAGCAGACTCCATTTGCTTTAGCTGACACCGTTTGAAGGCACCCCTCACTCCAAAGAGACAATTGGTGGTAGTGAGGAACAAAGAGACTTTGCAAATATTTGCTGACCTGGAGTTCAGTGTAATTCCCTTGTCCAACACTGAGTCTGTTACAGCCCTGTCAGGTGGTAAAATCAAAGGGTGCGCCTGCCCTCACTCTGAATTTAAGGTTTTATGTTCTTTTCAGAAACTGAACAGTGTGCTACTGTTGCTCTGTGGTGTGTCCTTTTTCAGTTTGTCATTTCCTATGTTGATTTAAGGAACTGTGAGCTGAGAAAACACTTGTTCTATGTTGTTTTCATGCTTTCTGAAGTGCTTTAAAAAATTTGTATATTTTAGGTGGCCCTGGGATTAAACTGGGATTTCTGCGTGCTGAGCATGTGCTCTCTGAAATGTTTTTCTAGTTTACCTTCAGTAATAAGACTGACATGCTATTATTATCCCTGTTTATTTCCTTAGTATATTGTGCTGAAGACAGACTTGACATTCTACTGTATTTGTTTACGGTTTTCATTTTGCTTCTTTTTATTGGTGAAACAGGAACTCATCACATTTACCCAGCCTGCTCTGGAATCCAAAATGTGACCCAGGCTGGTCTGGAATTTTAAACAACTACCTACCTCAGTTTCCCAAGTACTGGGATAACTGAGATCATGCTCAGCTTTAAAATCACTTTTTAAGGATGCCAATAGAATTGATACAGAGACATCTTTTTCAGAGTTCAAGGGTTAAGGCATTATCCCAAATCTTTCTAATAATTCATATTGTTTTCACATAATTTTGTTTCTGCAGAATGACCTAAGGTTTGAAGACCCTGTTCTTTTGGTCTTGTGTTTGGAATTATCTTTTTATTTCAGATGGTTTAGAATTGGTGATGTGGGTGAGTTTGTTATTCACAACACAACTTCTAACGAAGTGTGAACATGACTCGAATAGTAAATACCACAGCCCTTTAATAAGGCTCATCTCCTGTTCCTACTAAAGCCCTGCACTGTTTCTATAATCCAGTGGAATTTTACGAAAGTCAAATTAAGACATACAAGAACACATTCTCAAAGTGTATCTCCTAATCCTTAGGAAATGACTGCAATTGATTTACACCAAACCACCTACACTGAGAACACAGCAGCCCCAGGTGACCCTAGCAGTTGTACTTCAGTGTGCTGGTGTACACACCATGCAATTCAGCAAGTTTTTTCTTTTTTCTTTTTCTTTTTTATTTCCCACATTGTAAAATACCAAGTTAAAACATGTGGTTAGTGGAGAACTTGCAGCAGAAAAACCTACTGGGGAACCATATTGCTTAGGTAAACATTTACTTAAACACATTAATAAAAATGTCAGGAACATTGTAAAGGCACACAATCTATAGAAGTTACTAGGTGTTTGTAAATGGTACCCCTCTCTTCCCTTGTATGTTCTACCTAGGGTGAACTTTCTCTTTTCAGTGACACTCCAGCAGAAGCAATATGCTGTGTCTGAAAACAAAAGGGCAGCCTGTGACTCTCTAGCTCAGTCTTGTCATTTACATTTGCCTTGTTTCGTTAGCCACAGGCAATTATCAGCCTAATGATTAGGCTGCGCCTTTAAATTGAATAGGATAAGTGGTCATTTGTAATGATTTCTCTCTAGTTATTTAAAAATTCATCAAATTATTTTTATCACACGTGAAAATCCTAAAAGTATGATAATTGGAATCTTTCATCACTTACTAGGTAACTGCATAAGTATGAATATCAGAGGTGACAGAGATAGATGGCAGTGACTGCCTTATTTTCCCTTGACAGCTTTTGCCCACAACATATGTTCAGTACTATCAGGGTTATTGCAGAGAACACAAACTAATCAGGTAGACAGGTTCACAAACAGTGCCCAGGACACACGCTGGCCTCCCGGTGTTAACAAGGAATGTCGTATTCACTTGTAAACACAGTCAAATACTGTGAGGGCTTGTCACTTTAATTATTGGTTCTTAAGATCATGGTTAAAATTCTTGTGTAGCCTATAGACCTGCTAGATTGGAAGGTGAGATGTTCTGGTCTGAAAATATTTGTTCTGGTGTCACAAGAAGGAAGAAAAGCAAGGGGCTCTGTAATGGTTCTGATAGTGACTACAACATCTGTGTGTTACCTTTAAAAATTAATTGGGGAGGGGGTTAAGGTTTGTTCTTGAGTCTGAATTTTTTTATGGAGAATTACTATGAATATGTTGCTTATTCAAAAGGTTATGAATAGTCATCTACTTATTAATTACTTCCTCTCTTAAGAGAAAAATGATAACTGAATCTGATTGTAAAAGATGTCTCAGGGGCTAGAGTGATGTTCCAGTGGTTAAGAGCGCTTCCTCTACAACCACAGGATCTGAAATCAGATCTCAGAACCAGCATGGCTTTAATGCACCTATTAAGCCTAGTATTAGAAGAGGCAGAGGAAGGAGGATGGCTATGGCTTGCTTAGCTGCCAACCTAGACAAAAATAAGACATGAGCTTCTGGCTTAGGAAGAGATTCTGCCTCAAAGAACAAGGCAAGTACAATAGAAGGTAGTTAATATCCTCCTCTGGACTTTGTGTGTTTGCAAACATGTACATGTGTCACACATACCTACAGCTCCATTTCTGTCATGCATACACATACATACGAACACACACACACACACACACACACACATGAGAGAGAGAGAGAGAGAGAGAGAGAGAGAGAGAGAGATGCAAAAGAGAAACAGACAAAGACTGAGAAACAGAGGCAGAGGAAAGAGAGAGGCAGAGGTTGTAATTCAGGAATCTAATTTTAAGGCAATTTGACAGTATAATTTCACAAGCCTTAAAATGCCACTAATTTTTACATGAAATAACATATTCATGCCCATGTGGTTGACACATGTATTCTTACCTTTTTAATTTTAATATATTACATGTTTTATGTGCACATGTCATTGGAGTAGGTCTTAATCAACTAATCAGAGAATATCACTGTTTACTGACAAAAAAATCAAGAAAAGCACATGGGTGGATATACTTGTTCATATAACTCAGTGTTCATTTTCATCTTATCATACACAAGGCATTCCCTGGTCTATAAGAACCAGTGCATAGGAAACACTAAAGGAATGCATTCCAAATAACAGTTGGTCCAAACAACAAATAATCATGTATAACTCTGAAATCCTATTCTGTGGGCTCACTGGATTGATTAGTATTATTTTTTTGCCAACTAGGCATAATCTACAGTCATTTAGGAGGAAGGAAACTCAGCTAAGAAAAATGCTTCCATCAAAGTGTCCTGTAAGCAAGTCTGTGGGGAAATTGTTTAATTAATACTTCATTCATTAATTACATAATATTAATTAATTAATTAATATATATGGGCCCAGCACACTAGAGATGACGCCATCCCTGGGTAGATGGTCCTGGGTGGTATAAAAAAGAGGCTAAGCAAACCATGAGGTGGAAGCCAGTAAGTAGTATTCTTCCATGGCCTCTGCTTTAATTCCTGCCTCTAAGTTTCTGCTTTGAGTTCCGGCTCTGGCTTCCCTCAATGGACTGTGAAGGAATGCGACCTGGAATGTATAAGCCAAATAAATTCTTTTCTCTCAAAGTTGCTTTTTTATTTATATGTTTTATTATAGCAAAGGAAAGCAATTATTCCCCCAAGATTGAACAGGGTCCCATTCTCTCCTGCAAAACGGTATTTTAGAGGTGGAATTATTTTACTCATCTAGTGATTCCTCCAGGAGCCAGGGGTGGTAAATGGAGCAGCAACAGCTACAGCTACAGCCAGAGCCTCTAAGACCTAGAGAACAACATGGGGAGCAAACGCAGCAAGAGAGAGCAGAACCCTGTTCACTATTAGCCCTGAGCATAGCTGAACATTTCCAGCAAGTTTACTGTGGGTAAGAAAATGCAGGGAGTCCCCAGAGTGTGGAAGTGGAACAGCTCAAGGAGAGTGAATGAGGACTCTAAAGAATTAGGATAGTGCCTCTAGTCCATGCTAAGGTAGTCAACAAGGATCTGTGGGTCTATAGATTAATGGTATTGGATGGAATCTTTTGTTAGGCCTTGCTTCTGTTGGATTTTAGTATCTTCTAAACTATGACTTTTTGTGACCACCTACCATTTTCTGGAAATAGATGACCATGGAGTTTCAAAGTACTTCACCATGATTATCTTCTTGGTCCCGCTATAGAGTTTATGATAGCAGCTCAGGAATTTGCAACATTGTCCTGACCATCCTTTGTATAAAGTCTTTGTTATGTATGGATAGAAAAATACTAACCCTTCAGATTTTGCAGATTTTGAGACTCGTTTAATTGCCAGGCACATACACCTGAAGAAGGCAACATTGGGAAATCAGTTCACAATAGATGCAAAAAGCAGGTGTTTTTATAGAATTCCTGGGAGCTTTATAGTTGGGTAAGTCACAAGGTGTGGCCTGTTGGGGGATGGGCACCTACGTTTCCACTCCTGTAGCACTATGCCATGTCTGATGTCAAAAGGCTTAGGTAGCTTTGTCCTTCCGGCCTTACTGACCACAACACACTTCTCTCTCCTAGGCTGATTCCACTCTCTGTCTACAGTTCCCTTTGGCAGATACCAAGGGGCTCTGACACTTCCAGCATCCTGAGGTCTTCAAAGTAATGTCGGCTTTGCCTTCACAGATGCAATGGCCTTCCAAGTCTTTCATGGAGGAACTCCTCTGCTACACACCCAGGTTAGCAGTAGCAGTATTCCTTAACCATGAAGGAATATCCTACAAGATCTTCACTTCTGTACCATTTAAGCCACACGGTATATGCTGCCTAGTTCTCCTGGCAGCACATGATGGAGCCTTGCCCCCTTCTTGAACTATATTTGCATAAGTTTTCAGTTGTGATTGCTTTTTAGGAACAGAAATATTTTATGCTCTTCCCTTTCACGAATTAAATGGCATCTTAATGGGGCCCAATCTCTTCACGCCATTTCACATCAGGCCTTTTCTCATCTTTTTCAGCAAAAGCTGTAGCCCCAGCATTATACTTCCTGGTACTCTTCTTCTCCTCCAATGATCAATGCATTTCCTTTTGTTCTGCTTCCTCTTTTTCATTGTAGACCTACATACAAGTGATTATGTGAATAATCACAAGGCAGAGTCAATACTAGGCTGTCTTGAGATCTCCTGTGCCAGTGAAATTAGTCCAAATCTCTTCCATTTAGCCATAGGCAGATTCTTAGGTCAAGGACAAAGCATTCTTTGTCTCAAAATATCACAAGACTGGTCTCTAGTCCAATTGGTAATAGCATTCCCTTCAGAAACTTCTCAAGCTTGGCTGTCAGTCTGCATTGTCCTTGGCCTTATTATCTTCCAAAGTTCTAGTAGAATAGTCATTAAGCCTTAACAGTATTCGACTATTCTTTCTATCCTAAACTCCCAAAGTCTTCCATATTCTTCTAGAAATCAGCATGGTCAAGCCTGTCACAACAGTGGCCCACTTTCTGGTAATTGCTACAAATATAATGCAAACATTTCAATGATAGAAAGAGTACCACAGAAGGCTCATTATATTGTCTCTAGTGCTATTTTTGCCTTTTAACATCTGAAAATAAGGCTTTGCTTTAAGGAGACTATAGAAAAAGAATTACATTTATAAAAAAAATAATGGTTTTAAATCCTTGTTGAAATTGTGATCTCAAACTATCACTCACCTTTCTTCTTTCTTTTGAGGCAAGAGTACCTCAGGACCCATTGGGCTGGTAGACTTAATTCACCAGGAAAATTCTAACCATGGTACAGAAAACACCAGTAATAGATTCAGTCAAAGTGAATTCAGTCTCAAATGCCACCCAAACATTTTGTGCTTATAAAACTGAATTTCAAGTTCGTGCTTTCAACTGAGATTATAATTGTTGAAAATTGTTGAAATAACAGGCATTTTGCCTAGATGAATGCATATCAAATCCAAATGTCAATATTAAAAAGAATATTCATTTTTCTCTTTATATGAGGCCACACAAATACCTAAGACTCACAACTAACAAACCAGAATTGTTATCATTTTTAAAATTATAAGTCTAGCTGCCTACACAGCCTTCCATTTTTTACAGTAACTTTAAAGTGACATATCTCATTTTTAACCATTGGCCTTAATTTTAAAATATTTGCATAACAAAGGGGCTTTCATTTTGCCAAATAAAGAAAGGCCATTCTTGGTTCCATTAAATATATTAAACTTGTTTGCTCTCTCTCTCTCTCTCTCTCTCTCTCTCTCTCTCTCTCTCTCTCTCTCTCTCTCTCTCTCTCCTTCCCTCCCTCCCCCTCTCTCTCTCTTTCTCTCTCTCCATCCCTCCCTTCTCCCCTGTTCTCTCCCCTCTCCTCTCCCCTAATCCATGTGCACATCATGTAAATACATGCAATTATACAGTAAATACATGCAATTATACATAAACTTAGAGACCACAGTAAAAAATGACAATTGGGAGAAAGGAGAAATTTTGTATAAATACTGTTTACAGTCCTTTTCTTTCTTTAAAAATTAATGTATTTTTAATTTTGTGAGTGTGTTTCCATTTGAGTTTGTATATGTGAGTGTTGTTCCCACCGAGGCCACAGAGACATATGACCTACCTGGAGCTGGTTGTAGGCCCACCAGCATGGATCCTGGAACCACGCATTTCCTCTATGAGCAGTGTAGTGTCCACCTTGCTGATTCATTTCTATATTTCTTTTCAATTCAAAGTTCCCTCTAATTATTGGACATTTGCATCCACTAGTTGTCTAGTTTCAATAAACTATTTAGACGTTATAACCATCAGAAATAATGTGCTGATATGAGAAGTTTTACATGTATATAATACTGTTCAAAGTGTAGAACTGCAGTTCTACCTGTGTTCTCTCCTCCATTACTTATAAATCTGTTCAATACACTTCACCCATGTATTGCCTGTATTTTATAAGCCAAGAAAACAATGAATTAAAGCAGACACAACTTCTGATCAAGGTCATATGGTTAGAGGGCATTACATTCCTTAAGACTTAATCAAACATATCTCAGCTCATTTCATAATTTCTAAGATAAAAGCTAAGTGGTTTATATGCCCTTAGGAAGTTTCATAAATATTGCAACTCCAACATCATTTTTTTCTATAAGAACTACTGGTACTACATAGCCACTTATAAAATAAACTATTACTTTTAAAATATATTTCAACCAATTATTTAAAAGGATAAAGTTTGTAAAAAGGAATGAATAAAAATAATTTGGTCTATTAGAATTAAAAACATTCAGCTTGGACTGGAGAGATGGCTCAGCAGTTAAAAGCACTTCTAAAAGGACTGCTCTTCCAGAGGTCCTGAGTTCAATTCTCAACAACCACATGGTGGCTCACAACGATCCGAAGTCCTCTTCTGGCATGTCTGAAGAGAGCAATGGTGTACAGAAAATAAATTTGAAAGAAAGAAAGAAAGAAAGAAAGAAAGAAAGAAAGAAAGAAAGAAAGAAAGAAAGAAAGAAAGAAAGAAAGAAAGAAATCAGAGCCAGAGAGCAACCCACTCTCATCCACTTAACTCCTTGCTCCTCCCACTGAGGCTGATTTCCCATCCAGGGCGTTGGTGTCTTGATCAAAATATTCAGCTTTATAAACCTGATAATGCAGATTTCAGTGAAATATTAAAGTGTTGGAAAGATTCTGGATGAATCATAAAATCCCACATTGGATTGAACAAATTAAATTCATGATATAGGAAAATTTCACAGTGATTTAAAGAAAAGTGATTAAGGAAAAGTAGGTTCTTCCCTTGGATCAAAAATCAATTTCTAAGAGTTGAATAATGGCACACATATAAAAGAAACATTGTAGAATTCCACAATGAGAGAGTGGCATTATAATATAATTACAGACCTAAAATAGCATTGCAGGAGGATTAGATAAGAGCATTGTGAGGCCTATGCCATGGGAAACATGGTAGGTAGTTAAGTCCAAAGAAATATAATCAGAGAGTGAACATTGATGAGAGATTCTGTAATGGGAAGAAAACAGTGGTTGTCTCGAGGAATGCTGAGTTTCAATTCCTGTTATTAACAAAGAACTGGGTGGCGGACTAATAAGGACAAGAGAACAACAGACACACATTTGGAATGGGAGAATCCCAAGGCTGGAAGTCTTAGTTTGGATATTTTATAGCTCCCTGCCATTCCCCAACCCTGACCTTCCCTCACCTCCTACCCTGTAGTCATGCCCAGTCTTTCCCTATGTCCCACATGCAAGATCCTTTCCTTTCCCATATTGGTTCTGTCTAGAAACCTGCCCTTGTACCTCGTTCAGTGAATCTTCTAGGAACCATAAGCCATCACCTCAAGGCAGAGGCCCTGGATTTCTCTGCCTACCTACATTCCTTTAGCTCTGCTTCAGTTTGCTCTCAGTTTGTGAGTAATATGGGTCAATAGCTAAACCTACCTCAGTTTGGATCTAGATCAATTTATATCTGATGTGCAGCAATTTCTGATTGTGATATTTTGATGTATTATTTTAACCTCTCTGAAATTCAGTTTCTTCACCTACAAAATGGGATTCAGGAACTTTTCTATCTTTAGGATTTCCAAAAAATGTCAGTGGAGTAATTCATATATAGCACTGATCTGAAAATTATTAACTGAATATTAAGAGGTATCATAATTCTTATTACATATATATGCATGCCTCATTTCATAATGTCCACTTTGTACTATAGGAATATAAATATTCATATTTTACAACAAAATTTTTAAAATTTCCAAAGATAACATAGGTGAACTCTGAGATCTTTGTGTCTAATTGCTTTCTGCTAGTGGCTAGGCTGCTCTCAATAAAGCCATAATGCAAACCTGTTCATGTCAGGAAGTAGCAATTTCTGTAAGGTGTGCCATAGTGATACCCATCGCCAGGGAAGTGAACTCTGGCTTTTCACTGCTTCTGCCTAGAAGTGACCTATGACCTTTTCATCCCTACATCATTAGCCAAATGGGCAAGTTGACTTTTCCCACTTGCAAGAGGGCAAGAGGAGGCCTAAGGGCAGCTATAAGTCAGGGCACATGAGTATGTAGTAAGGATTAAGTCTTTCCCACAAACAGTAGTGAATAAAACAAACCTCAGTAAATTTTGCTCAAATCAAATGTTGATTTCACTAGTTTGCTTGCCATTTTTGGCTTCTCTAGTCTTTCAAAGCCAGGCACGTTACAAAATCCCTTCCACATTGATCTTGGACAGTTTCTCCAGCACCAGCCTTTCACTGCTTTGTGGAGTGACTCCAGTACACAAGTCAATAAGTATGTCTCTGCTGACTTCCATGGTTGCAAAATAGATGAATCAAATTCAATGTTTTCTAAGTTCCCATACAGCTAGGAGCCTGTGCCCTTCTTAAATCAAGGTGTCTACCAGCCTGCAGCTCTGCTTTGATTCTGATTTTAACTTCTTCAAAGAATCCTGTTTTTCATCTGTAACCTTTGATTTATAAATCAAACTTAATGTCACCTGACATTATTTCAGCTTTATCATGAGACTCTTGACAAAATAAAGACAAATGTATTTACAGGCTAAATTATGACTCTCCCTCAGCTTGTTTTTATTTTTATGTTTTAATAAATCAGACTCTGTGAGAATATGGGTGTGACTAGATTAAGGTAGACTGTACATCTCAGAAGCAGTTACAACAGTTTGAAGTAAGTGCACTGGTATTCAATCAAAAGATAGATGAGAATTAGGTAAGTTCTTAAGAATCAAACTAGGTTTAAACCAGCCCAGATACTCAGTACTCAGATACTCAGTATAAGGCATATTAAAACAGTGCAACTAAGTTGAAGGTCTAGACAGTAACAATATTGTAATGCTGTACCTTTTGGGCTACTTTATTGGGTTCTTATATCTATCACCCTTCCAACCCTTATTCTATATTAATCCCTTCCAACCCCCCAACACTAGGTTGGAGAGAAAGATTATTAGACAGGAAAGGGAACAGAGACCTCTTTAGACTACTTCCTGCTGGCTAGGGGTATCAAGTTTCCTGGGGCAAGTCCAATCTTTGTAATCAGAATATCTCCAACCAGCAATTCTGCAATCCAGCAATTAAACAATCCAGCAATAGCAAACTCAGCAGCAAAAACAAGCAGCAGCTGCTGCAGCAACAGCAGGAAAAGCAGTGGGCTCTCTCATTTATACCCTTTCCAGAGTCCCCAGAATTCCAAATGTAAACTATCTGCAGCAGTCAAAAAGTCACGCCCCTCCTGGAGCACAAGACATCCATAATTAGCAGCTATGGGCAATCTGAAGCAGCTCTATATCCCACATCTGGGATTAAAACAAAAACATATTCACATAAAATAACTTTCTAAAAAAGAAATCAAAATTCTCACTACGTAATGTTCTGGCTGAAAAAAAACCATTCTGGAGGAAGCTTGGCCCCATATTTTCTTGGGTTCAGAAGCAGAGGAAAGTGCTGCATGGAATTAACTATAGCAGATATTAGTGACGTCAGCTCTTCCATCTATTTCCTGTCCAAGGGCATGGTTTCTTCATTAAAAAGATGCTTCATTTGATTGCTTATTTTCTGTAGTGGTCTCCATCTGCTGCAAAGAGAAGCTGCCTTAATCAGGAGTCGTGACTACAGATGAGATGGGCATGCCAAAGTGGATGAAGAAAACCCTCTGAGGCTTCAACACTACACAAAGATCTACAGGCAACTAAAGCTGAGACTAGGAGAAATAATCTTCCCCAGGTTATCCACTACCCAAAGGTCCTCCCCGAAAACATACATATAACCCTACACAAAGTGAGCAGATTGTATTTTTATGCATGCAATTGTAATTAATGAAAAAAGAGGCCAAAGGTTTGAAAAAGAACAAGGAGGGCACATGGGAAGGTTTGAAGGGAGAATGGGAAAGGGAGAAATGTTGTAATCATATCATAATTCTAAAAATAAAAACTCAAAAACAGACTGTATTATTTAATTGGAAGAATTTGAATTCATCATTGGCCTTGCGTGTGCTTAAATACCAACTTTGCCACCAAATAGCTATGTGTTCTTCAACAAATACCTAATTTCTAAAGCTACTCTCCTTATCATAAAATGGAACAATAATTACTATAAATCTATATTATAAGGAATAGATATCAAACATTTTATATAAAGTTAAAAGAAGACCCATAGGAGTCTACCACTTTAGATCTTCTGAAGAGCTCTGTCTACACAGCTGGTAACAAACTTCTTTTGACCTGATCATACATAAGATGGGAGTAATCTCTGTCATATCTCCTTGAGACAGGTAAGGATAATCACAAAGGACAAAAGGTATACAGGCTCCAAGCTCCTAACTTGTTGGCCATCTACAGTGCCATATGTGTTTTCTTTTGCTTTCATCCTTGTGCACTTTGTGTAGTTTTATGATAAAACACCAGGATAGGTCACAAGGCCAGAATATTTAAGTGAATTGCCTCCTATTCTATATTTACTCATTATTACTTAAAATTATCACCAATATTGCAGGTCATTAACATTGGCTTTAACTTTTAAAGTGTAGGTTATGGTAAAGGCAGGCTAGGTTACCTCACAGAGCCTCAACACCACGTTTGCAGAATACATGACCTCTTTACTGCATGCTGCATCTGTATGATGGGTGGCTATAGTTGACATCTCTGTTTTTGTGTCTGTCGAAAGTCTAAGTCAGACTCAGCTCAATTCTTCATGTAGATAAGTTGATCATCTGAGAAATACTTTGCCCAAGACTTTACTCTGATGATAACTTGGCCTCTTCCCTGTTGGGACAAATATTTGCTGCCCCTCTCTTGTCCTAGTGATTTCACACCAATCTAAGCACCAATTACTCCTCTGACTCCCTAGAAGGTCACAGACAAAACCATGGATCAAGGATGTTTCTATGAGATAATGATGAGGATTCCACAAATCCTGATTGCAACCATGAAAGCCCATTGACAAGGCCAATGGTAATAGCAACATCTGGGACTCAGCAATTTCTGAAGTCAGTCACCACTCATTAGTCAACTAAGCACAAGAGTATAATGACTGAACAACAGAAGGAAATCAATTTGTAAGCTGTGCCACAGTTAATGGAAATTATTAAACTTTAGACCATCAACCAAACAAAAATCAAATGATACCATGAGTGAAAGAGCTTGATCAAACCTCTGATTGGTATTAACTTTGTTTTGTCTCCTCCCCAAAAAGGAACTTTAGCTGTTTTGTTTGTAGTCTGAGACTCTTTATTTCTATTCTTCCCCTGTGTCATAAGACATTAGCATTTGCTATTCCTTTATTTCCCTATCTTATGTTCAGCCAAAGCCTGACCCTGCTATCTATAACTCTTGAGTGCATTAGGATCCTAGTTGTCATGAAGATAGATGTATCACCAGAGAGCTCATTCATCACATTCTCTTTGGCACAGTTTTGGGGATACAGAATCTACAAGCCACAGCTCATGGTACTAGCTTGGAAAGTGAAAAGTCTGACTGACAAAGAAGACTCAACATCTTTGGTCCATTCGGTTTTTACTTGACTAGATGAGACCAAACTCATTTAGGAAAGTTGATTGATTTACCCAAACTATTAATTTAGTGGTACTAATCTAAAGACTCCTTGATAGAAACACCTTGACCAATATTTGACAGTATACTTGGCACTGTGCAAGCCATAAAGTCAGTTCACATGTAAAATCAACAATTCTGAAGGTGATCATAAAATGTAACTCCTGGCTCATTTTGCTGTTTCTTGAGCTCACACTCATTAGTAAAGAAGTCCAGTTGTCTGTAAGATGGTTTCTGCGTGATATCTTAGAGACACTTGGAGATTTATCAAAATAAATCATGACAATCCAAGATTTGCAACTATGTTAGTGGAAACTATTAATGTAAATGTGTTAATATAAAAGTTTATGAAAACTCACTTCTAGGCTGAACTGCTTTGCCCTGCTTTCTGTCCATAGCAATACAGCCCTTCTCTGAGTAAGTCCAAGAACATTAATTGTATGAAATAGTAACTTCTTATATATTTAATAATTAGTATTTAGTAGATACAAGACTGAGTGAGTGAACCCTGGAAACAAGGTATTTGGAGCTATAATTAAGGTAGCCTGTGAGACACAGGTGGCAAGAGAAGAGGGTGATTACTGCTCAGAGTTATCGCTTAATATTTTAAATTCAATTGTGAACTCCTGTTTGGTTGGCTTGTTGGGAAAGGGGACTACATAGGATCTGGTATGATGACATCATTGCAGATGAAAAGGATCTCACCTTTCATTAGACACAAAAGATCTAAAGGTCTCTTCCTGATTTTATCTTCCGTGAAGACAGTTTAACACACACAGCAAGAACATGTATCTACAAGGATGTTTGACTAAGAGACAATCTGTCCCACTTTCTGTTATTGATGGCAGCACACAAGATGTTCCTTGGGTAAGCCTAGGTGAAGCCTTGAGGCACCTCCAAAGACATGTGCCACATTCGAAAACTAAAATTTGTGGCAAAGGTGTGGCATCTTTTAGGTCCTTCTTCAAATTCCCTGAAGTTATCGCATAAGCAAAGACTCCACAGGTGAACACTCAGGCACAAAAGTTTGTAATGTTAATGCAATACCATGTGCTGGTATGACTGCCAGAAGGTGAGTTCCAGAGGGCAGCAAATTTCCAAAACTGGAGAGACCAGTAGCCTGACAATCCCAAGAACAACTGTAATGCAAGGAGAACAGTCACGAGAAAGAGGTAAGTGCAATATGACCCTTCTCACCTCTACTCCATGCTTAGCAATAGTGCACATTTACCTTATTTAATTTCTTTAAAGTGATGATGAGAGGAGGTGAGAGAACCATTGATGTGAAAGATGAAATACCTGAGATATTAGAAAAGTGACTCATATTTGTCCTCATGACTCTAGGCTAGCCATCCAGAGAGACGTGATGGCTTCTCTACATAGACTGACTGCTGAGATCACATGGGAAGGCATGTACTTTCCTTTGAGATCTGACCCCCACCTTGACCAACATAGAATGAAATATTGAGACAGATGTACATGCCAGGGGGTTACTAATTGCTCTGCCAAAAAATGAGTGATAAAACACCTTGGAAAAATTCAATGGATGCCTCAGTTCCTAGCCGCATTGTCCCTTGCCCTGTCCTAACTCTTGCCCATCAAGAAAGACAAGAGAGTTCTTAAGAGCAGGGAAGTACCTTAACTGAATTGGTAAAATGAAGACTTAGTATTTGAGTGAACATAGCTCCCATTGTCATCCTCAAAGTTTAGATGTGAACTGTTGAGCCAACGTCAAGGTGCCTCGTTCACATGTGTAGCACTGTGTCCAAGAAGTAACCACTGAAGAGTGAGAGCACTGTCAGAGAAATGGTCTCACAGAATTGTGTTCTATCACTATCCAAAAGCTCACATACAATGTTGAACAAAACAAAGTACTTACCTGGGGTGGGTGGGCTCAAAATTTCCAGAGTGCAAGCTATCTTACAGGAACCAGCTCATGTTGCTATGGCTCAGATTGCAAGAGGGGAATCAGAATCAGATGAAGAACAGAGTAATTGTCAATAGAGTAGTCAATGCTTAACATCTGGATGACAGTTAAGATGCATTTGAAGGAATGAAAGCAAATATACTTTTCCCCTAGTGTTTTCGAATTTTTCCAGCAGAAATCAGTAATTATTCTACAGACAACTGATATTTATTAAGTTCTTAATATTTACATTTTACTTTTGTGTATATGCATGTGTGAGATGTATGTCACGCAAGCCATGGAACTTGTGTTAATAGAGGATGACATCTGACATAGAGCTACACATTTTACAGTGTTTGAGCCAGGGTCTCTTCTGCTGTTTGCCACTCTACATGCACACCATTTTATATGGCAAGCAAGCTTCTAGAGAGTTCTCCTGACTCCACCTCCCATCTGTCTGTAGGAATGCTGAGGCTACAGACATATGCCACAGCATCATGCGTTTGCATTGGTTCAGGGGATTCCAAACATAGATCATTATGCTTGTACCATGAACATTTCTGTCAACTGAGCCATCTCTCTGGCCCAACAACTAAATTTTTTTCCATAGCAAATACTAAGTAACGGAAAACACCTTGATACTAACTGCAAAGGAAAATAATATCAAAACTGGGAACCTATCTGTGCACTGCTCTTATGTGTGTGAAAAGCAAAGCTATTCATGGGTAAATGAAAGTTTTCTTCTCTAGAAAGAAAACAAATCTGAGCATAGGTATGGCTCTTATGATAAAAGACCTCAGGCACCACAAGATATCATCTCTGATTGCTGGATATAGAAACCTCATTTTACACTTAGAATCACTAATGTTCAGAGGACTCAATAGCTCTTGGTAGAGATGTGGTAGGTTGAGGAAAGAAGTATCTGGCAAACATCTTCTTAACTGACAACAGTATCATGAACAAAGACATCCATTACTAAAGGCTAACTAAAATCACTAACAAATCAACTATGTACTAACAAACTGGAATAATAAAGGGTTGTTTCTGGACATCACTCCTTATTCTAATTTAGTTCTGTTATCCAAATATAAGAAGTTTTTTTTTCAAATTTAAGAAGATGGAAGATGCAAATGTTCCACTATTAGTACTTTTCTGTTTTTCTTCTTCTTTTTTCTTTTTTTTCTTTTTTTCTTTTTTTCTTTTTTCTTTCTTTCTTTCTTTTTTTTTTTTTTTTTTTTTGGTTTTTTGAGACAGGGTTTCTTTGTGGAATCCTGGCTGTCCTGGAGCTCACTCTGTAGACCATGCTGGCCTCGAACTCGGAAATCTGCCTGCCTCTGCCTCCCAAGTGCTGAGATTACAGGTATGTACCACCACGCCCAGATTTTTAGTAATTTTCTACTAGTGATAGAGTATCTTAAGGCAATATGGAAACTACCTTGAACACAGAAAAAAATTGTCAAGTTGTCTATAGCCAAGGCACACATAAAGAATCTACTTGCTGTGCACCCAGAGGCAGTCTGGGAGCTCGCAGCGCAGCTTGCTCCTGTGGCCCAGAGCTTGGGTTCCAGTCCTGAGGCCTCTGGCGGGAGCCCTCAGATCTCTCCGCTTCCGGATCCAGATTAGCCTGGGCGGCAACACCACATCTCCAGGTCCTGAAAGAGGCAAGAGGGGTTTCCAGGCGGCCAGCTGGGAGAAGTCGGTGTGCTCCGGTGAATCCAGCCGGCCCCAGCGGGAGCCTTCGCATGCCTGCTGCGGGATCTGAACAGCCTGGGCAACAGCACCCTGTCTCCAGGCAGTGCAGGAGGTAAGCTGTGCACCAGAGGCCACCTGGGAAGGGGCAGCTTGCACTGCTGAGTCCAGCATTGACAAGACAAACTAACACCATTGAGAACTAGATGGCAAAAGGCAAATGCGGGAACGTCACTAACAGAAATCAAGGCAATATGGCAACATCTGAACCCAATTCTCCTCTACCAGCATGTCCTGGATACCCCATCACACCAGTAAAACAAGATTTGGATTTAAAATCACTGGTCATGATGCTGGTACAGGAACACATGAAGGACATACTTAAAGAAATTCAGGAGAAAATGGATCAAAAGTTAGAAGCCCTTGCAAGGGAAACACAAAAATCATTGAAAGAAATCCAGGAGAATAAAAAAGACAATAATAAGGAAATGGAAAAAACACTTAAAGAAATACAGGAGAACTTTGGTCAACAGGCTGAGGTCATGAAAGAGGAAACACAAAAATCTCTTAAAGAATTACAGGAAAACACAAACAAGCAAGTGAAGGAGCTAAGCAAAACCATCCAGGATCTAAAATCAGAAGTAGAAACAACTAAGAAAACTCAAAGGGAGACAACTTTGGAGATAGAAAGCCTTGGGAAGAAATCAGGGGACAGAATGCAAATATCAACAGAGAATACAAGAGATAGAAGAAAGAATCTCAGATGCTGAAGATTCCATAGAAACCATGGACTCAACAGTTAAAGAAAATGCAAAATGCAAAAAGCTTGTAACCCAAAATATCCAGAAAATCCAGGACACAATGAGAAGACCAAACCTAAGGATTATAGGCATAGATGAGAGTGAAGATTTACAACTTAAAGGGCCAGCAAATATCTTCAATAAAATTATGGAAGAAAACTTCCCTAACCTAAAGAGAGAGATGCCCATGAATATACAAGAAGCCTACAGAACTCCAAACAGACTAGACCAGAACAGAAATACTTCCCATCACATAATAATCAAAACACCAAATGTTCTAAACAAGGAAAGAATATTAAAGGCAGTAAGAGAAAAAGGCCAAGTAACATATAAAGGAAGACCTATCAGAATCACAGCAGACTTTTCACCTGAGACTATGAAGGCTAGAAGGTGCTGTGCAGATCTCATGCAGACTCTAAGAGAACACAAATGCCAACCAAAACTACTATATCCAGCAAAACTCTCAATCACCGTAGATGGAGAAACTAAGATATTCCATGACAAAACCAAGTTTACCCAATATCTATCCACAAACCCAGCCCTACAAAGGATAATAGGAGGAAAACACCAATACAAGGAGGGAAACTTCACCCTGGAAAAAGCAAGATAGTAACCTTTCATCAAACCCAAAAGAAGTTAACCAATCAAATTTTAAAAATAACGTCAAAAATGACAGGAAGTAACAATCACTATTCCTTAATATCTCTTAACATCAATGGACTCAATGCCCCAATAAAAAGACATAGACTAACTGACTGGATACGTAAACAGGACCCTACATTTTGCTGCTTACAGGAAACACACCTCAGGGTCAAAGACAAACACTACCTTAGAGTAAAAGGCTGGAAGACAATTTTACAAGCAAATGGTCTCAGGAAACAAGCTGGAGTAGCCATTTTAATATCAGATAAAATGGACTTTCAACCCAAAGTCATCAAAAGAGACTCTGAGGGACACTTCTTGCTGGTCAAAGGAAAAATACAACAAGAAGAACTCTCAATCCTGAACATCTATGCTCCAAATGCAAGGGCACCCTCTTTCATAAAAGAAACTTTATTAAAGCTCAAACCACACATTGCACCTAACACAATAATTGTGGGTGACTTCAACACTGCACTTTCCTCAATGGACCGATCAGGAAAACAGAAACTAAACAGGGACACAATGAAACTAATTGAAGCTTTGGACCAATTAGATTTAACAGATATATATAGAGAACATTCTATCCTAAAGCAAAAGAATATACCTTTTTCTCAGCACCTCATGGTACCTTCTCCAAAATCGACCATATAATTGGTCACAAGACAGACCTCAACAAATATAAGAAGATCGAACTAATCCCATGCCTCCTATCAGATCACTATGGAGTAAAAGTGGTCTTCAATAGCAACAAAAACAACAGAAAACCCACATACACGTGGAAACTGAACAACATTCTACTCAATGATACCTTGGTCAAGGAAGAAATAAAGAAAGAAATTAAAGACTTTTTAGAACACAATGAAAATGAAGACACAACATACCCAAATCTATGGGACACAATGAAAGCAGTGCTAAGAGGAAAACTCATAGCCCTGAGTGCCTCCAAAAAGAAAATGGAGAGACCATACATTACCAGCTTAATGACACACCTGAAAGACCTGGAACAAAAAGAAGCTGTTTCACCCAGGAGGAGTAGAAGGCAGGAAATCATCAAACTCAGGGCCGAAATCAATCAAGTAGAAACAAAGAGAACCATACAAAGAATCAACAAAACCAGGAGCTGGTTCTTTGAGAAAATCAACAAGATAGATAAACCCTTAGCCAGACTGACCAAAGGGCACAGAAAAAGTATCCAAATTAACAAACATAGAAATGAAAAGGGAGATATAACAACGGAAACTGAGGAAATCCAAAAAATCATCAGATCCTACTACAAGACCCTGTACTCAACACAACTGGAGAATCTGGAGGAAATGGACAATTTCCTTGACAGATACCAAATACCAAAATTAAATCAGGACCAACTAGACCATCTAAACAGTCCCATAATGCCTAAAGAAATAGAAGGAGTCATAGAAAGTCTTCCAACCAAAATAAGCACAGGACCAGATGGTTTCAGTGCAGAATTCTATCAGACCTTCAAAGAAGAGTTAACACCAATACTCTTCAAACTATTCCACAAAATAGAAACAGAAGGAACACTACCCAATTCCTTCTACGAAGCCACAATTACGCTGATACCAAAACCACACAAAGATCCAACAAAGAAAGAGAACTTCAGACCAATTTCCCTTATGAACATCGATGCAAAAATACTCAATAAAATTCTTGCCAACCAGTCAAGAGAGGCTCACCTCCATCTTGGTTTCAGAGTCCAGAGATATCGGACAGACTGAGATCAGCCTGGGCGGCAGCACCACATCTACAGGTCCTGCAAGAGGCTAGAGGGGCTTCCGGGCGGCCAGCTGAGAGAAGTCGGTGTGCTCTGGTGAATCCAGCGGGCCCCAGCGGGAGCCTTCGCATGCCTGCTGTGGGATCTGAACAGCCTGGGCAACAGCACCCTGTCTCCAGGCAGTGCAGGAGGTAAGTTGTGCACCAGAGGGCAACAGGGAAGGGGCAGTTTGCAGTGCTGAGTCCAGCACTGACAAGACAAACTAACACCAGTGAGAACTAGATGGCAAAAGGCAAACGCAGGAACGTCACTAACAGAAATCAAGGCAATATGGCAACATCTGAACCCAATTCTCCTCTACCAACATGTCCTGGATACCCCATCACACCAGTAAAACAAGATTTGGATTTAAAATCACTGGTCATGATGCTGGTACAGGAACACATGAAGGATGTACTTAAAGAAATTCAGGAGAAAATGGATCAAAAGTTAGAAGCCCTTGCAAGGGAAACACAAAAATCATTGAAAGAAATCCAGGAGAATACAAAAGCCAGCAATGAGGAAATGCAAAAAACACTTAAAGAAATACAGGAGAACTTTGGTCAACAGGCTGAGGTCATGAAAGAGGAAACACAAAAATCTCTTAAAGAATTACAGGAAAGTACAAACAAACAAGTGAAAGAGCTAAGCAAAACCATCCAGGATCTAAAATCAGAAGTAGAAACAACTAAGAAAACTCAAGGGAGACAACTTTGGAGATAGAAAGCCTTGGGAAGAAATCAGGGGACAGAGATGCAAATATCAACAACAGAATACAAGAGATAGAAGAAAGAATCTCAGATGCTGAAGATTCCATAGAAACCATGGACTCAACAGTTAAAGAAAATGCAAAATGCAAAAAGCTTGTAACCCAAAATATCCAGGAAATCCAGGACACAATGAGAAGACCAAACCTAAGGATTATAGGCATAGATGAGAGTGAAGATTTACAACTTAAAGGGCCAGCAAACATCTTCAATAAAATTATGGAAGAAAACTTCCCTAACCTAAAGAGAGAGATGCCCATGAATATACAAGAAGCCTACAGAACTCCAAACAGACTGGACCAGAACAGAAATACTTCCCATCACATAATAATCAAAACACCAAATGTTCTAAACAAAGAAAGAATATTAAAGGCAGTAAGAGAAAAAGGCCAAGTAACATATAAAGGAAGACCTATCAGAATCACAGCAGACTTTTCACCTGAGACTATGAAGGCTAGAAGGTCCTGGGCAGATCTCATGCAGACTCTAAGAGAACACAAATGCCAACCAAAACTACTATATCCAGCAAAACTCTCAATCACTGTACATGGAGAAACTAAGATATTTCATGACAAAACCAAGTACCCAATATCTATCCACAAACCCAGCCCTACAAAGGATAATAGGAGGAAAACACCAATACAAGGAGGGAAACTTCACCCTGGAAAAAGCAAGATAGAAACCTTTCATCAAACCCAAAAGAAGTTAACCAATCAAATTTAAAAAATAACGTCAAAAATGATAGGAAGTAACAATCACTATTCCTTAATATCTCTTAACATCAATGGACTTAATGCCCCAATAAAAAGACACAGACTAACTGACTGGATACGTAAACAGGACCCTACATTTTGCTGCTTACAGGAAACACACCTCAGGGTCAAAGACAAACACTACCTTAGAGTAAAAGGCTGGAAGACAATTTTACAAGCAAATGGTCTCAGGAAACAAGCTGGAGTAGCCATTTTAATATCAGATAAAATGGACTTTCAACCCAAAGTCATCAAAAGAGACTCTGAGGGACACTTCTTGCTGGTCAAAGGAAAAATACAACAAGAAGAACTCTCAATCCTGAACATCTATGCTCCAAATGCAAGGGCACCCTCTTTCATAAAAGAAACTTTATTAAAGCTCAAACCACACATTGCACCTAACACAATAATTGTGGGTGACTTCAACACTGCACTTTCCTCAATGGACCGATCAGGAAAACAGAAACTAAACAGGGACACAATGAAACTAATTGAAGCTTTGGACCAATTAGATTTAACAGATATATATAGAACATTCTATCCTAAAACAAAAGAATATACATTTTTCTCAGCACCTCATGGCACCTTCTCCAAAATCGACCATATAATTGGTCACAAGACAGACCTCAACAAATATAAGAAGATCGAACTAATCCCATGCCTCCTATCAGATCACTATGGAGTAAAAGTGGTCTTCAATAGCAACAAAAACAACAGAAAACCCACATACACGTGGAAACTGAACAATATTCTACTCAATGATACCTTGGTCAAGGAAGAAATAAAGAAAGAAATTAAAGACTTTTTAGAACACAATGAAAATGAAAACACAACATACCTAAATCTATAGGACACAATGAAAGCAGTGCTAAGAGGAAAACTCATAGCCCTGAGTGCCTCCAAAAAGAAAATGGAGAGAGCATACATTACCAGCTTAATGAGACAACTGAAAGACCTGGAACAAAAAGAAGCTATTTCACCCAGGAGAAGTAGAAGGCAGGAAATCATCAAACTCAGGGCCGAAATCAATCAAGTAGAAACAAAGAGAACCATACAAAGAATCAACAAAACCAGGAGCTGGTTCTTTGAGAAGATCAACAAGATAGATAAACCCTTAGCCAGACTGACTGGCAAAGGGCACAGAGAAAGTATCCAAATTAACAAACTTAGAAATGAAAGGGGAAATATGACAACGGAAACTGAGGAAATCCAAAAAATCATCAGATCCTACTACAAGAGACTATACTCAACACAACTGGAGAATCTGGAGGAAATGGACAATTTCCTTGACAGATACCAAATACCAAAATTAAATCAGGACCAACTAGACCATCTAAACAGTCCCATAATGCCTAAAGAAATAGAAGGAGTCATAGAAAGTCTTCCAAACAAAAAAAGCACAGGACCAGATGGTTTCAGTGCAGAATTCTATCAGACCTTCAAAGAAGAGCTAACACCAATACTCTTCAAACTATTCCACAAAATAGAAACAGAAGGAACACTACCCAATTCCTTCTACGAAGCCACAATTACGCTGATACCAAAGCCACACAAAGATCCAACAAAGAAAGAGAACTTCAGACCAATTTCCATTATGAACACCGATGCAAAAATACTCAATAAAATTCTTGCCAACCGAATCCAAGAACACATCAAAACGATCATCCACCATGATCAAGTAGGCTTTATCCCGGGAATGAGGGTTGGCTCAATATACGGAAATCCATCAATGCAATCCACTACATAAACAAACAAAAAGAACAAAACCACATGGTCATTTCATTGGATGCTGAAAAAGCATTTGACAAAATTCAGCATCCTTTCATGCTTAAAGTCTTGGAGAGAACAGGAATTCAAGGCCCATACCTAAACATAGTAAAAGCAATATACAGCAAACCAGTAGCCAGCATCAAACTAAATGGAGAGAAACTTGAAGCAATCCCACTGAAATCAGGGACCAGACAAGGCTGCCCCCTTTCTCCTTATCTTTTCAATATTGTACTTGAGGTACTAGCTCGGGCAATTCGACAACATAAGGAGGTCAAAGGGATACAAATTGGAAAGGAAGAAATCAAACTATCATTATTTGCAGACGGCATGATAGTCTACCTAAGTGTTCCAAAAAACTCCACTAGAGAGCTCCTACAGCTGATAAACAACTTCAGCAAAGTGGCAGGTTATAAAATCAACACAAGCAAATCAGTGGCCTTCCTATACTCAAAGGATAAGCAGGCGGAGAAAGAAATTAGGGAAATGACCCCCTTCACAATAGCCACAAACAGTATAAAGTATCTTGGGGTGACTCTTACCAAACATGTGAAAGATCTGAATGACAAGAACTTCAAGACTCTGAAGAAGGAAATGGAAGAAGACCTCAAAAAATGGGAAAACCTCCCATGCTCATGGATCGGTAGAATCAATATACTTAAAATGGCCATTTTGCCAAAAGCAATATACAGATTCAATGCAATACCCATCAAAATCCCAACTCAATTCTTCACAGAGTTAGAAAGAGCAATTATCAAATTCATCTGGAACAACAAAAAACCCAGGATAGCTACAACTATTCTCAGCAACAAAAGAAAATCTGGGGGAATCAGTATCCCTGACCTCAAGCAATATTACAGAGCAATAGTGTTAAAAACTGCATGGTATTGGTACAGTGACAGGCAGGAGGATCAATGGAACAGGATTGAAGATCCAGAAATGAACCCATACACCTTTGGCCACTTGATCCTCGACAAAGAGCCTGAAAACATCCAATGGAAAAAAGATAGCCTTTTCAACAAATGGTGCTGGTTCAACTGGAGGTCAGCATGCAGAAGAATGTGAATTGATCCATCCTTGTCTCCTTGTACTAAGCTCAAATCCAAATGGATCAAGGACCTCCACATCAAGCCAGACACTCTGAAGCTAATAGAAAAGAAACTGGGGAAGACCCTTGAGGACATCGGTACAGGGAGAAAGTTTCTTAAGAGAACACCAATAGCATATGCTCTAAGATCAAGAATTGACAAATGGGACCTCATAAAATTACAAAGTTTCTGTAATGCAAAGGACACCATCAAGAGGACAAATCGGCAACCAACAAACTGGGAAAAGATCTTCACCAATCCTACATCAGATAGAGGGCTAATATCCAATATATATAAAGAACTCAAGAAGTTAGACTCCAGAAAACCAAACAACCCTACTAAAAAATGGGGTACAGAGTTAAACAAAGAATTCTCACCTGAAGAAGTTCGGATGGCGGAGAAGCATCTTAAAAAATGCTTAACTTCATTAGTCATTAGGGAAATGCAAATCAAAACAACCCTGAGATTTCATCTTACACCAGTCAGAATGGCTAAGATTAAAAATTCAGGAGACAGCAAGTGTTGGAGAGGGTGTGGAGAAAGAGGAATACTCCTCCACTGCTGGTGGGGTTGCAAATTGGTACAACCACTCTGGAAATCAGTCTGGCGGTTCCTCCGAAAACTGGGCACCTCACTTCCAGAAGATCCTGCTATACCACTCCTGAGCATATACCCAGAGGATTCCCCACCATGTTATAAGGATACATGCTCTACTATGTTCATAGCAGCCCTATTTATAATTGCCAGATGCTGGAAAGAACCCAGGTATCCCTCAACAGAAGAGTGGATGCAAAAAATGTGGTACACAATGGAGTACTATTCAGCCATTAGAAACAATGAATTCATGAAATTCTTAGGCAAATGGATGGAGCTAGAGAACATCATACTAAGTGAGGTAACCCAGACTCAAAAGGTGAATCATGGCATGCACTCACTAATAAGTGGATATTAACCTAGAAAACTGGAATACCCAAAACATAATCCACACATCAAATGAGGTACAAGAAGAAAGGAGGAGTGGCCCCTGGTTCTGGAAAGACTCAGTGAAGCAGTATTCAGCAAAACCAGAATGGGGAAGTAGGAAGTGGTGGGTGGGAGAACAAGGGGAGAGAAGGGGGCTTAAGGGACTTTCGGGGAGTAGGGGGCTAGAAAAGGGGAAATCATTTGAAATGTAAATAAATTATATCGAATAAAAAAAAATTCTTGCCAACCGAATCCAAGAACACATCAAAACGATCATCCACCATGATCAAGTAGGCTTTATCTCGGTAATGCAGGGCGGTTCAATATATGGAAATCCATCAATGCAAACCACTACATAAACAAACTCAAAGAAAAAAACCACATGGTCATTTCATTGGATGCTGAAAAAGCATTTGACAAAATTCAGCATCCTTTCATGCTTAAATTCTTGGAGAGAACAGGAATTCAAGGCCCATACCTAAACATAGTAAAAGCAATATACAGCAAACCAGTAGCCAGCATCAAACTAAATGGAGAGAAACTTGAAGCAATCCCACTGAAATCAGGGACTAGACAAGGCTGCCCCCTTTCTCCTTATCTTTTCAATATTGTACTTGAGGTACTAGCTAGGGCAATTCGACAACATAAGGAGGTCAAAGGGATACAAATTGGAAAGGAAAAAGTCAAACTATCATTATTTGCAGATGACATGTTAGTCTACCTAAGTGACCCAAAAAACTCCACTAGAGAGCTCCTACAGCTGATAAACAACTTCAGCAAAGTGGCAGGTTATAAAATCAACTCAAGTACATCAGTGGCCTTCTTATACTCAAAGGATAAGCAGGCTGAGAAAGAAATTAGGGAAATGACCCCCTTCACAATAGCCACAAACAGTATAAAGTATCTTGGGGTGACTCTTACCAAACATGTGAAAGATCTGTATGACAATAACTTCAAGACTCTGAAGAAGGAAATGGAAGAAGACCTCAAAAAATGGGAAAACCTCCCATGCTCATGGATCGGTAGAATCAATATACTTAAAATGGCCATTTTGCCAAAAGCAATATACAGATTCAATGCAATACCCATCAAAATCCCAACTCAACTCTTCACAGAGTTAGAAAGAGCAATTATCAAATTCATCTGGAATAACAAAAAACCCAGGATAGCTACAACTATTCTCAGCAACAAAAGAAAGTCTGGGGGAATCAGTATCCCTGACCTCAAGCAATACTACAGAGCAATAGTGTTAAAAACTGCATGGTATTGGTACAGTGACAGGCAGGAGGATCAGTGGAACAGGATTGAAGATCCAGAAATGAACCCACGCACCTATGGTCACTTGATCCTCGACAAAGAGGCTGAAAACATCCAATGGAAAAAAGATAGCCTTTTTAACAAATGGTGCTGGTTCAACTGGAGGTCAGCATGCAGAAGAATGTGAATTGATCCATCCTTGTCTCCTTGTACTAAGCTCAAATCCAAATGGATCAAGGACCTCCACATAAAGCCAGACACTCTGAAGCTAACAGAAAAGAAAATGGGGAAGACCCTTGAGGACATCGGTACAGGGAGAAAGTTTCTGAACAGAACACCAATAGCGTATGCTATAAGATCAAGAATTGACAAATGGGACCTCATAAAATTACAAAGTTTCTGTAAGGCAAAGGACACCATCAAGAGGACAAACCGGCAACCAACAAATTGGGAAAAGATCTTCACTAACCCTACATCAGATAGAGGGCTAATATCCAATATATATAAAGAACTCAAGGAGTTAGACTCCAGAAAACCAAACAACCCTATTAAAAAATGGGGTACAGAGTTAAACAAGGAATTCTCAACTGAAGAACTTCAGATGGCGGAGAAACATCTTAAAAAATGCTCAACTTCATTAGTCATTAGGGAAATGCAAATCAAAACAACCCTGAGATTTCACCTTACACCAGTCAGAATGGCTAAGATTAAAAATTCAGGAGACAGCAGGTGTTGGAGAGGGTGTGGAGAAAGAGGAACAGTCCTCCACTGCTGGTGGGGTTGCAAATTGGTACAACCACTCTGGAAATCAGTCTGGCGGTTCCTCTGAAAACTGGGCACCTCACTTCCAGAAGATCCTGATATACCACTCCTGGGCATATACCCAGAGGATTCCCCACCATGTAATAAGGATACATGCTCTACTATGTTCATAGCAGCCCTATTTATAATTGCCAGATGCTGAAAAGAACCCAGGTATCCCTCAACAGAAGAGTGGAGGCAAAAAAATGTGGTATATCTACACAATGGAGTACTATTCAGCCATTAGAAACAATGAATTCATGAAATTCTTAGGCAAATGGATGGAGCTAGAGAACATCATACTAAGTGAGGTAACCCAGACTCAAAAGATGAATCATGGTATTCACTCACTAATAAGTGGATATTAACCTAGAAAACTGGAATACCCAAAACTTAATCTACACATAAAATGAGGTACAAGAAGAAAGGAAGAGTGGCCCCTTGTTCTGGAAAGTCTCAGTGAAGCAGTATTTGGCAAAACCAGACCGAGGAAGTGGGAAGGGGTGGGTGGGAGGACAGGGGGAGAGAAGGGGGCTTACGGGACTTTCGGGGAGTGGGGGGCTAGAAAAGGGGAAATCATTTGAAATGTAAATAAAAAATTATATCGAATAATAAATAAATAAATAAAAACTTCAAAAAAGAAAAGAAAAGTTGAAAAAAAAAAAAGAAAAGAAAAAGGAAAGGAAAGGGCATGACTGTTCCTAGGGAGGAGAAAGTTTAGTATGCATATGTGGGAGAACATAGCCAGAGGCAGACATATCTGGAAGAGTCTGGCATGGCCACAAGCCTCAACAGTGTGTGTGCGCGTGCATGTGTGTGTGTGTGTGTGTGTGTGTATGTGTGTGTGTGTGTGTGTGTTGCAGTGGGGGTCCAAGAACAGCATCTAGGAGGTCAAAAGTACAAAGGAAGAGAAGGGGGAATAAGCAACAACAAAAAAAACCCAAACAAACAAAAAAAAGAATCTACTTGCTGCCATATTGCAAATTAATACCAACCATTAAAGTCTCTGTGTTTGTTTTCTGGGTTTTGGAGAGCTGTTCTACAATGTCAGGTTAATGTTTACTGTAAAATATGCAGCATTCCCTTGTGGAGAAGCCCTGTGCTCAGTGGCAAACTCTGTAAAAATGCTCTGTAAAAGTGAATTATACTTTCCTGGCTTAAATAAATGAGGGAAAACGGGACATCTGGATGTGGGTTTGACCTGAGCTACACATACTTCATGGAGCAGAAATAAGGATACAGGTGAAAGGTTGTGGACTATGTCATCCTTCCTAATAATTGATCACTAAAAGATGATAGTTGGTTTTACAGCATTACAATAAAGTCTTATTTTTCCCTGAACTCATGTAAAATTGGAATCTCTGATATACAGTAAAATCCCCATGTTTAGAACAGAAAAGTACAATAATGGCTGCACACAAGACCATGTTTTATAAGGTTCTGAAAGTGTCCTTTTTTATTTTCAGAATGTTGTTAATTGCCCTTCCTAACACATTACTCTGGTGTCTGACCTTCCAAGTTTCATGTGTTTACTCAATTCCCCAAGCTCAAAATTACAAACACTCCTAGCCTCTTCTTGAAACTTCTGCTCACTCCTGACAAACAGAGGACAGTATTCAGAATCTAATTAAAGTTTCTTCTTCGCAGGGAAATGCAAGAGAGCCTGCTGATTGGGTCAGCAGAGCTATTCCTCTGGTTTGAAAAGAAAAAGAGAAAACAAGACAATCTCTATTTCTGCTCTACAAAGTAATTTGTCCTTGTTAATTAGCCCAAAGTATTTCCAATTTAATATCTTAAAGATGTGTTGGCAATTGAATCCTTTTAATGGCAAAGACTCCAAACAAACCATTTCTAATTTAGTAAGCAAGCATCTACAGGAAACAGGTTTTATCTAATCAAATAAACCTCACATTACCTAACACCCAAAAGGCAATGTTGGACTGTCTCGTTAATAACAACATTCATGTATCAAAGGATCCTTTAGGCTGCTACTCAAATGTTGCTTTATTTTTTTTTTTTTTTTTTTTTGCTCTCTCTCCCATTTCCTTTCCTGATGCCTGATTTAAAAGCTTAAAGGCAGGTGCCACAGAAGTGCTGACTCTTTACAATATCGCCTTTGTTCTCAGGTCTCACCCAAGGGTGCCAGGAATGATCTGTAGACTAAAGGAGAGTCAGTGGAGCTGAAGCACGTGGTGTGAGGATTAGTTGGAAAACATCTTCATTCATGTTGCTCCCATAGGCTATGACCAACTGGAGAATGTACCAAGAATGAAAATGTGTTGTCTTGCGGTTCCATAATTTGGGCAACCCAAGGTCAAAATGTTGGCAAGTGTAGTCGTCTGAGGCCCTTGTTGCCACATGGCATAAAGTGGAAGGACAGAAAGGAGAACATCCCTTAGCTACACACTTTTATAAATGTATCTAATCCAGCGGTTCTCAACCCTCTGAATGTTGCGGCCCTTTAATACATACAGTTCCTCATGTTGTGGTGGCCCCCCCAAGCATTAAATTATTTTTTATTGCTACTTCATAACTGTAATGTTGCTACTGTTATGAATCATGATGTACCTTTCTGTGCTTTCTGATGGTCTTAGGTAACCCTTGGAAAGGGTCATGACCCATGTGTTGAGAACCACTGATCTAATCCTGTTGACAGGGCGGCTTTTTCAGTTACATTCCCATTTAAAAGACCATCTTTAATACCTAACATACCCTTGCTGCTAAGCTTTAATTTTTGAAGGAGGCATACATATACTCACGCTCTCACACATACACATTCATAGATATACATTCACAGAAGAGTACACACAAAAACACATACACATACTCACACACTCACACAGGGGAACACACATTCACAAACATACACACATTAAAACACAAACACACTCACACTCCAGACTCACACACATATCCACACACCCACTCACACACATTCACACTCACATAATCATACTTACACAATCATACAGACACACTTACATACAAACATACTCACACAGAGATTCATACACACATATAAACATACTTACACACTTATGCACACATATACAAACATACTGCCATACATTCATACACACTCTCACACACACCATAAACATACACATGAAACAAAAACCCTCACCCAAACATACACACTCACACAGTCATACACACTCACATACACTCATAAAAACACACATTCTCAGACACATTCAAACACAAATACTTACACACATTTACATACATGCACATTCTCACATAAACACACAAGAACATAAAAACCCTAAACTGGGCCACCAAAATAGAATGTTTACGCGTTGTAAGAAAAAATTCCCAATTAAATAGGACTTGAAACAGATTTTTCAAGGTCAAATATATTTAAAATCTTTCTCCACCAAAATAAGGACTTTTCCCCCCAGAAGGTAGGAAAAGGTAAAGAAGGAAAAGAAGGAAAGAAGAAAAGGTCAAACCCATATTCAGTATGTATATATTTGTATGCATTCTCTCTCTCTCTCTCTCTCTCTCTCTCTCTCTCTGTGTGTGTGTGTGTGTGTGTGTGTGTGTGTGGTGTGTATGTGTGTGTGTGTGTGTGGTGTATGTGTGTTTGGCTCTCTTCATTTCTTCTAATAATAATAACAAAATTCAAAATTTTCCAATTATGATTTGATTACTTATTGTTCCCCAATGCTTATCATTTCCCAATACTAGAGATTTTTGCCCTTGTGTTTCCGAACACTGACTCTGGGAACCTCATAACTGTTAGTTGTTATGCTCAGAACAAGACCTACACAGATCCCCATTTGGCCAGCAGGCTAGACAGGGACCACTTCTACCCCAGACAAACTGGATTTCCCACAGTCCAGTCCACTGGTCTTGCTGGCTACATTTTTTCAGATGAACATAACTTGTCTCTGGGATTATTTTTTCTGTTCTCATGGCTTCTGTGCACTGTGACATTCATTCATTGCTCTGTTTATGTTTTTTGTTTTTGTTTTTCTTAATACACACCCAGAAAAAAATAGACAAACTCTATTATAAAGGAATTTTAATGTAGCAACATGGCTGCTCTGGCCAGGGATCACATTCAAAGACCCTCTAGATCTATGTGATCTGTCTGGAATATAGACATGTGCTTACCACCCATCTTTAATCCCTAACAATGAAGGTAAGTTTAGTTTGCAGAATGAAGCAGCCATGTTTGAGGTGATGTTTAACTGAGAGGCAGATAAAGTGATGAGTCAGAGAAAGATTTGACAGATCGAATCAGAAATAGGATATCGCCAACTCTCTTTTGAGAACAGCACAGGAGAGGGATGCTACTTAAAGCAGTGCAGGGAGAGAGTAGGGTGGTATGCTGGAGTTGTTGTGTGTGGTAGTTTTACCAGGACAGTCTTACAGCGACAGGTTGCAAAAGAACCAGTGAATGAGAAAAAGTCAGACGATTAGAACATATTGCCAACGTTAGTGTGAGGCCAAGCAGAGCAATTCAGTCAGAATCTAAGAGAAGGTTGATTGAAGCAGTCATCGTGAAAGATTAGATTGTATGGAGCCTAGAAGTTTCCAGCCCTAGGCATAGGAATAGATAGAACAGAAAGAAACACTCTCTCTGGGCTCAGCCCAAGCCCTGTATTTTACACAGCATGGATACAGATCTTATCTAATCCCATCATCTGAGGAAATAAAAGTGAGAGCTACACTCTAGAAGAGAACGATTTTATAGAAGAAAAGGCAAAAGCCAGGGTACTCCTGGGGTAGCCATTTGCCTCTAACAATGTGTGTAGAGCTCACACTACTAAAGGAGTGTATCATCTTCCCGTAAGTCAATGCTAGATGAATTTAATCCGAAAGGCGGGTGTGGGTAGGAGAGAGGACCGTGTAGACAAAAGGGGGGTGGTAGAATAAGAGGACTGAAGAACATGTGTACCTTGGTGAAAGAAAGCCCCTTTTTTATTTATTTTATTTTATTTTTTTATTTTTGCATTGAGTTATCCAGATGCTTCATGGGAACTGCTCGGGCTTCATCTGTGGAAAAAAAGCTTTCAGTAGAGCAGACAACACGAAGCTTCTAGTGTTTTCTTTGTTCAAGGTTAACTTTTTACAAGTCTTCTTTCCTCCCACTCTTCTAGCTCTGAACGGAGCTTTGGCATAGAGAACATTCCCAAGCAAAACAAAATGAAATGAAATAAAGCCTCTATTGTCTGCCTCTGAGCTGACTGGCATTCCAGAGTCATATCCCGCTCTCCCAGAGGTGCCATTTCCCATCAGTTATTCTGCCCCAGGATAGAAAACAAAATGCAGACAGGAAGAAGAAGGGGGAAAGAACCTGACTGCCATTGTCTCTGCCCCGTAATACCTGCCAAGGTTCACTTGCCAGCTTTCCCTCCTCTGACTGCTGCAAGGACTTTTATTTCTTTCTCTTTCTTCAAACCTTATATGAAGCCAAAAACTCCCAGTGAGGCAATATCTTCATTTCACTGTGTAAAGGTCTCACACACACACACTGTGATAAGGGCATTTTGTTTTTCTGTGCATATTAATCTTGACTCTGCTCCATTCTAGAGCTTCTTGGCTAACTGGGGGAGTCAGCCCTGGAAGACTGAAATGAGAGGTGGCCAAGGGCGGGCTTCCACAGCCTGGAGACAGGAGCCCCGTTGCTGCTGCAGCTGCTTTGTGTTCAACTGTGTCGTCTTGGGTGGCATGCACCACCTTGCCTGGCTTTAAGAACCTGCATTTTCTAACGCCATGCTCTCTTCCTTTATATGAGATAATTTTATGCCTTAATCATTTTGACCCTTGGCCACTGTGATGTCCTCTCGTTTTTCTGCTTGCTTTAGACATATTTTATCCACAACTTTCTAAACATGTTATACTATTCCTAAAAAGGGAGAAGCTTGCTTCCTGTTCACTTAAACCTATTACCTTTGCAATGTCTTCCTTTGGGTTATATCTATGTTATCTGAAGAGCTCTTTTATTTAAAATTGACTCTCTCATTAGAGGATAAGGAATTGTCTGCATGTTCTGCTGGTTAAACTGCCAAAGCAGGGAGTCCTAAGAGAAAATTCTAGTCACTATTGGTTGAGAATGGGCCCTGGAAAATAAATGTCCAGTAAGGTTAAATGTTGTGTAGAAGTTCAGCCTATAAAAAGGTTATGAACACCCTTCCTCTACCCCACTTCTTCAAGCACCTGCAACCCCTCAGCATCCTGACAGAAACTGACCAGAGGCCCATGTTAAAGATACACACACTCCATTATGGAGCTACTGGAGACTAGTGTGTTCATATGAGAACTCTTCTTTTCGGAGTTATACTCACATAGGAAAAGTAATAAGCAATTTCACCCATATGAAGTTTTGCTATTTTTCATATCATGTGGGAAACTGCTTTGAAAACATCGAGATTAGCAGCTACTGTGTACAGGTTAGTCCTAAGGCGAGAAAGAATAGACAGATTGGGGTTTTTCTTTGTTTTAATGTTGCTGTTAAATCAGGTCAGCCAGCTTTGGGGGGAAAGGCATAAAGTAAAAGATCAAGAGAGGTAAAATCTTTAAATTGATATCTTCTGCTATGTTTTCCTAAGTCTGGTTTTATTAGTCATTAAAAGCCATTGGATTACATTAAGTGAATTGTTTTTCTATATCTGTTTAGTATATATTGCAATCTTTCAAATGATAGTTAGAGCAAGCATGCCTTCCTTAAGTTGCCACAGTATATTTTATAAAAAATAATAACGATGTCTGAGTTGGGGTATGTGATGTTCATTGAGTATGTATCATTTCTCTTTTATCTTAATAATTCTTTAAAGCATTTTAAGGATACTTTAAATTCATAGCTTATGTTTTTCTCTAGCACGAAAATATATAAGAATGCTGCCTTTGTTGCTTTTGTTTCTCCAAGATGGAAATTTGAATTTGATTGTTACTGTACTTATCAGCTATGATAATGAGCATATCAAGAAATAGAACTTGTAAGTTCTAGTCTGTTCTTATAAGTACTAATATTAAAAGTTCTTATAAGTACTACTATAAAAAAGGAAAGATACAGAAGTAAGACTATTCTTTTAGAGTGCGTTCTTTCCCTTTTCTTTCTTTCTTTCTTTCTTTCTTTCTTTCTTTCTCTCTCTCTTTCTTTCTTTCTTTCTTTCTTTCTTTCTTGCTTGCTTGCTTGCTTTATTTATTTTATTTTATTATTGACAGGGTTTCTCTATGTAGCCCAGGCTGCCCTTGGACTCATTGAGATCTATTTGCCTCTGACTCCCAAGTGCTGGGATTAAAAGTGGGCACCCCTGTTCCCAGCATTAGAGTGCACTCTTCAGTATACAGTCTTACTCAGAAGGGTTCTTCTGCTCTTCCCTTGTACTTGTAAATAGAGAACTCTTAGTATGAGAGGTAGACTCAAAGTCAATGGTATTCTTAAAATGACTCACTTTCCTTTCATGAAATTTAAAATATAAAATAAGGTCATGCTAGCAGTCACAGATTTCCTGGTATCTTTAGAATATTTATTTCTTGTCAAAGAGAATTATGATGACTCATGATTTTCATAAATTTATTCATGCCTGTGCAAGAAAATTAAGAATAATATGCAGACTAGAAGACGGTAAGTGGCATCCATACTTCAGACAAAAACTTCATATCCAGAAAGCCAGGTCACTGAAAAAGACCCAGTAAGAAAGAACACATAACTCAATTAACAATGACCAAATTTAAGTGGATATTTATGAGAGAGAGAGAGAGAGAGAGAGAGAGAGAGAGAGAAGGAAAGAGAGAGAGAAGGAGAGAGAGAGAGAGAAAGAAAGAAAGAAAGAAAGAAAGAAAGAAAGAAAGAAAGAAAGAAAGAAAGAAAGAAAGAAAGAAAGAAAGAAAGAAAGAGGAAAAGATGCATTAAAAAGCCAGGAGGTATGTGAAAATATTCAGCACCAGTGATTCTCAGAGAAAAACAAATGGAAGCCAAGCTGAGTACGTCTCACCTCAGTAAAGATATTTATTGTCAAATGGACTAAAGAAGGCAGAGGGGATGGCTTGGCGGGAAAAGCACTTACTTCAGAACATGAGGTGTGAGTTCAGGTCTCCAGCAGCTGGCTTTTTAAACACAGTAGAGAATAACTGGAGATTCTACCTCAGAGTGGATGGTGAAAACCGACTAAAGCTGCCCTTTAACCCCTACATGTCATAGTATTTGGGTGCCAGCACTCACATGCAAGAACACAGAGAGAGAGAGAGAAAGAGAGACAGACAGGCAGACAGACAGACAGACAGAGACAGACAGACTGACAGACATAAAATAAATGATAAAAGGTAATGGATGGCAGTAAGGATGTGAGAAAAGGACTTTCGTACACTTTTGGTAAGAACATAAGTTAGTTCAACCCTTGTTTAAACAGTATGAAGGTCCCTTAAAAATTAAAACTGGATCTATCATTGGATCCAGAAATCCCAGTCCTTGGGTACATATGGACAAATGAAAAGAAATCAATGTGGCAGAGAGATCACCTCATTTGCATGTTGAGAACTATTCACAATAGCTAAGATATGAAATCACTAAATGCAAATAACACTTGCAATGATAAATAGAACGTAGCATATAAACATCACGGAACTCACTCAGACAGTAGAATAAAATCCTACCACTTGCAACAACATGAGTTGACTTGGAGCCTTCCTGTTTAAGCCCGGCAGCAAGACATAGCCCACACATCCTCACTCATATGTGTCATTGAACAACTTACACTCGTGACAACTGAAAGGAGTGTGTCTATATTAGATATAACATCTCTCGATGTTACAAAGTAAATTTTAATAAAAAGTGAATTAACAAATAACTGAATGTAAGACAAAATTTCTGAGAATGGTTTCTAATCTCCCTAACTGAAATCAGTTTTCTTTCTGTTTCTTTTCCATTCTTGATTGAAAAGAAACTAAAGTTGGGACTGGAACGATGACACAGCAGTTAAGGACATATACTGTCCTTCCTGAGGGCCTGAGTTCAATTCCCAGCACCCCTGTTAGGCAGTTATCATCCCCTGGAGAAGTTCTAGGGTGATCCAATGCCTCTGGCTTCTACAGTCACCTGTAATCACATACATACACCCCAAACAAATATGTGCATAATTATAAAAATAAAAATAAAATCATTAAAAGAAGAAACTAAAAACATTAAGCAACATCCATTCAGCGTTAAATGAACAAGCTTAGCTAATAATCATGAAATATTGGTGTTGCTTAAATATAATACCAACTTATATATTTTTATGTAGAACAAGACTGAGGGGTAAATAGAATTATAGGGATCTTTTGAATGAAAATTTGAGAGTTTTCTTTATATTCATTTTGTATTAACTGAGGGGAAACAAGAAGCAATTTTGATATGCCTGTTTTCTTGACTGTAAGAATTCACTGCAATGTTTTGCAGCAAAGATTGAGTCTACCTTTCTTCAGGAGACTCTGTCATCCTTGTGAGAGGTTATTGTTGCTGGGAACTCAAAAGAGGCAAAACACACTACATGACCGCTCAACTGATGAGTTCTGCAATGAAATAGCATGGTGACATGGTCCACTAAGCCGAGTGACTGTCAGCAGGACATACTTACTACTCAGAAGGTACAATTGGGACCTGTCACCAAAGCTAGGAGGAAACCCTGTGTTCTTAAATCTCCACATTTCTGTTTCACTGAAACACTTTTTTTTTTTTCAGTTTTGAGAATCCGACTCAGAGTCTCACAACTGCTACCAGACAAACACTCTATGACTGAGCTACAGCAAAGCTCTTACTCTGGGCTTTTATCAAGGAATATAAATCTCTATAAAAGGAGATATACTTATTTGCTTTAAAATAAAAGTAGTCTACTCATGAAAAGTATAAATAGTGATAGGTATATACATAGCTATTGCTTAACCATTATGAGCCTTTTACTTGGTTACAAGCCAACATAGGACATGTTTCTAGAACCAGCCCTGTTCAACATTTCCATGTAAGGGTGTGTCCTTCAGTTTTGCTGAAGACATAAAATCAAATAAATAATACTAACATATTTGGCTTGAAAGTTACTAACACGTCTCACTGGACCATTATCACTATGGTATTTCATTCCCCTTGACCTTGTACAAAATGATAGTTCCTATATCCTACAAGGCTGGTTTGTTATAGTTCACAAACAAAAGTACCCTTTTCAGTACCTATTCAGTCAAACACTAACAGGCAGGTACTACAAGTGAAAGAAGATGTAAGCTTATACCGAGACTTGCCATCTGAACTATATGGCGCATTAGGAATGAGCCACACTATGTTCTTAGGCACTCTGCTCTGGTGGTACAAAAGCCAAATGCTATTTTTAACACAGTAAGAACCCTGACATGTCCTAAGAGACAGGATCCTGCCAGAAATAGGATTATGAAACTGCATCCTAAAATTCCAAATCATCCAGAGTAAATCCCTTTCTCCCGAGAAGTATGAATATGAAAGATTTGGGTATTAGTAATGTAAAATATTTTTATAATCCCCCCTGACCTAAAATTTTGAAATTTTGATACATTTATGCTAAAAGTGGTAGGCAGTGTTAATATAACAAGCACCATGCCTGGAGAGAGAGAGGGTTTAGGGGTTGAGAGCATGCTGCGGAGGACTCAAGTTTGGGTCCCAATACCATGCTTACTTTTCTCTATTCTTGCCATTATGCCCATGTTTTAGTATTAGCCACCTTTACTAGAATATCAGTGCCACAAAGGCAGGGACCTTTGTGTGTCCCATTCACTGGTCTATCCCAATAGAACAGTGTTTGCAGTGAGTAGCTATTTTACAAGGCTTGATCAACTATTGAATTGAATTGTGTCTCTGTAGCTGATTTCTGTGCTATACATTATTTTTGCTATCCAATGATATAGCAGTTTATAGTTTTACCTCTTTACTTTACTTACCTTCCTTTTACATTTATTTCCAAAAACTAAAATGCGAAAGGATACATTCCTCACTATCTCTAGAGAGGGGAAGAAAATTATGATATAACTTGATAACAAGAATATTCTTATTAAATTTATTTTATATTTTATTATTAAACAGGTTCTAAAATAAACAGATTCCAGATATAAAAAATGATACCTCAAAATTAATCAAACTCAAAAACTATACAACTATACTGCAACTCTGAATAGTTCCGGTAGCCTTTAAAATTGGAAGCTGTAGTGCTTCACATTCGATTTTACACTTTTGCTATTGGATATATTTTATGGACTATCTACCACCAAAATGAAAATTAACCCATGACAGAGTTAGAGCTAGAAAGGCATTTAGCTTTATATCTTCTTCTATAACTTGTGCCTATTTTCTGCACTTGGTCCTTCCCCTTCCTCTACTATGTTGTTGTTTTCTTTTCATGTTATAATTCACACATATGTCTATCTGTTTAGATATATACATATATTACTGCCTAGATTCTGCATACAAGGAAGAATATCAGGTTCTTTCATATTGAGATTGTATGAATGTGCTTAATATTACACATTCTAAGTCTGTCCATCTCCCCATAAATGTTATACTTTCAATTTTTTTTAGAGCTGAATAGCATTCCATTTTGCATACAAATCAATTTTTCTTATTCATTTTTCTGGACTTTTGCATACTTTTACTCTGTCTGCCATTGTCAGGCTTGTAAGCTACACAGCTCTGCAGAATTTCAAAGGAGGAAATTAAAATTGACCATCCAAACCAACGATGAAACAGATTCCCTCATATCAGTCGGTGGATTGTATGTGTTCATAGTAAGCGTTTTTTTTTTTTTTAAAGCTGTTCATCTTGTCCATGTTACTTCCATAGTAGAAATGGTGAGAAAGTACCATGGATGTGCAGAGGCCCATTCTAATAGTAGTATTAAATTTGTTTGGCCTAAGAAAATGCCATCAGTATACATTTTTATATGTGGGTACCAACCTCACCAATGCTAAGCCAATCCTTCTGATTTCAGACATATTTAAAACCACCACCAGGTGTTTATGAACTCTAATTGGCAGTGTGAACCTGGGAGAACGAAGCCTAAATATAAGGTGAACTAAAGTACCATGCAATAGCCAGCTCTAGTTAGAGCATCAGGCAAGTTGTACTCTTGAGGGTTCCGAAGCATCACAAGACTGTTCTTGTTCAATCACAAGGACAAGTCACACGTGGCACAAATATGTTTGTTTGTTTGTTTGTTTTTTATAACAACAGCTGAAGTAAACTCACTCCTCTCTGCCACACCTGGGAGGAACACAAAAGCATATTCCAAGAACAATTCCCTGTTTTTAAAGAAACTAAGGTCACGAGACTCTTGTTTTCTTGAAGTTTTCCCACAAGCACTAAGAATTCCCTTCAAACAACTCATTTCTTGGACAGTGTTCAGAGAAGCGCATATCTAGCTACACTATCTGTAGTAGTTCCTTTCTTTGGCATCAGTCCTAGGGATTGAAGCTAGCCCCAGCTCTGCATCTTTACGTTTTATTTTGAGACAGAATCTTACTAAGTGGCCAGGCTGGTGTTGAACTCACTTGGTAACCCAGGTTAACTCAAACATGAAATTCTCTGACCTCTGACTGCAAAGTAGCTGTGATTATAGGCCTGCTGTCACCAGGCCCTGTCTTTGTATGGTTGTTAGGTTTTGTTGTCACATTCTAACCCAGGCCAACTTACAAATCTGTTTATTCTCAAAGCCCGCCTCCCAGTGATGTATTTCTTCAAATAAAGCCATAGTTCCTTATCATCCCCCCAACCAAATATTTAAATGCCAGAGCCTATGGAAGACATTCTTGTCTAAACCATCACACTATCCAGTTGAAATACCTTTGATTTTATCATCTAATATCCTTTCTACTGATACACTGTCTATTAAATTCCCACTGCTACTCTGTTGTTTGGTTTAGTTTGAATCTTTAGTTTCTCTCTGCCTGAATCACTACCAATCATATATCATATCACCATCATGAAATAGTATGAACCTGATTCTTTATTGCAGTCACGATAGCCTCAAAGGTGTTTTACTGTTTCAACTCCGATATGGAACTTTGAACAGGAGAAATTTTGAGTCTTCTCAGTAAACACAATGAGCCCCCAAACTGCAAACTGATTCCAGGCAGAGATACAGTGGCCAAAGAACACAGAGAGCATCCAGCCATCTGGATTCACTTGTGGCACAGCCAGTCCTAAACACACAACTGAAATAACAGGTTGTTGTCATACTCCTGAGCCCAGTTGGAAGGTAACAAGGCAAAGAGTAGCAATGAACCAGAAAATGAGGAAGAGACAAGTTGACACTGCAGGTCCAGATGCCAGCCATTCCTTCTACTTCTTAAGAACTCAGTGAGGCTCTGGAGATGAGCTAAGCAAGGACTGCTAGGGAATCCTCCTGTAGGTCTTAACAGAGACTGAGAAAAGAGTCACCCAACCCTAAGAAATTAAGCTTCAAAGTAAAGAAAGAGACAGAAGATAGACTACAAACACACATAGACATCACTCCTGAAAAGTAAAGAAAGAACAGAAGATAGACTACAAACACACACAGGGATCACTCCTGAATGCTGCTTTAGGAATGTCTTAGGACAGAAAATCCAGTGCTGGTAAATATGCTAGCATTTAAATTTTGAGGGGCTAGGTCTGAACCTTAGTTTGTAGGATGTTTCTCTCATCCTTCATCACCAGAACTGAATAAATGGAGCATGGTGTTACACACCTGTAATCCCAGCACACAGGAAGCAGAGGTGGGAGGATCAGAAGTCAAAGTTCTTTATTTGCAGCCTTAGAAAGCTCCAAGGCAGCCTGGGCTATGTGAGACCTTGTCTCAAAACAAAGAATTTTCACCTGAAGAACTTCGGATGGCTGAGAAGCACCTTATGAAATGTTCAACATCATTAATCATTAGGGAAATGAAAATCAAAACAACCCTGAGATTTCACCTCACACCAGTCAGAATGGCTAAGGTTAAAAACTCAGGAGACAGTAGGTGTTGGCAGGGATGCAGAGAAAGAGGAACACTCCTCCACTGCTGGTTGGATTGCAAGATGGTACAACCACTCTGGAAATCAGTCTGGTGGTTCCTCAGAAAACTGGGCATGGCACTTCAGGAGGACCCTGCTATACCACTCCTGGGCATATACCCAGAGTATTCCCCAGCATGCAATAAGGACATATGCTCTACTATGTTCGTAGCAGCCTTATTTATAATAGCCAGAAGCTGGAAAGAACCCAGATGTCCCTCAATGGAGGAATGGATACAGAAAATGTGGTATATTCACACTACTCAGCAATTAAAAACAATGAATTCATGAAATTCTTAGGCAAATGGTTGGAACTGGAAAAATATCATCCTAAGTGAGGTAACCCAATCACAAAAGAATACACATGGAATGCAATCACTGATAATTAGCCCAGAAGTTCTGAATTCTCAAGACACAATTAGCATATCAAATGATACCCAAGAAGAGGGAAAGAGAGGGCCCTGGTTCTGTAAAGAGTTGATCCAGCATTGTAGGGGAGTACCAGGACAGGGAAATGGGAGGGGGTGATTGGAAAATGGGTGGAGGGAAGAGGGCTTATGAGACTGATGGGGAGGGGGGAACCGGGAAAGGGGGAAGCATTCGTAATGTAAACGAAGAATATAGAAAATAAAATAAATAAAATAAAATTCTATGTTTAAAGGTTATTCTACATTATCCCTGCATTTTCACACCAAGAAGGAATTATTAAACAATAGGAGAAAAATATGTCTCCCTAGATGTCAGTGTGATTTATATAAAATAGATATACTATCCGTAAGACTTGGTATCAGCGACTGGGATGGATGAATACAGCATGAGTTTACTCACCTAACCAGCAATCCTCAAGGTGCATCAGTTGACACGGTAGTATGCAGAGTCTTGACAGATTCCCCCGGGCTGGAGAGTTGGTCAACATCACAGATGACACCTGGAAGGGGTGAGGTGACTTTAAGTCCTTACTGGTTGGGGACCACAGGACTGTTTCTACCTCCCTGTCTTTGTACTTCTTGTTTATTATTCAGAAAGCAAAGCAAAATCACTTCTCTGGACCACCTGGTCCCAGTGTTCAGATAGAACCCCATAAGTGTCTGCACACAGGTTTTGGGGTTTTGTTTCTCTTTTTGTTTTCCCCTCAAGATCCTTTTCCCTCCCTTTTTATTAGATATTTTCTTTATTTACATTTCAAATGGTATCCCCTTTCCTGGTTTCCCCTCCTAAAACCCCCTATCCAATTCCCCCTCCCCCTCCTCACTAACCCACCCATTCCTGCTTCCCTGTCCTGGCATTCCCCTACCCTGGGACATTAAGCCTTCACATGACCAAGGGCCTCTCCTCTCATTGATGTCTGACAAGGTCATCCTCTGCTACATATGCAGCTGGAGACAAGGGTTCCTCTATATGTACTTTTTGGTTGGAGGTTTAGTCCTGGGAGCTCTGGGGGTACTGGTTGGTTCACATTGTTGTTCTTCCTATGGGGCTGCAAGATCCTTTAACTCCTTGGGTCCTTTCTCTAGCTCCTCCATTGGGGGCCCTGTGCTCAGTCCATTGGTTGGCTGAGAGCATCCACCTCTGTATTTGTCAGGCACTGGCAGAGCCTCTCAGGAGACAGCTATATCAGGCTCCTGTCAGCGAGCACTTGTTGGCATCCACAATAGAGTCTGGGTTTGGTAACTGTGTATAGGATGGATCCCCAGGTGGGGCAGTCTCACAAAAGAGCAAACAAACAAACAATGTTATAAGCAGGTGATCCTGAATGTATGTAGGTGTACCACATGCATGCAGGAGCCCACAGAAGGGTCAGAAAGGAAAAATGGATCTATTGGAACTGGACTACAGGTGGTGGTAGTGAGATTTCCAGTAGATAAGGAACCTCTGAAAGAAAAATCAACATTCCTTTTTTTTTTTTTTAGTATTTCTTTATTATTTATTTTTATTGAATATATTCTTCATTTACATTTCAAATGCTAAAACCTTTCCTGGTATCCCCCTTCCCTGAAAACCCCCAACCCCTCCTCATATCCCCTGCCTCTAAGTATATGCCCCTCCACCCGGCCCTTCACTTATTCCTGCTCAGTTCTACTTTCATGTTCCTATAGTCCAGTGAGCCCATCTTTGGAGCATGAGAAAATCCTGCTCTAAGCCATCACATGTTTTCGTAGCTTTGACTTCTCTTGGCTGCCATGATCGCCAAACCTAAACTCTACCCTTGCTCATCTTGCCAATTGTAATGACAACAGCAGTAGTCAATCCTGACTTCAGAAACAATGGAAATTGCTCAGGTTTATAAGACATACTAGTGGAAAAGCCACTGACTCTCATATAGAAAGTGTTATGCTATAACAGTATAATGGAATCAATGTTCCTGCCATATGGACATTAAAGGGCTCCTTCTGTTGTCAGGACAGAAGAACACTGAGATGCCTATGAGCACAAAGAGTACAAGCAAATTAGAATAACAGGGAACTCTCTCACTGCCACACAGCCAACCTCAGCATCCATACACTTAATACATATTTATTGAATACCCGATCACCTAATTTGTCCCCGATATTTGCTCTGAAGAGTCAGTGATGTACAGAACTGACAAAATAATTCCTTTCCTATGATAGTTTACATTATAAAGAAAAGATCAAAATTATGTAATACATTTAAATACAGCGTAATAATGTTAAAATGATATGAAGAAAATTAGAACAGTAAGCAAAAATGAAAGATTCAAGAAGTTCATAGGTTTGAATAATCAGGAAAATACATTTAAAATAAAATATGAATGTTAAAAAATACAAAAAGAGAAAAGTGGAAAATATCATGTTTCTATTTATAGCAGTGATGATGATTATAAAAATAATTACCATTTGCTATTCAATTGGGCATATGTCTATTTTTGTTTATATTTTGTTTTTTAGATTTATATATGTTAGCATCTTTAAGATTCAAATGTCACCTTTAGTTCTTGTAATTAAAAGAAAGTGGTACTGAATTACTAGTGGCAGATAATTGCTTAATGGCAGGGCTGCACTTGAACACAGCACTGTCAGATAACACATTTGACCTTGACTGCTGGGGCCAGAATATTTTTTAAAAAGTTACACCCTGAAACATTTAAGAAGCGTTACAGTCCATTCTGAGAGAGATTCCTGTAACATTCACCAACTTATATGAATTACTATATCTTTATTCTGTCGATTTGGCAGTTTTGACATTTACTTTAGAATACGTTTACAGGGTTCTTTGATTTCAATTCTCTCTCTCTCTCTCTCTCTCTCTCTCTCTCTCTCTCTGTGTGTGTGTGTGTGTGTGTGTGTGTGTTTATCTTTCTCTGTCCCTCTGTCTTTCTCTGTCTCTGTTTTCTCTCTCCGCTCTGTTTCTGTCTCTCTGTCACTCTATGACTCTCTCTGTTTCTGTCTCTCTGTCACTCTATGACTCTCTCTGTCTCTGTCTCTGTCCATCTCTCTCAGCCTCTGTCTGTCTGTCTGTCTGTCTCTCTCTCTCTTTCTCTCTCTCTCTCTCTCTGTGTGTGTGTGTGTGTGTGTGTGTGTGTGTGTGTGTGTGTGTGTGTTGAGTGCTAAAGATCAAACCCAGGTCGCCATAAATTGTAGGAAAGTAGTCATTAACAGAGCTGTATCTCAGGCCCTCAACCTTTCTATCATTCTTTCAGCCTTTAACTAACCCCAACCAGTTATTATTAACCTACTACCTACCATCTACTATGTAAGGACTAGTGATCTCATACCCAGGTGCACTGAAAGGTAAGAGTGATCACCCCATTTTCTCATTTTTCCTTTATATAGAGGAATTGTTCTATGCTTATATTGATTCTGTCTGCCATATAACTTTCATGTGTGACTAGTTTAAAAGTCTCCTTTTTCAAAAGGAGTATATATGAGAAAGATCAAAGAGAAGGAAGGGGCTGGAGAATCAGATTCTTCCATATAGATTAAGCAGTCAACAGTGTGCTACCAAACTGGAAAACAGCAATGGTACTCATGACAACCAAGTGCGGATGTGAAAGTGCTCTGCTAGGTGATAAGTGATCACCTAACATGATACTGTATGCTTCAGCTGAGTGAGCTTTCCATGGAAACACATAGACAGCAAGTCTCCCATTTTAACTTCTCACTGTTCTTTCTACTAATCTGGAATCCTTTTTAATGAAAAGCTCCTATACCTCATTTGTCAAACTAGTTAATAATTTCAGTATTACTGCTTCAAATAGAAAGTTTCAAACGTTCTTTATGAGGTATTGTGCTTATTGTATGGGATAGTGCAATGGATTTGCTTATTATCTCGCTATATCCAGTGACATGACTAATCTCACATATTCCCTCATATACAGCAGTCCCCCTGTCTTAGTTACTGTTACTTAGTTTGACAACACAAGAGGACCAAGGCAATTTCCATACAAGTAAGTATTTAAGAGAGCTTATCGTTTTAAAAGATTAGTATATGATCATCATAGCAGGAATCAGACAAGAAATACTGCTGAAGCAGTAGCTATACATCTTGAGATTTAAAAAGAGGGGAGGAGGAGAGGGAGAGAGAAAGAATGGAGGTGGTATGGGCTTTTGGAACCACAAAGCCTGTTCCCAGTAACAGATTGGCTCCAACAAGGTCACAACCCCTAATCCTTTCCAAATAGTCGATCAACTCCAAACCTAATCTTATGGGGGCCATTCTCATTCAAGCCTTCACACTCCACACCCTGTCCCCCACAGGCTTGTAGCCATATCATAATGCAAAATGCATTTAGTTCTACTTCAAAAGTACCCATGCTCTTTCGAAATCTCAGCGATGTTCAAAGGTCCGAAATTTCTTATGAAATTCAAGCTCAGAATACCCATGACACAACTCTCAGACTATATGAAACCCAAGAAGAAAGAAGATCACACCAAAGTGCGGATGCTACAGTCCTACTCAGAAAGGGGAAGAAAATATTCTTGGGAATAAAGGGAGAGGGGGATCTTGTAAGGAGAGAGCAGGGGGAGGGAAAAGGGGGACGATTCAGATATGGGAGGAGATGGGAGAAAAGTACCTTAGTCAAAACAATCTCTTAACCGCAACTCTTTGTAAAATCAAAAATCTAAAAACAAAACACATACTTTCAACGTACCGTGGCACAAAATATGAATTACCATTCCAAAAGGGAGCAAAAGAGCAAGTATAGTGAGGACGAAAGCAAGATTCTACATTCTGAATGTCTATGTCTGATGTCAAAGGATTCTTCAGCTCTCCAACCCCTTCCAGCGTTATTGACCGCACCACACTCCTCTCTCTAGGATTGTTTCCACACCTGTACAGCTCTCCTTGGCAGTTACCCCATTACTGGGGCATCTCCAGCTCAATCCAGGCTTCACCTTCCCACATTGGCTTCTCCAGGCCCATGTGCAGGGACACCCCTGCCAAATACCTGGCCTTGGTGGCATTCCTTAAGCACAGAAGATTCCTCAACCCCTTTACACCTGTATCTTCTTTGACTCCAAATCCAGAACCACAAGGCCAAAGCTGCCAAGTTCTTGTGCTTGCTGGGTCTAAAACTTGACCCTTTCTTTCAATTACATTTGCATAAGCTCTCCGTTGTTGGTAGCTCCCTTTATTACTTAAGGTTTTCTTTAATTCCTTTTTACTGGTTGGAAGCTTAGCTAGATAGGGTCTGGCCCTGAAGGCACAGCTCCCTTTATTCCATTTTGAATCAAGCCTTTCTTTAAACTGAATTTCTCTGAGGACATGATTTGGCTCCAGTATCACATTTCCTGGCTCTATTTTCCCTTCAAGCTAAACATTTTCTTTCTCTCTTTGCCCTGGTTGCTACTTTTCATTGTAGATCTGCACAAGTGTGATCACTAAAAGCAGATGACACTGTCAAAATTAGGCTATCTTGAAATCCTGCTTGCCAATAACATTAACATAAAACTATTCAATCTGGTGAATTTTTTTTAAGGACAAGGGCAAAAAGCAGTCACATTCTTTGCCAAAATACAACAAGAATGTCTTCTAGGACACTTGCTAACATTGTTCACCTCTGAAACTACTTGAGTGGGGCCTGCATAGTTCAAATTATTCTCAGCATGGCTGTCTTCCATTCTCTTACTAGCATGGCCCAATAAGCACCAGCTGAAGTGTTCAACCACTTTTCTTGTCCAAAGACCACATCTACCAACAAGCAGCATTGCCAAGCCTTTCACAGCAATACCCTAGTCCCTGATAGCAAATTCTGTCTTAGGGTGACTGTTGTTATAATCACTGTGACCAAAAACAGCTTTAGGAGGAAAAGGCTTACTTGGCTAACATTTTAACCTGACTGTTTATCAAGGAAGGAAGTCAGAACAGGAACTCAAGCAGGACAGGAACCAGGAGGCGGAAACTGATACAGAAGTCATGGAGAAATGGTGCTCATTGGCTTACTCCTGGTGGCCTCCTCAGCCTGCTTTCTTAAAGAAGCCAGGACAACTAACTAGCCCAGGGATGGCCTCATCTACAAGGGGCTGGGCCTTCCCTCGCCAATGACCAATTAAGAAAATGCCCCCTCAGCCTTGCCTGCTTACAGTTCAATGTTCTAGAAGCATTTATTTCAATCAATGTTCCCTCAACTCAAGTGACTTTATTTAGCTTATGTCCAGTTGACATAAAACTAGCCCCACACCACCAATCCACAGCTTTGTTTTCTCCTGTTCAGAGTACAGGCAATGACCACAGTCTAAATCATTGTGTGGAGATTTTCCTAAACCAAGTAATTCCTCACCTGTTGTTTGTATCATTGACCTGCTAGCCACTCAGGAGCTATCTCCATTAGGTCCATTATTATGGTATAGTAGTGCTAGGGTCAAGTCATAGCTGTTATTTTATTTCAGAATAATATCTAAAGCACAATATGCTACAAAAGAGGCATCAGAGGTCAAATAGGATAGCATATATTAATTCACTATGTACGAATGCTACAGGGAGCATAGAATTACATATATATCTAGGATTAAGGTCAAGGGTTTTAGGCATCCACTGAGAGTCTTGGAGGACTGATGTAGAAGTGGGGTATAATTACTTATTTAAGTAATTTGCTTTTGGAGGCTGGAAAAATAGCTCTTCAGTTAAGAGTATTCACCTTTCTTGAAAAGGGCCCGAGTTCAGTTCCTAGAGCCCAAGACAGGTGCTTGTAACTCTAGATCCAGGAGATCCCACACTTCTGTCCCCCATTGGCACCTGTCTTGGTTAGGGTTTTACTGATGGGAAAAGATAACATGACCAAGGCAACTCTTATAAGAACAACATTTAATTGGGGCTGACTTACAAGTCTAGAGGTTCAGTCCAATATTATCAAGTTGGAAGCATGGCAGTATCCAGGCAGGTATTGTGCAAAAAGAGCTGAGAGTTCTATATCTTCATCTGAAGGCAGCTAGGAGAAGACTGATTTCCAGAAAGTTAGGATGATGGTATTAAAGCCCACAGTGACACACCTACTCCAGCAAGGCCACAACTCCTAATAGTGCTACTCCCTGGGTCAAGCCTGTATAAACCATCACATTCCACTCACTGGGCCAAACATAATTCACACTACCACAGTACCCTAATAAGTATATGGAGGCACTTTCACACACATGTGCATACCCACACAGAAACTTGTGCACACACATGGGCATGCATACACACACACAGCACAATTGAAAAATCTTTAATATTTGTTTGAAAATTTGGCCATTGTCAACTTATAGCAGCAATCCCCACTTTCTTTAGATATTTTACCCTACCCTTCTTTTCATGTTTATAATCACTGAAGCCTATTAAATGGCGGTCCATCTTGGCCTTACTCTGTCTTTGCAAGAAGGCACACAACACTTTCCTGATCAGTATAATGCTTATAGGTATTAGCAGCTACATTTAACAATTTTTAGATTGCATCATTGTGCTTGATATGTGTGTGTGTGTGTGTGTGTGTGTATTTTAGATAAATGGGAATTAAATCCTGCGAAATGCTTTTTTCTGCTTATAGTCTACACAACATAAAAGTTTTTCACACAAATATTAAAACAACTTACCAATTTCTACAGAATTTTTATTGAACTGGTGATTTCATAAGATAAGTAGCTCAATTTGTAGAGAATTGATACTCTAGAAATATCCAGTCTTCTATCCAACTTTACATTTCTTTAATTAATTTCATCAGTGTTACACAGCATATGAATTTGTTAAAATGTACTAAATGTTCTAGTGGAGATTAAGTTACCTTAATGTTTGTAAGTTTTATCTCTAATTAAACAATGAAAAAATTATGATTTTTCACTCTGGCTAAGAAAAGAGGGCTAAAAGATTAGTTTAAACCCAGTAAAGTTTTGTTGTTGATGTTTGTTTGTTTTTGGTTTGTTTGTTTGTCATTTGTTTTATTTTAAGTATCTAAGACTAAAATAAGAAATTAGGGAACCCTTTCTTCAACTAGCTAGAGCATCCTTTAGTATATGAACCATCACCTCTTAATTATTTGAGAATGTGAAATATGCTGATATGATCAAAATGCAAGGTGAGCATTAGATATTTGAAAAATACCCACATGGATGAAGTGTCTTAGTTAACTTCTATTGTTATGATAGCTATGACCAAAAGCAGCTTGGGAATGAAAGGTTTACTTGACTCTCACAGTTGGGTCACAGTCCAACATAAAGAAGACTCAGAGCAGGAACTTCTGGCAAGGACTGAAGCACAGGCCACAGAGGAGTGCTACTTATGAGCTGGCTCCCCATGGCTTGTTCAATACACTTCTTCATACAACCCAGGATCATCCACCCAAGTATGGCCCCATCCATAGGAAGTGGGGGCCTCCTACGTCAGTCATTAATCAAGGAAATACCTCTGCAGGCTTCCCTACAGGCCAGTTTGATGGAGATATTTTTCTCACCTGAGGTTCCTCTTCCCATCTGTGCTGGTTTGAACAAACACACCCTCCCACAGGCTCCTATATTTGAATGGTTGATCACTGGGGAGTGGCACTACTTGACGGATATTAGGTGTGACCTTGTTGGAGAAAGTGTGTCAGTGAGCTTTGGGTTTCAAATGCTCAAGCCAGGCAGTGTCTCTCTCTCTTCCTGATACTTGCAGATCCAGATGCAGAACTCTCAGTTCCTTCACCAGCAGCATGTCTGCCAGTATACTACCATGTTCCCTGCCATGCTGATAATGGGCAAAACCTCTGGAATTGTAAGCAAGTGCCAACCAAATGTTATCCTTTATAAGAATTGCCGTGGTCATGGTGTCTCTTCATGGTAATAGAACAGTAACTAAGACACCATCTGATTCAATCTTATGTCAAGTTAACAAAAAACACTAATTAGCAAATGAATAATACCAGGAACTCTTATAAGACAAAAGCAAGCAAACAAACAAACAATCAAACAAAACCCTCACTTTCCAAATTGTTCCCTTTATTGCAATTTCTGAAATGTTTTCAGAAATATTTTAACACAATTTATACAAATGATAACCTATCATAAAATACTTTAAGTAGCAAATTAATATCATAAGACTGTATTTGGAAACTATATTAAGACAAAGAATTTAAAATTGAACTGTGATCTATATGGGTGTTAACCACATTTTTCTGAATATTATTGCTAAGTGACATTCACATTTCTTTCATAAAGCAAAACTGACAGAGAAGTTAAAGTCATTCACTTCTACCATAAAGCCCACTTGGCACCTGAAGTTATGAAGTGGAGAGTAGAAATACGTACATCAGATCTAAAGTACCAAGTTCTGACTACACCTCCTGTGTAGAGCAGATTCATTTATTATTGATACAAAGCTGCTGCAGCAATTCATGCTTTAGATGAGATGAATGCAATGTATTTGGAGAACATACATTTCCTTCTGAGGTATTTTAAACATGATCCATCTACTGTTTCCGTTATACTTTCGATGGGAGCTAGTTAGAACACAATGGGAAACCTTGCTGTTTTGTTTTTGTTTTTTTCCACGTTACTATGCTCTTCTCACCTGAATAATACAGAGAAGGTAAGTATGTCACTTGCTTTTTCTGAATTAGCCCCAATGCTGTTGGATCCAGCTTAATGACCAGGTATCTGCCTGCCACTCTCAAGTCAAAATTTACACAGTTCTGTAGGTGTTACTGTTCATTTGTTTGTTTTCTGTGTTTTGCAGACCTCTTGGAGCTGAGCAAAGCTAACTGTCTGATCTGCTTATTGAAATTGTCAATCAAAAGCCCATACAAGAGATAGACAACAGGTCAGAATGTAGACGATAAATGGCTCTGTGTACAAAGCCTCAACGGATACATTTGCAATGTAACCCCCTTTACCTAATAATAATCAGGAAATGTCATCAAAGTGCAGGCAGAAAGATTGTAACAGCCAAATGATCAGGATCCTACTGCTAGACAGTTCTCCTAGATGTGACAGGGAGGCTACAATCCATGAAATCTCAACAGTATGCTCACCTAAACAAGACCTGCACAATGACACCACCGGCTGAAAAGCCTGTGTGGATTGGGGAAATCTCACAAGATCCTGCCCCTGAATGAAGAACTACAGGTAATCAGTGGCTGTTGGGATAGGGGCGAACAATTATCTCAAGGGACAAACCCCTGACAAGTTGTTCAATCCCATGTGTTCCATTCTAAACATATGTGTATATGAGCAACAATAGGTGGATTCAAAAGTGTGTGTGTGTGTGTGTGTGTGTGTGTGTGTGTGTGTGTAAGGAAAACAATAACAATTTTAAAAGCTCATGACAATAAGAGTTTCTAGTAAAGCCTTCAAGATTTTGTTGTTACTGTGTTTCTGAAGTAAAACACTCTGTCAACAACAGCACTCTATATGGTGGTTACACAGGCAGCTTTTCCCAGAACAATTATTAACATTATTTTCAGTTTTCTGAGTGGAATGCCATTGTTCTGTTTTGCATTGACAAAAGCTCACTTGAAACCCACAGTCCTTGAGATCTTAGGACATGGTGTTGCCCCTGTGACTGGTATCTTGCTGACATTTTAAATCATGAAGACTTCTGGGCTCCATACAATACCAATTTTCCCTAAAAAACAAACTCATTGGTCCCATCTGGACTTACCCTTTGCAGTCTTTTACTGAGTTGTGTCTCCTCTACTGCCCCAGTACTGATCAGAGACACAAAGGTAGAAAATGTATTTTAAAATAATCCCATAGATCCCAGCCACCATACAAACCGTATTTGAAGAAATAGAATGTATTCGAAGAAAATAACATTTAAAATCCACTCTTGAAACCGTGGCATAGGACTTAACGTTAAACTAGGATTTTTTTTTCTTCTAAATCTCACTTCGAGACTTTAGCCTTTCAAATTTGATTTATGTAGCTGCTGGGTGAAGAAGCACTTTTTAAATAATTACCAAGAGAACAAAATAGGAATCAAAGTGTCAAATTCCCTAACATTATTTTGTAGGTAGCCTTAAATACTTCTTTAATACCTGCGAGAAATCAAATATTGGTAATCTGTCTCTGTCCGTTTCTCTCTTCTCAGATAGCTAATGGCATACATTATACTTGCCTGGCTCTGTGTACCTTTCATTTCATGCAAAGCCTTTAATCCTTCCCTTTTTAGATAAAATGCCACAACCACAGTGTAGTAGGTTAAGATTGATTGACAAGTGCATATAATTATGGCTTCAATAGTGGAGTATGTTTTACAGTTGGAAAAGAGAGGGGGGAAGCACAACCTTGAAAATAAAGAAGTTGTGCCCTTTCCCCAGGATGAAAGAATCCTATCAAATTGATTCGTTTCTTTGCTGGAATGAAAGGGAAGATTTCCGGTAACAAAGAACACCACCCAAAAGGCCACTGGAGGCTGTCTGTCCTCTCTTGATAGGGCTCTGCCAATAAGGAAATCAAAGGAGATAAAAGGAGGCCTTCAGGAGTTTGCCCCCTTTGACCCTGTTTCCCACTCAGAGTTCATGTGCAGTTGGGAGCAGAGAGAGCTAACAGCTGAGAAACAGAACATTCAAGAATACAAATCTGCAAAATGCACAGATGAGAGAATAAAAAGCAGGAGTACCATAAGTTAAAACCTGCATCCTCTGCTTCACCCAGACTTAGATCTCAGCATCATCGACCACAGTTCATGTTATGTGCCCATGGTGTTAGCATTTGATTCAGTCGGTGAATAAGAAAACATACTAGATGTTGGATTTTGTGTAAGGCTGGAAGGTAGCCTACCTTTTGGAGACCTCTGACTCATTCAGCAAGTGGAGTGAGTGGTTTCACCAGTGCCATGTGAGGAAAGTCTCTGTGGGTAGACATGTTAGTAGACAAGCATGTCTTTCTTTTTTTTTTTTTTTCAATTGAGGTGTTAGAACATTTGCCACAGAACAGGCATTGTTCTAAGTTTGGGGGGGGGAGGGGGATGTCAATTAATGATCCGTCACTGGCTTGGTAGAATTAATGTTAGTGTTAGTAACCACTGTGTTGGTTACATCTTTCATTTTTTAACTTTGATTTTTGATGTTGTTGGTTGGTTGGGGTTTTGGGGGGTTGTTTTCTTTTTCTTTTTGTTTGTTTGTTTGTTTGTTTGTTTTCCAGATCTACAGAAACCAAAAGCCATTGGGGATGTGGGAACTTCACTTGTGAAAATACTTCTATCAGAGTAGCTTGTAGGGAAGTCTATAGGACATCTTCTTGGACAACAATGGATGTGGGAGGTCCCAGTTCACTGTGGGTGCTGCTGCCCTGAGTAAGTAGGGGGTCCAGGGGTATCTAAGAAAGCAGATTCAACAAGTCATGGGGAGTCAGCCTGTAAGCAATGGCTTCTTTTACGGCTTCTGCATCACTTACTGCCTTGAGTTCTTGAGCTGACTTTTCCTTCAAGATGGACTATTTGATGCAGGAGGAAAGGAACCATGTCCTCCACAAGTTGCTTTTGGTCATGGTTTTGTCACAGCAATAGAAAGCAAACAAGAACATGTATATACAATGCTAATAAATGTATACTGTGTTAGCAGCAAGAGGTTTGTTTTGTTTTGTTTTGTTTTGTTTTGTTTTGTTTTGTTTTGTTTTGTTTAAGACAGGGTTTCTCTGTGTAGCCCTGGATGTCCTGGAACTCACTCTATAGACCAGGCTGGCCTTGAACTTAGAAATCTGCCTGCTTCTGCCTCCCAAGTGCTGGGATTAAAGGCGTGTGCCACCGCTGCCCGGCTTAGCAAGAGCTTCACTGTGGACAGCTATCATGGAAAGAGGATAGATACTCTAAAAGGAAGGTGCTGTACCAGATAAAGCGGTTATGGAAGAACCTTAGGAAAAGATGTGATGTGAGCAGATACCTGATAAAGAAAGGCAGGTGTAATGTGGCTTTTCCAGAATAAAATCTTGAAATCAGAGGGCACTCAAAGTCTCTGGGGCTAGGCTGTATTTGATATATTCTAAGAAGTAAAATGGGACAATTAAATAGAACATAAACTATAGAAATGATAACTGTGAGGCTGATTCACAATGAAATTCCTACAAGAAGGAGGACAGCGGGGACAGTGAGGAGGAGCCCAGCTGAGGGATGTGTAGGAGAATCAGCACTGAGAAGAGTAGCCTGGAGAGAAAACTACGGAGTACTGCAGTTGACAACGAAGAAGCTGAGGAGCAGAGCTGACAATTTCCAAATGGTCTCTAGGGAAACTGAAGCAGAGTCTGGCCACATGGAAGGAGGGCATGGAAGTTTGGAAAGGAAGAGTACAGTAGTCAATTCAAAAGTGCCCACAGTTTATATAGGTACCTGGCATCAGGTTAGTCATGGGCCAGTTTTATAGGAAACCTCAGAAGTTGGCACAAGACCTCCCAAGACCAAGTTCTCAGCACAAAGGTGATGCATTTGCCCCAGAGGGACAGAGGGCAGGGAACAGGAACAAAGACAGGAGATAGAGGATGTGGAAGAAGGGGAAGGGAACAAAAAGGGGAAAACCCCTTGTTAGTATGAGGTGTTTAAATTAGGAATGTTGATTAAATGAGCCAAAGGGGACTTTTGATTGCTTGACTTGAATACTTTGATAGCTGGACCTTGGTAGTCAGCCTTAGGAGAAGGAATTGGCCAAGTAATGAAATAGATCTTGGTAGCTAGCTTTAGCAATGCAATCCAATGGTTTTTAGCAATGAGGAGGTAGGGGTGGGGAGGGGTTTCGGGAGAAGGCAAGGCTTTCCAGAGCCATACTTGACATGCTAGGGCTGCCTAGAGTGAGTCTCTTTAGTTCTGAGGCTACATATTCTTCTCGTGACAAGGAAAATCATGCAGGAGGATTATTTGCTATGTAGTTTAGTGATGTCTTACAACAAGGAGAAAGATTTTCTGTTCACATGCATCTCAGTATGCAATTTAGGGCCTCGCACACATGCCCATAATGAATGTCAGATGAATGGGAAGAGTTAAGTCAGATAGCAAAGACAATAGGAGATGAAATCGCAGACTCTGAGGATGTCAAGAAAACAGGTCCTAATGCTAAGGTTGTTTTAAAAGGCAAAGAAGCCTTTTTTTTTTTTTTTTTTTTGATCCTCGATGAGTTCCCTGGGACATGAAAGAGCTGGCTTATATCAAGATACCACCAACATTGGCAGTTCACAATACTTTCATTGAGAGAGAATAATTCTCTTTGTCTACAGGAAAAAAATAATCTGGCTCTTTTAGTCTTTTACATCTTTTCCTCAAAGGCGTAACAAATTAGATGCCTATTAAATTGATCCTGTTCTTAAAATACAGAGCCAGAGCAAGCAAGCTCCACTCTGCCGTTCCTCCTAGTTACTCTAAACCTCCTCATCAATGTAAACATCCAATGTATGTCCAGCACATCCCCCAAAGACCCTCTGTTATCCCCTTTTACCCCCTCCTTCCCATTAATTCTCTTTGCTCTCAGTTACTCTTCTATCTGCCTTCATGCCATCCACACAGATAGGACACTATATATTTATTACATGTGATAATAAGGTATATATGAGTGTATAAATACATAGTGTATATAAATACAGGTGAGAGAAACATGGGACATTTGTCTTTCTGATGCTGACTTAATGTATTTAATATGACTATCTCCATTTTCTTGCACTTGACATAACTTCATTCCTTATGCTTGAGAAAACATCCACAGTGTAGGTGACCCATGTTTTTGTTATTCCTTCCTCTCTCTGAGGGAACTACATTGGTTCCCCTAATGCAGCTGTTGTGAGCAGGGTTGCAGTAAACAAACACGAATGTGAATGTGCGCTGCTGATGCTGTCAAGTATATAAGGGATTGATTGACAGTAAAGAAATGAGTACTTAGAGATCTGGTTTGACTCAGACCCATGGGTACCATTTAAATTAAGGATGATAAAGCTTGCACATCATCTAATCAGAGGATAATTGTCAATGTGCAAAACACAACTCTCACATAAAGCACCTTAACAGGGAAAGAAGAGATCAGTCTGGAGCCATTTTAAATGACCATGGCCCAAAACTACAGATTTAGGTTACCCCAATTTTTATGTTCCAAACGTAGAAGCAGCTTAATGGAGTTTTATAGTTTTACAGAACAAAAAGTCATAAATCCCAGCAAGTCTAAAACTTGGTAGGTACATCAGAGAGGTAGTTACAGCAGTCTCCCTGTTGGCCTCAGATGCTATTTGATGACAAGTTCTCATGCTTAGGGTGCTGAAAACTAGTGGTCTGCTGAGATTCCAGAAGCTTTTTGTGTATTCGTCACAGGATGTTAGTTCCAACACAGAGGTAAGTAAAGCTAGCCCAAGAAAAGGTACTTAACACCTGGACCTGCAACATCCCACCCTTCCAACGTCACCAAAGTTTTAATTAGTCTATTGGCAAACATGGCTTCTTTCCAGGAATTCTCATTCGCATGAATATGAAACTCTGCCATTGTTATTGTCATGTGGATTGACAGTAAAAAACAGGTGGCCCGACCCAGACCCAGACAGGCCATTTACACTAAGGACGATAGAGCAGCTTGTGTGTCATCTGCTTCATAGGTAATACAGATAGATGTTGCCACACTGTGAGAAAGCAAGTACCTGAAATGATAAAGGTGGCCAGGTTATCTCCCCTGGCCTCACGGGTGCAGACTCATCTTGGGGCTAACATTCTGCCTTCGTCAAGGTGGGAAATTCTCCAGTGAAGAGATTTACAATACTTTTTCAGGAGTTTCTGCTTTAGTCAGAGGAGTGCTACTTCGACTGCATCTGAAATTCCAGTTACTTCAGTTCAAAACATCGCATCTGTCAAGGCAGTGTGTTAGGGGCCTTCACAGTTAGCCTCTCTTACACCAAAGGAAATTACCTTATTGTTGACATTTTTAGCAACTGATAATTGACTCTTGACTTCCTGCGACATAGTGATTCTATGTTCCTAGAGCTCAGTAGATCACTCCAGAGCTCAACAGACTGGATTTGATTTACCTGCTCTAAGACTGTGGTGGTTTGAATGAAATGGCCCCAGTAGACTCATAAGGGGTGGCATTATTGGACTTGTGGCCTTGTTGGAAGAAGGATGCCACTGAGGGCAGGCCTTGAAGCTTTAGATGATTAGGTCAGGCCCAGTGTCACTCTGTCTTCTTGCTGCCTGCTGATCGTGATCTAGAACTCTCTGCTCCTTTTCCGGTACCACGTCTACCTGCATGCTGCCATAATTGCCCACTATGATCATAATGGACCTGTAAGCTAGTCCCAATTGAATGTATTCTTTTAAAAGAGTACCTGTGGTGGCCATGGTCTCTTCACAGTAATAGAATCCATAACTATGACAAAGATTATACCTCATATCTGTATTCAGTGTGTCACCACGTAGTAATGAACCTTCTTTCACTTTTAATAGTGAGCTAAAAATCTCATTAAGCCACCCAGGCAGGCCTTGTATTTGCCACTCTCTTACCTCAGCCTCCTGAGGAGCTGGGTTTACAGTTTGTATCATGAGCCTCAGCTGGTTTGGCGCTTTCTGAGCCCTACAGAGCTTAAGGTCCGACTGTGCCATGGCTGTTTAAACTAAAAAATCTACACTCCACAGAAAAGACCAACAGAGTCAACTAACCTGGACCCTTTGGCTCTCAGAGACTAAAACACCAACTAAAGAACATACACAGGCCTGTACATGTCTAACAGTTGTCTGTGTTTCAGTATGACCAAATATGGTCATTTATATTTACATACTGACACACAAGCCCATATAGAGTATTTTATAAAATTATATCCACAGACATGTATTACTTCATATACTTCCACATTGTGTGTTTGAAATTCAGATGATTTGTCCTATTTTTACTGAAGTTTTCTCAGAGAAAAGTATCTATGCACTAAACTTACACTGAAATCTGAACTAAATGTTCTTATAAGCAGTATGAAAGTAGTAAGTATATATTTTTGGTAGATAATCAATAACAATGAGTATTATTGGCAATTTAGGCAATTCTTCTCTTTTATAATATTCCCCAACCTGAAATAAATGTTTTTAAATAATTAATATTATTTTAATTAATGCATATAACTCTTTTAATAAATTTAATTTAACTGCCTATTTAAGATTTAATTTAAAGTGCCACTCTCTAATACATACAGCCTGACCATACAAATGTTCTTAATGCCAGAGATGATTTACACTCTAAAATCCTCAGGGAAAAAATAGATAAAAAGCAAAATGGATCAGCACATCTTGAGTAGCTAAACCATTATTTACTGACTAGGTTAAGTACACGAGAGGGATATTGTCAAAACGCTCACCGCTGCGATAAAATTAAATCACGTCAGCAGTTTTTTGCAGACAACCAAAGAAATATGTAATGTGTAGAGAACCGTACATCATTTTAAAGGAAAAAAAAAAATCACCTGCTTAGCTCGACAGCCTACCTTTATCTGGTGATTAAATTCTAAGGATATAAGATCCTGAGCTTCCATAAAAATATAAAGTGTATCCATAGACTGGATTGTATTAATCTCTTGATTTTGACCGTCTTGGTTTTATTCTTGGAATAAACCAGGAAGTCTATTTGTGCTTGCCTTCCAAGGCATAATTACTATGATTTAAAAGTTGCGGTAACTTATGAGCTGTAAAACTAGTAAATTATATCCAGCCTGTAAGTAGAACTAATTATAAAGCTGTTGCTTGATTAAGGTGTTTATACTAAAGAGTATTAAAGGGATTAGTCCAAAGCTTTACATCCTGCAGCACAGAATTAATATGCGGGATTTAAACACTCAAATTAATTCAGGTACAGCAAACAATTATATGAAATAGGAACACTCGACCCAGCTAATGACCACAGTAGCCCGCCAAGCTAATTTATAATCATGTACTTATTGACCCCCCCTGCATGTTCACAAAGGACTGTTCTCTGGCTAATCCCTGCCTGCCAGCCACTGTCTGAGTTGTAGGAGACAAACAAGAAGCACACACCCTCTGCTTTTCTCATGCTGCTGACTGTTCTATAAGTGAAATATCTTGCAAGTAGAGACCCAGGAATCATAATCATCATACAGAAAAGGCCTTTACTAAGAAATTGCCATGAACAGTCCTCCTTTCTTCAACAAACAATCTCATTACACTCTGAACTTGGGTTTCTTGGGGGAGCTTATCAGCTAATTGGAATAAATAAATTAGAAGCAGAAAGACCAGGCTAAAGTAGTACCTGGAAAATGTAAGGCTACAGGTTCTTGTGTCTAAAAGTGATTCACGTCATACGGCAGTCTACTGCCTAGCCCTCTCCCACAATTTTGTGATATAAACTCAGTGCAGACCCCCAGCAAACCACTCATTCATGATATTCACTCAACAACCATTAAGTTTGTTTCTTGTTCAGTGTAGAACATTTGAAAAAGGAAATTGACACTGTGCTCTCATGATCCAATATACATGCAGTTAATAGGAAGACAAAGTAAGCACACTCGTAGTGATATGCAGACTTGAAGACACACAAGCATAATAGAGGCACAAAGAATTTGGTAAGTCATAGTAAGATTAACATACAGGTAATGCAGATACAACACAGGAAGCAGTAGACCTAAAGGCTATGGTCAGAAGTTCAGACTTGATAGTCTTACTAGATCTGTAAATTAAGAAAATTCCTTCAAGATTGTGTACCGCCATAGGAGGAACAATGATATGAGCCACCCAGTTCTCCCTGAGCTCCCAGGGACAAAAACATCAACCAGATAGTACACATGGTGTTACGCATGGCTCCAGACGCATAGGCAGCAGAGGATGGTCTTGTTGGACAGCAAAGAGGAGAGGCCCCTGGTCCTGGAAAGGCTCAATGCAGCAGTGTAGGGGAATACCAGGACAGGGAAGAGGTAGGGGGTCGATTGGGAAACAGGGAGAGGGAAGAGGGCTTATGGGACTTTTGGAAGGGGGGACCAGGAAAAGGTAAATCATTTGAAATGTAAATAAAGAATATATCCAATAAAAAAAGAAAAAGAAAAAAATTCCTTCAAGATACCAAAGGTCCATTACTCAAGAAATGTTTATACAGATCTCCTTTCTGTATTTCTTTCTTTCTTTCTGTATTTCTTTCTTTCTGTATTTCTTTCTTTCTTTTGTTTTTTCTTTTTATTCTTTCTTTTGTTCTTTCTTTTCTCTTTCTTTTCCTTCCTTTCTTCCATTTTTTCCCTTTGCTTTCTTTCAAGATAGGGTTTCCCCATGTAGTCCTGGCTTCCCTGGAACTTGGTTTGTAGACCTGGCTGGCCTGAAATTCAGAGAACCACCTGCCTTCCCTCCTTTGAATGATGAGTTTAAAGGCATGAATCACCATGTCCTACCCAAAATCTAATAATTTTCTATTTGCTGTTCCTAGGTATCCATAAAATATGTTGGTACTAACCCTCCTGCTCTCCCTCTCCCCTTCCCCCCCTCTGTCCCCTCCCCTTCTGTTCCTTCCCCCTCCCCTTCCTCCTCCCTCTCCCTCTCACTCCTGTTGTATGTATCCCAGGCTGTTGGCCTTAAACTCTTAAGGCATCTTGGCCTTTTGAGTGCTGGGATTATAGGCATATACTGACATGTCCAACGATATTTCTTAAACTAAAGATTTTATTTGTTTATTCATTCAGTACTTTCATTCATTTATAGTATCATTGGCAATATAGACTTCTCACTGAGGCGATAATACCACAGCAAGAATGAATAAAACATTTCTCATTTTCCAATGGCAAAGTCACAATAATTATCTTTATCCAATAGGAAGCTTATTTTTGTTGTTATTTATTTGTTTTCTATTTTAGTGTTTTCATGAGCTGTGGAAAGTTCTATATGATGGAGCACCTTAATACAGCAACATAAGAGCATCAAGAATAGAGTCCTGAGAGGAGTCTCAGTCCAGGCTCTAGACACCCAGCCTTGGATGTGGTTCTTCAACTGCTACATGCTGGCCAGAATACTGGAAAATGCCAGTGTGTTGGCAGACCAGAAAACGAACTTCAGCTCCCCAAGAGACAGTTCCAGCCACTAGGGTCAAACGAAGGCAGATTGAAAATGACACAAAAGAAACTGATGCGTTGGACCCTTGAATTATCAGAGACTCTAAGAAGTTAAGACATCTGGCTCCCTTCACTACTCATTCCCTGACATAGCCTCTGGAAATATTAGAATCTAAGGGAAACTAAAGATGCCTACATCTAACTTATCTCCCCAATTACGACTAAAACTACTGATATTAAAACCCAAAACTATAGTTTATATGTATGAACTGTCCGATAATCAATTCTTATCTTAGTAGGTAAATTTGTGGGTAGTTCTTATCTCAGTCTGTGAATTGGTAATTGGAGGCCACTCTTTGGCAGTAACAGACTTCACATAACTCCCTTCAGTATTTAAATACTGTTCTATGGGGACCACTTTAAAATTATGCTATCTTCAAAGATGACTAGACCAGAGAGTCACTTGGCATCTCAGCTAGTGGGGGAAGCTCCTCTGAACCAGCCCTTCAGCAAAGAGCACTTTATCCGTCATAGAGAAGCTGAGCTGTATGATCAACATTTGGCCCCATGCAGAAACTGTTTCCAAGTGATATGGGAACAAGAATTTGAATATTCAATATGCTGAGGGGTTTTTAAGAAGCAGGAGAAGAGAATAGAAGATCTGTACTATCAGTAAATGTAGAGTTGAAATCTTTCATAAATTAAAAATAGTATGCTTCTCAGGGGAGACACTTGAGTCCTAAAAAGCTGGCAGAAGGTCTGTGGCATAGTCAGTTACTAAATAATTACTTATTTCTAATGCAAACAGTGGTGATAATCAGTTGGAGAAAAGCAGGTGCAACTTCAGGCTCTGATTGAGTGAAGGAAACTTTGATATGAGGACTCAGGCCTTGGAGAAAATCTGTAAGATATCAGGGTATTCAACAAGCAGTGCAGGGAAGTGAGTGGGGCAAGTACCCAGGGCAGCAGGGAAAACTGGATTCACAAGAGGTCCAATGTCTGGATACAAGGAGCTTTGAAGTATAAATATTCACTTGGAAATGCTTTCCCTGCCCCATGGGCCTTGTATTATCTATGTCACTCTAGGTCAGCGAAGCAAGTAGGACATTCAGATGTCCCAAGCTGCTCCCTGAAGCCTGGAGCTGCTATTCTGGATGAAGTACGTGTGTGTGTGTGTGTGTGTGTGTGTGTGTGTGTGTGTGTGTGTGTGTGAACAATAAACATACAACACATACAGAACCCAGAGCACATAAACCAGTAAAGGCTCTAAGGATGACTCCTTAAAAGGTAGGTAGGTAAGTCACCATCAGTCCTAATTCAGAAGCTCTATAAAAAAAAAGAAAGAAAAAAGGAAAGCAAAGATACAAAAAAGAATACATTACTACGTAGTAAAACTAGAAGCCTTTGCCCACCTCAACTAATATCATAAGTAATCATTCTATCCAGCTATCCAACAAGCTATAATCTGTCTTTAGCCCTTTCAAAAAATCAACAAAGTTGAAAGCATCATTTCCACTTTAAGATGACCCCACCACCACCTCTAACATAGATAAAGCACATAACTTTTAAATGGTTGGTTTAAAAGGTCAAATTCAACTCTGTCTGCCTCTACATTCCATTTCTTGAAACATTAGGCCATTCTAAGATAGTTTCTTATAAACATTAATATTATTTAATATGATGTTATTCTATTATTGTATATTTGTTAAGCTAACAAAATATTTTCTTTCTAAATATATTTATTTGTGTTTAAAGACTATAGAGAAGAAAGTCAGAAAAGGATCAAAACTGTAATTTAATTTACTATAATGACTGGTGAATCCACAGTGCTTAGGATGTGTTATGATGTAGGACAGCATGGCTGTTCCCCCAGAGACCCAAGACCTGTCAAACTAGCAACTGGATAAGATGCGATTAGCATTTTCCCAAAACTATGAACTCTAAACCCTAGACTTTCTATATAACTAAAACAGAGCCATTCTTATGTCAAATATTTTTGGTAAAACTGCCTATTACTTCTCAGGGCTTTCAATAGCCTCATTCAACTCTCCACCTTTTTCAAGAGTGGTTTACTAACAGGTTTTTTTTTTATTTTATGAAGTATTTATTAGTGTTTCATGAGATATTAGTCACTCATAAAATGTACTTTAAGAAGCCCTGGAGTGTGGTATACACATGGATTTAAGAGTGTTACAACAAAGAAATTATGGTAACTGTGGTGGTTTGAATAAGTTTGGCTCCCATAGATTTGTGTGTTTCAATCCCTGCCCATAGGGAATGACACTATTTAGAAGTGTGGTCTTATTGGGGGAGGCGTGGTTTTCTTGGAGGAAGTGTGTCACTCAGTAGGCGGACTTTGAGATCTGAGATCTCCTGTACTCAGGCTCCATCCTGGCAGAAGAAAGTCTCCTCCTAGGCTACCTTGGGATCTAGATGTAGAACTCTCAGCTCCTCCAGCATGCTGTCATGCTTTCTGCCCTGTTTTGTTTTGAGTTTTTTGTTTTTCAAGACAGCGTTTGTCTATGTAGCCCTGGCTGTCCTGGAACTCACTCTGTAGACCAGGCTGGCCTCAAACTCAGAAATCTGCCTGCCTCTGCCTCCCAAGTGCTGGGATTACAGGTGTGCGCCACCACTGCCCAGCTTCTGCCCTGATGATAATGGACTAAACCTCTAAAACTGCAAGCCAGCCTCAATTAAATGTTTGCCTTTCTAAGACTTGCATTGATCATGGTGCCTCTTCACAGCAATGGAAACCCAAACTAAGACAAAAACTACATATAAGAAAACCAGGATCTGGACGGGGTAGAAAGGGCAGAGATGAAGCAACAATCTCTGTTCGTTCTCCTGAAGACACTGGGCAGACAAAGGGACAACATTGGGAAACACAGTCCTACACCTAACTACCTAGCTATAATCTAGGCAGAAGCCTTGTTGTTCATATGTTCACTTAGCAAATGATTCAAAGTAGAAACTGGGAGCAGGAAAATACATTTCACTTATGTAAAGATAGACCCAAATACATTTAAGGCCATGGCATTATAAAAGTTTAAACTCCTCCACTGCTGGTGGGGTTGCAAACTGGTACAACCACTTTGGAAATCAGTCTGGCGATTCCTCAGAAAACTGGGCATGACACTTCCGGAGGACCCTGCTATACCACTCCTGGGCATATACCCAGAGGATTCCCCGGCATGTGATAAGGATACATGCTCCACTATGTTCATAGAAGCCTTATTTATAATAGCCAGAAGCTGGAAAGAACCCAGATGTCCCTCAATGGAGGAACGGATACAAAAAATGTGGTATATTTACTATGAAATTCTATTCAGCTATTAAAAACAATGAATTCATGAAATTCTTAGGCAAGTGGGTGGAACTGGAGAATGTCATCCTAAGTGATGTGACCCAATCACAAAAGAACATGGTATGCACTCACTGATAAGCAGATACTAACCCAGAAGCTTGGAATATCCAAGAAACAATTCACATATCAAATGATGCCCAAGAAGAAAGAAAGAAAGGCTCAGTGCAGCACTGTAGGGAAATACCAGGACAGGGAAGTGGGAAGGGGTGGATTGGGGAACAGGGGGAGGGAAGAGGGCTTATGGGACTTTCGGGGAGGGGGGATCCAGGAAAGGGGAAATCATTTGAAATGTACATAAAGAATATATCGAATATAAATTAAATAAATAAATAAATAAATAAATGTTTAAACTTAACCTAGGGTAGAATCCAACCCTAGCTCTACCACTCACAGGAATGTCACATGCTGACTTATTTATTTCTTTTTGTGCATGTCAGAATGATGTGTCCTTATGCCACTTCCAGGAGATGCTTGGCAAAAGCGATCTGAAAATAAGCAAGTGATTCCTAAAAGAAATAGACATTCTTGGCACTTTTAGAAAATGTTTTTTCTAACATTTCCTTACATGAATAAACAAAAATGGCTAACTTTCAATGGATAGTGAAATTCACCCAACACTTACCATCCCAGATCAATTATACTGTACTTTAAAGGTAGAAATTTAACCAATATATTTCACCTGTGGAGGGGGCGCTCTGAGTACTTGTATCTCATTTAGTTGGAGTATTTTAGGATGAATGCTCTTGCATTCTTGAATGTTAATGAACTTGAAGGTCTAAGTGCAGGCAAGAGCTTTGGGAGAAGATAAACTAAGTTACCAAGTGTAGTGGCATTTGTGTGTGAACCAGTGAAATACATCCTATAGTTCAGAAACGTAAGCAGTGACTCCAGGTTATATATAGCCCTATTGAAAGAAACACACCAATCTTGAAATAGGCTGAGAACCCCAACTTAGCAATTATAATACAAGGAAATTCGGGCTTTTTTTTCCCCTCCAAATAAGGATTCAAGCAAGAGCTCTGTGTGACATATACCCAGCAAGGTTGCTTTTAAAAGGATACATTGCAGGCCTATCTGAGTTTCCCAGTGTGGGTACTGGGATCTGAACTCTGGTTCTTAGATAAAGCAGTAAGTGCTCTTAACAGTGAGCCATCTCTCCAATCCCAGGGTTGCTTTGGGTATATTTGTTTATCTTTCTTACTTTTCTCTTTTCTTTATGTTTTGTTTTTGTTTTGTTTTGTTGTTTGTTTGTTTGCAATGATAGACCTTTCCCTACCTTGAGTCCACTGTACCCTCATCCTGACTGGTAGGTGATATTGTATACAAGAGCATGTGAGGGGATAAGCAATCAACATCTGGATTTGGATTGACTTCTGTGATCTCTGTGCAATCGATTTATAAATTACCATGAAGGGACTGGAGCACCGCTGATAGAGCACTCTTGTAGTATGCACTGAGTCCCTGGCTCTGACCCCTGGTACAATAGAAAGCCTGAGTGGTTATGCATATCTCTAATTGTACACCCGGAAGTTAGGGCCCATTACATGTTGTATCCTAAGCAAAGCAATTCTTGAAGACAACTGAGTGAATTCTCCTTTACATTGTTCATTTGAGCCTCTGTTTTTTGAGAGATTTGCTTAACATTCATCATGTGCCTTTATAACGCCCACTTTGTTCATTAGCATTTCATTTTTTCTTGTCCTTTCTCTTATGTAGAATGAATGATGCAATGGGATAAAAATTTTGTTTTGTATTAACTTTAATTTCTGCACACATATACACACACATATGTGTACATAGGCAGAGACATATAATTGGGACGTTTGTAAAACAGGATGTAGTTGAGTCACAGTCAGTCAAAACATTCCAAATGAGATGTTAAGATAAAATAAGTATGAAAAAATGTTGATGGAATGCAGAGAAAAATGTACATGAATCATTTCCAGGCCAAGAAAATGTCACTTGAAAGGCTTCCAAAAGAAAAGGAAAGCCTCAAGCATTTGGACCTGTTAGACTTCATTTCTGTAAGATTTCAGCCTCAGCTTGTGCAGGAGCTCCATCATTAAAAGGTCCAAACAATGAGCCTTGATATTTTTTTACACATTCAACTCTCATTGTTGAATAAAGTACACTTCTGTCTTAAAGTATTGGGGGAAATCATGCCACACATGATAGATCGTGCATAACAAAATGAACATTACAGAATGTTTCTTCTAGCCATCTGTCAACAGTTTCCCATAGACTATAGGAATTTTTTCAGTGTTAAGATGAAAATGGGAAAGCTTCATAATGTAGTTAAGATTTTAAAGAATTTTATTTAGCTAGTAACTACACAGAACAGATGCAATTATGAAGCTTAAGTAAAAGCGATGTTTTCTGTGAGTTATACTTCAATGGAATGACTATTTCTTGTGTAAGTAAACTACATAATTAAATGGTGCTCACATCATTCAAATTGTGGCTTTATGTGAATTTCCCTTCTTGTGTTAAAATATGCCAGGAAGTATTACATTGGGGTGTGTGTGTGTGTGTGTGTGTGTGTGTGCTGAAGCATTACTTTTTATATTTTATCATCAAACAGCAGACCTTTTAAATGAAAGTTGTAATGGCATAAAGTATTTCTAAGAGAAAGGAAAGAACAAAAGAGAATTGAAATTGTAATGAAGAGAATAAACCATGAGGAGAGAATTTAAAAGAAAAGAAATGAAGTGATGTATAGGTTTATTTAGTTCCACTTGAAGACAGTTTCCAAGACTCGTTACTGTAGTGTTTGACTCCCGGCAGGTTGCACAGGAACTATCTGGATTTGAGAATGAGGCACACACACACACACACACACACACACACACACACACACACACGCCAGTTAGTTTTAAAATACCCTGGCTAGCTCAAAGGCTGGGTATTTCTAATCCTCCCTCTGGCTAGCACACATTTCCCTTCTATAATCCTGGCTTAACAGCCTCTAATTCTATATTTTATCTTTGTGGCAGTGGATCCTTCTGTGTTGCTGCCTGGTCTTTGTTGCCCAGACGCTTCTGGGCAGCCCTTCTGGGGGACCATATTCCTTCTTACCTACATTTCAGATAATTTTCCTTCCACAGCTCTAAGCCTGATCCATCTCCCTCTGAATCATGGTGATTCTCCCTTTTCCATTATCCCAGTCCCTAGCCCTTGCAACCTTGCAATCTAAAAGTTCCGCCCCTCTCTCTTGTCCAGTCTTGGCCATTGGATATTTATTGATCCATCTAAAACCAATAGAAGTTGGTCCAAGCAACCTTTAGTGGTTGGACAAGCAGATTCCAGATTATTTCAAAGTTTTAAAACCAATCCCCAACACTATACTCATATTTGTTGGTGGCTAAATCCAGGTTCCAGTAGAGAAGATTCCTGTGAATAGATTAGCAACCATGGTCCTCAAAGCTTGCCTCTGTTGAGGAGGAGACACTCATGTACATAGAGGATTCTTATAGTGTTCCAGAGCTCTGGTGAGCTGTGTGACAATAATCCCCGCCACCTTGGCTGCTGATTGCCCTGCTGGCATTGAAATTCAGTATGACTCTTACAGGGCCCAGTCTTTGCCACTTTCTTCTGTGTTCCTCTCCTCCCCCCTCTCTCCCTTCCTCCCTCCTTCCTTTCTGACACACCCTATGTTCTGCATGAAATCCTTGATCTCAGTCCACACAGATGCCATATCTCCCATTGAGGTTATAACTTAGGAGTCCATCCAAACTGCACTGTCAGAATAGTTCCCCTCAGCTGAAGGAGTTTGTAGCACCATAGGAGGAACAACAATATGAGTCACCAAGTACTCCCAGAGCTCCCAGGGACAAACCCATCACCCAAAGAGTACACATGGAGTTACCCATGGCCCCAGACACATTGGCAGCAGAGGATGAGCTTGTTAGACACCAAATGGGAGAGAGACCCTTGGTCCTGGAAAGACTTGATACCATAGTGTAGAGGAATGCCAGGACAGGGAAGCTGGGGGAGGATTGATTGGGGAAGGGAAGATGGCTTATGAGATTTTCGGGGAAGGGGAGAACCAGGAAAGGGGACAAGATTTGAAGTGTAAATAAAGAATATACCTAATTTAAAAAAAAGAATGGTTCTCCTCTCACTTTACAGGGAGAAATGTCTTTTGGGCACTGTGGACTACACAGTATTCAAGGTTTTATTTGGAGTAAATAGAATGTGTATTTGGGGGAAGTGAAGTTATTTCTATCTAGATATGCTTTTTACTGCTGTGATAAAACACTGTCCAGAAGCAGCTTCTGGAGGGAGGTAAGGGTCTATCTCATCTTAAACTTCCAAGACATACTCCATGACTGAGGGGAGCCAGGGGAGGAAGTCAAGATAGGAACCTGGAGTCAGAGCTTGAAGCAGAAGCCATGGAGGAGTGCTGCTTGCTGCCTTATACCTCATGGCTTTCTTGGTCTCCTTTATTCTATAATCTAGGACTGCTTACCTCTAAGTAGCATTATTTGCAGTGGGCTAGGCCCTCACACATCAATCAAGAGAATGTAATGTAAAGGGGTGTGAAACTATGCGCTGTCTCCATATGTGAACTACAAACAAGTTTATGTTCCTAAGTTAGAAATTCTTCTGTAAACAGCCATTGAATGGTATCATTGCTAACTCTTTTCACAGTGTAGACTCTGAAACAAATGCCTTCCATTTTGAGCTCATTCTGACTATATTATTTAGCAAAAAATTCTGCCCACACACGGTTTGCTGACAGAAATGTGTTTAAATTTGAGAAAAGGGCTCTAGGACTGAGCTTCTCAAGAAAGCCTTCCCTGAACTTATCCTTAGTATATGAAAGCTACAAATGAGCCAGGAGGTAAAACTGAGACACTTAATCAGACCTGGGATGTTTCATTAAAATAAAATGATTCTTCTGTCATCTCTTCTGCATGGTGAGCTGACAAGAACTGATTCAGGATTCATTTCTACTTGAATGCAGGGCAAGTTCACTTCAGGACAAGTACACATAGATATACACATGCACAGAAAGAGAGAAAAAGCGAGAGAGAGAGAGAGAGAGAGAGAGAGAGAGAGAGAGAGAGACAGAGACAGAGAGAGAGAGACAGAGAGAGAGAGACAGAGAGGGGGGAGAGGGGAGAGAGGAGTTGGCAATGATGGGTGGCACAGGGTCTGGAAAAGGCCCTTATAAGGACTTACAGGTGCACAGTCTTCCTATTCCAGAGGTCTGAGGGAAGGACAATCTCACAGCAGGAGTTCATCAACGTCTGCTGGGTATCTCATGCAAAATTAAATAGCTCTCACATTTTGTGTGTACTAGTAGCTGCTCTTTTCCCTGGGGCTGGCCAATTTACTTCTATTTGAGAAGATCTTTTGAGGTCTGTACTGACAGCTAATGTAGCCAGAGAGGGACTTGTAAACAGCATACATCTGCAGATGGTGGTTATTCAGTTGCCAATGATTATTTCCTGACTCCAGCACCACGTGTTCCTGCAATTAGGCTACATTCTGGGGGAAGATTCAGAGTTGTTACAAGTTTGACTGCCATGGCTTTATCTTCCAGGTCACACAGGGAATTTGGATAGCATGGTTCTGAAAGGCCCATCCAGGAGTCAATTTGCTTCATAAACAAGTTGTCAGGGGGCTTCTCTGAAGTCACACAATAGACCCAAAGAACCAAAGCCTCTTACGCTTAATCCTGATTATCTTGGATGACCCGTGGCTCCCTGCACATGTTTCTGTAAGGACAATGTATGAATAGACATCACATCCAGACTGGCCTCTCATTCTTGCCATCTGCTTCTTTGAGCATGTGGTGCTGGTCTTTCTCCGTGGCATGAAAACTGGTGCCACATTCTTCAGTATCAAGTTACACTGCCCTGCTTCTTAGTTTATCAGGCTTGGTCCTAACACTCAGGAATGATCTGAATGATGTCCTTCTCCGGGGATTATTTCCTGGAAGGTGTTTTTGACAATACTAGAGTTCCTCTGAGGATCGATAAAGATTACTAAGAAATGCTTCTGTGCTTTGAGTAGAGCATCAGTTATCCTATTTAGCTATTATATCTAATTCTATCAAGGCTACTAAATATCTATCCAAAGGAAAACTGTGTTCTTGATTTATCACCTAAGGAAGAATATATTTATTATACCAGGTGTCCAATGTATTACCAACACAGAAGTTTTCCATCAAATAATTCCATCCTTCAAAAATCACTGTTTTGTCCCTGAGATAAGTACAGAGATCATTAACATGTTCTATACTAAATGCACAATAAATCCACCTCAAAAGCAAATTGAACAACAAATTTTAGAGTTTTGGTCAAAGTTAGTTCTAAACTATGGGAATTTTTAGACTTAATTTTGTTATTAATTTTAGCTGGTAAATTGGGATATTAGCTATTTTAGTGATGGTTAAAATCATTATTTTATGCTGTTACTTGGAAAAGCAGCTAATGATTATTAAAATTTGAAAGGTTTTGGTCTTTGATTTTTTTTCTGAAACAAAGTTTATAGAGTTCAAACGCAGTAACAGTTACATGACTGTAAAAGTCAAAGGCAAAAATGTGAAACATTCCAAACTAAGAAAGTGTCTATATGAACACTGGTACACAAGAGAACCAGAAATATAAGTCATTCTTGGAGTGTGTGATCTCAGAGAGTCAGCTTACATAAAATGGCAAAACCCCACAGGAAAAGAATTCCAGCTTCTTCAGATATCCTCTATCTTCTCTTTTCATAGATATTTTTTAATCTCAATTAATTTTCCCATCTGTCCTGGGAATTAGGGAAATCGTTATTGTTATAGTGTTAAACAGCTGTTAGGTCCTGTATTTTTATCTGTAACTCCAGCTGAGACTTTTTTTTGTATCTTGTTCCATCCTTTTGGAATATATTTTTATTCGATATATTTAATAATTACATTTCAAATGATTTCCCCTTTCCTGACTCCCTACTTCCCGAAAGTCCCATAAGCCCTCTTCCCTCCCCCTGTTCCCCCATCTACAACTTCCCACTTCCCTGTTCTTCTCTATATTGCCCTATATTGCTGCACTGAGCCTTTACAGAACCAGGGGACACTCCTCCGTTCTTCTTGGACATCATGTGATATGCGAATTATGTCTTGGGTATTCCAAGTTTCTGAGCTAATATCCACTTATCAGTGAGTGCATACCATGATTCATCTTTTGAGACTGGGTTACCTAACTTAGTATGATGTTCTCCAGCTCCATCCATTTGTCTAAGAATTTCATGAATTCATTGTCTCTAATGGCTGAATAGTACTCCATTGTGTATATATACCACATTTTTTGTATCCATTCCTCCGTTGAGGGACATCTGGGTTCTTTCCAGCTTCTAGCTATTATAAATAGGGCTGCTATGAACATAGTGGAGCATGTATCCTTATTACATGCTGGGGAATTCTCTAGGTATATGCCCAGGAGTGGTATAGCAGGATCCTCCAGAAATGACGTGCCCAGTTTTTTGAGGAACCACCAGACTGATTTCCAGAGTGGTTGTACCAATTTGCAACCCCACCAGCAGTGGAGGAGTGTTCCTCTTTCTCTAAATCCTTGCCAACACCTGCTGTCTCCTGAGATTTTAATTTTAGCCATTCTGACTGGTGTAAGGTGAAATCACAGGGTTGTTTTGATTTGCATTTCCCTAATGACTGATGATGTTGAACATTTTTTGAGATGCTTCTCAGACATCCAAAGTTCTTCAGGTGAAAATTCTTTGTTTAGCTTTGTACCCTATTTTTCAATAGGGTTATTTGGTTTTCTGGGGTCTAACTGCTTGAGTTCTTTGTATATATTGGATATAAGCCCTCGGTCGGATGTAGGGTTGGTGAAGATCTTTTCCCAATTTATTGGTTACCATTTTGCCCTTTTGGTGGTGTCCTTTGCCTTACAGAAACTTTGTAATTTTATGAGATCCCATTTGTCAATTCTTGATCTTAGAGCATACGCTATTGGTGTTCTGTTCAGGAACTTTCCCCCTGTATCGATCTCCTCAAGGGTTTTCTCCAGTTTATTTTCTATTCATTTCAATGTGTCTGGCATTATGTGGAGGTTCTTGATCCACTTGGAGTTGAGCTTAGTACAAGGAGATAAGGATGGATCAATTCGCATTCTTCTGCATGCTGACCTCCAGTTGAACCAGCACCATTTGTTGAAAAGGCTATCTTTTATTCCATTGGATGTTTTCAGCCTCTTTGTCAACTATCAAGTGGCCATAGGTGTCTGAATTCATTTCTGGATCTTCAATTCTATTCCATTGGTTCCCCCTGCCTGTCACTGTACCAATACCATGCAGTTTTTAACACTATTGCTCTGTAGTATTGCTTGAGGTCAGGGATACTGGTTTTTCCAGAAGTTCTTTTGCTGTTGAGAATAGTTTTAGCTATCCTTGGTTTTTGTTATTCCAGATGAATTTGAGAATTGCTCTTTCTAACTCTATGAAGAACTGAGTTGGGATTTTGATAGAGAATGCATTGAATCTGTAGATTGCCATTTTAAGATGGCCATTTTAATTATATTTATCCTGCCAATCCACTAGCATGGCAGATTTTTTTCCATTTTCTGATGTCTTCTTCCATTTCCTTGTTCAAAGACTTGAAGTTCTTGTCATACAGATCTTTCACTTGTTTGGTCAGAGTCACACCAAGGTACTTTATATTGTTTGTGGCTATTGTGAAGGGTGTCATTTCCCTAATTTCTTTCTTGGCCTGCTTATCCTTTGAGTATAGGAAAGCTATTGATTTGCTTGATTTGATTTTATAGCCTGCCACTTTGTTGAAGTTGTTTATTAGCTGTAAGAACTTTCTGGTGGAGCTTTTTGGGTCACTTAATTATACTATCATATCATCTGTAAATACTGATAGTTTGACTTCTTCCTTTCCAATTTGTATCGCTTTGACCTTTTATGTCATCTAATTGGTCTAGCTAGTAGTTCAGTTTCCATGGGTGTGTGGGCTTTCTGTTGTTTTTGTTGCTATTGAAGTCCACTCTTACTCCATAGTGATCTGATAGGAGGCATGGGATTAGTTCGATCTTTTTATATTTGTTGAGGTCTGTCTTGTGACCAATTATATGGTCGATTTTGGGGAAGGTACCATGAGGTGCTGAGAAAAAGGTATATTCTTTTGCTTTAGGGTGAAATGTTCTATAAATATCAGTTAAATCCAATTGGTCCAAAGCTTCAATTAATTTCACTGTGTCCCTGTTTAGTTTCTGTTTTCCTGAACGGTCTATTGAGGAGAGTGGAGTGTTGAAGTCACCCACAATTATTATGTTAGGTGCAATGTGTGCTTTGAGCTTTAATAAAGTTTCTTTTACGAATGAGGGTGCCCTTGCATTTGGCGCATAGATGTTCAGAATTGAGAGTTCTTCTTGGTGGATTTTTCCTTTGACCAGCAAGAAGTGTCCTTCTGTGTCTCTTTTGATGACTTTAGGTTGAAAGTCAATTTTATCTGATATTAGAATGGCTACTCCGGCTCGTTTCCTGAGACCATTGGCTTGTAAAATTGTCTTCCAGCCTTTTACTCTAAGGGAGTTTTTGTCAATGACACTGAGGTGTGTTTCCTGTATGCAGCAAAATGTAGGGTACTGTTTCCTTATCCAGTCTGTTAGCCTATGTCTTTTTTCCCCCACTTTCTGTTATTTTTTTATTCAATATATTTTTTATTTACATTTCAAATGATTTTCCCTTTTCTAGCCCCCCACTTCCCGAAAGTCCCCCTTCTCTCACCCTGTCCTCCCACCCACCCCTTCCCACTTCCCCGTTCTGGTCTTGCTGAATATTACTTCACTGACTCTTTACAGAACAAGGGGCCACTCCTCCTTTCTTCTTGTACCTCATTTGATGTGTGGATTATGTTTTGGGTATTCCAGTTTTCTAGGTTAATATCCACTTATTAGTGAGTGCATACCATGACTCACCTTGTGAGTCTGGGTTACCTCACTTAGTATGATGTTCTCTAGCTCCATCCATTTGCCTAAGAATTTCATGAATTCATTGTTTCTAATGGCTGAATAGTACTCCATTGTGTAGATATACCACATTTTTTGCATCCACTCTTCTGTTGAGGGATACCTGGGTTCTTTCCAGCATCTGGCAATTATAAATAGGGCTGCTATGAACATAGTAGAGCATGTATCCTTATTACATGGTGGGGAATCTTCTGGGTATACGCCCAGGAGTGGTATAGCAGGATCTTCTGGAATTGAGGTGCCCAGTTTTCAGAGGAACCACCAGACTGATTTCCAGAGTGGTTGTACCAATTTGCAACCCCACCAGCAGTGGAGGAGTGTTCCTCTTTCTCCACACCCTCTCCAACACCTGCTGTCTCCTGAATTTTTAATCTTAGCCATTCTGACTGGTGTAAGGTGAAATCTCAGGGTTGTTTTGATTTGCATTTCCCTAATGACTAATGAAGTTGAGCATTTTTTAAGATGCTTCTCCACCATCCGAAGTTCTTCAGGTGAGAATTCTTTGTTTAACTCTGTACCCCGTTTTTTAATAGGATTGTTTGGTTTTCTGGAGTCTAACTTCTTGAGTTCTTCATATATATTGGATATTAGCCCTCTATCTGATGTAGGATTGGTGAAGATCTTTTCCCAATTTGTTGGTTGCCGATTTGTCCTCTTGATGGTGTCCTTTGCCTTTCAGAAACTTTGTAATTTTATGAGGTCCCATTTGTCAATTCTTGCTCTTAGAGCATACGCTATTGGTGTTCTGTTCAGAAACGTTCTCCCTGTACCGATGTCCTCAAGGGTCTTCCCCAGTTTCTTTTCTATTAGCTTCAGAGTGTCTGGCTTTATGTGGAGGTCCTTGATCCATTTGGATTTGAGCTTAGTACAAGGAGACAAGGATGCATCAATTCGCATTCTTCTGCATGCTGACCTCCAGTTGAACCAGCACCATTTGTTGAAAAGGCTATCTTTTTTCCATTGGATGTTTTCAGCCTCTTTGTCGAGGATCAAGTGGCCATAGGTGTGTGGGTTCATTTCTGGATCTTCAATCCTGTTCCATTGATCTGCCTGCCTGTCACTGTACCAATACCATGCAGTTTTTAGCACTATTGCTCTATAGTATTGCTTGAGGTCAGGGATACTGATTCCCCCAGAATTTCTTTTGTTGCTGACAATAGTTTTAGCCATCCTGGGTTTTTTGTTATTCCAGATAAATTTGATAATTGCTCTTTCTAACTCTGTGAAGAATTGAGTTGGGATTTTGATGAGTATTGCATTGAATCTGTAGATTGCTTTTGGCAAAATGGCCATTTTAACTTTATTGATTCTACCGATCCATGAGCATGGGAGGTTTTCCCATTTTTTGAGGTCTTCTTCCATTTCCTTCTTCAGAGTCTTGAAGTTCTTGTCATACAGATCTTTCACATGTTTGGTAAGAGTCACACCAAGATACTTTATACTGTTTGTGGCTATTGTGAAGGGGGTCATTTCCCTAATTTCTTTCTCAGCCTGCTTATCCTTTGAGTATAGGAAGGCCACTGATTTGCTTGAGTTGATTTTATAACCTGCCACTTTGCTGAAGTTGTTTATCAGCTGTAGGAGTTCTCTAGTGGAGTTTTTTGGGTCACTTAGGTAGATGATCATGTCATCTGCAAATAATGATAGTTTGACTTTTTCCTTTCCAATTTGTATCCCTTTGACCTCCTTATGTTGTCGAATTGCCCGAGCTAGTACCTCAAGTAAAATATTGAAAAGATAAGGAGAAAGGGGGCAGCCCTGTCTAGTCCCTGATTTTAGTGGGATTGCTTCAAGTTTCTCTCCATTTAGTTTGATGCTGGCTACCGGTTTGCTGTATATTGCTTTTACTATGCTTAGCTATGTGCCTTGAATTCCTGTTCTTTCCAAGACTTTAAGCATGAAAAGATGTTGAATTTTGTCAAATGCTTTTTCAGCATCCAATGAAATGACCATATGGCTTTTTTCTTTGAGTTTGTTTATGTAGTGGATTGCATTGATGGATTTCCGTATATTGAACCAACCCTGCATTCCCGGGATAAAGCCTACTTGATCATGGTGGATGATCGTTTTGATGTGTTCTTGGATTCGGTGAGCAAGAATTTTATTGAGTATTTTTGCATCGATGTTCATAAGGGAAATTGGTCTGAAGTTTTCTTTCTTTGTTGGATCTTCGTGTGATTTTGGTATCAGCGTAATTGTGGCTTCGTAGAAGGAATTGGGTAGTGTTCCTTCTGTTTCTACTTTGTGGAATAGTTTGAAGAGTATTGGTATTAACTCTTCTTTGAAGGTCTGATAGAATTCTGCACTGAAACCATCTGGTCCTGTGTTTTTTTTTTTTTTTTTTTGGTTGGAAGACTTTCTATGACACCTTCTATTTCTTTAGGCATTATGGGACTGTTTAGATGATCTATTTGGTCCTGATTTAATTTTGGTATTTGGTATCTGTCAAGGAAATTGTCCATTTCCTCCAATTTCTCCAGTTGTGTTGAGTATAGGCTCTTGTAGTAGGATCTGATGATTTTTTGGATTTCCTCAGTTTCCGTTGTTATATCTCCCTTTTCATTTCTAAGTTTGTTAATTTGGATACTTTCTCTGTGACCTTTGGTCAGTCTGGATAAGGGTTTATCTATCTTGTTGATTTTCTCAAAGAACCAGCTCCTGGTTTTGTTGATTCTTTGGTTCTCTTTGTTTCTACTTGATTGATTTCAGCCCTGAGTTTGATGATTTCCTGCCTTCTACTCCTCCTGGGTGAAATAGCTTCTTTTTGTTCCAGGGCTTTCAGGTGTGTCATTAAGCTGGTAGTGTATGCTCTCTCCATTTTCTTTTTGGAGGCACTCAGGGCTATGAGTTTTCCTCTTAGCACTGCTTCCATTGTGTCCCATAGATTTGGGTATGTTGTGTCTTCATTTTCATTGTGTTCTAAAAAGTCTTTAATTTCTTTCTTTATTTCTTCCTTGACCAAGGTATCATTGAGTAGAATATTGTTCCGTTTTCACGTTTATGTGGGTTTTCTGTTGTTTTTGTTGCTATTGAAGACCACTTTTACTCCATAGTGATCTGATAGGAGGCATGGGATTAGTTCGATCTTCTTATATTTGTTGAGGTCTGTCTTGTGACCAATTATATGGTCGATTTTGGAGAAGGTACCATGAGGTGCTGAGAAAAAGGTATATTCTTTTGCTTTAGGGTGAAATGTTCTATAAATATCAGTTAAATCCAATTGGTCCAAAGCTTCAATTAATTTCACTGTGTCCCTGTTTAGTTTCTGTTTTCCTGATCAGTCCATTGAGGAAAGTTCAGTGTTGAAGTCACCCACAATTATTGTGTTAGGTGCAATGTGTGCTTTGACCTTTAATAAAGTTTCTTTTACGAAAGAGGGTGCCCTTACATTTGGAGCATAGATGTTCAGGATTGAGAGTTCTTCTTGTTGTATTTTTCCTTTGACCAGCAAGAAGTGTCCCTCAGAGTCTCTTTTGATGACTTTGGGTTGAAAGTCAATTTTATCTGATATTAAAATGGCTACTCCAGCTTGTTTCCTGAGACCATTTGCTTGTAATATTGTCTTCCAGCCTTTTACTCTAAGGTAGTGTTTGTCTTTGACCCTGAGGTGTGTTTCCTGTAAGCAGCAAAATGTAGGGTCCTATTTATGTATCCAGTCAGTTAGTCTATGTCTTTTTATTGGGGCATTTAGTCCATTGATGTTAAGAGATATTAAGGAATAGTGATTGTTACTTCCTGTCTTTTTTGACGTTATTTTTTAAATTTGATTGGTTAACTTCTTTTGGGTTTGATGAAAGGTTACTATCTTGCTTTTTCCAGGGTGAAGTTTCCCTCCTTGTATTGGTGTTTTCCTCCTATTATCCTTTGTAGGGCTGGGTTTTTGGATAGATTTTGGGTAAACTTGGTTTTGTCATGGAATATCTTAGTTTCTGCATCTACGGTGATTGAGAGTTTTGCTGGATATAGTAGTTTTGGCTGGCATTTGTGTTCTCCTAGAGTCTGCAATAGATCTGCCCAGGATATTCTAGCCTTCATAGTCTCAGGTGAAAAGTCTGCTGTGATTCTGATATGTCTTCCTTTATATGTTACTTGGCCTTTTTCTCTTACTGCCTTTAATAATCTTTCTTTGTTTAGTACAATTTGTGTTTTGATTATTATGTGACAGAAAGTATTTCTGTTCTGGTCCAGTCTGTTTGGTGTTCTGTAGGCTTCTTGTATATTCATGGGCATCTCTCTCTTTAGGTTAGGGAAGTTTTCTTCCATAATTTTATTGAAGATATTTGCTGGCCCTTTAAGTTGTAAATCTTCACTCTCATCTATGCCTATAATTCTTAGGTTTGGTCTTCTCATTGTGTCTTGGATTTCCTGGATATTTTGGGTTACAAGCTTTTTGCATTTTGCATTTTCTTTAACTGTTGAGTCCATGGTTTCTATGGTATCTTCAGCATCTGAGATTTTTTCTTCTATCTCTTGTATTCTGTTGTTGATATTTGCATCTATGTCCCATGATTTCTTCCCAAGGCTTTCTATCTCCAAAGTTGTCTCCCTTTGAGTTTTCTTAGTTGTTTCTACTTCTGATTTTAGATCCTGGATGGTTTTGCTTAGCTCCTTCACTTGCTTGTTTGTTCTTTCCTGTAATTCTTTAAGAGATTTTTGTGTTTCCTCTTTCATGACCTCAGCCTGTTGACCAAAGTTCCCCTGTATTTCTTTAAGTGTTTTTTGCATATCCTCATTATTGGCTTTTGTATTCTCCTGGATTTCTTTCAATGATTTTTGTGTTTCCCTTGCAAGGGCTTCTAACTTTTGATCCATTTTCTCCTGGATTTCTTTAAGTATGTCCTTCATGTGTTCCTGTACCAGCATCATGACCAGTGATTTTAAATCCAAATCTTGTTTTACTGGTGTGATGGGGTACCCAGAACATGCTGGTAAAGGAGAATTGGATTCAGATGTTGCCATATTGCCTTGATTTCTGTTAGTGACATTCCTGCGTTTGCCTTTTGCCATCTAGTTCTCAGTGGTGTTAGTTGCTCTTGTCAGTGCTGGACTCAGCAGTGCAAGCTGCCCCTTCCCAGGTGGCCTCTGGTGCACAGCTTACCTCCTGCACTGCCTGGAGACAGGGTGCTATTGCCCAGGCTGTAGGTCCTGAAGCAGACACCTGAAGGCTCCCGCTGGGGCCCACTGGATTCACCAGAGCACACCGACTTCTCCCCACTGGCTGCCCGGAAGCCCCTCTTGCCTCTTGTAGGACCTGGAGATGTGGTGTTGCCGCCCAGGCTGATCTGGATCTGGAAACAGAGAGATCTGAGGGCTCCTGCCAGAGGCCTCAGGACTGGAACCTAAGCTCTGTGCCACAGGAACAAGCTGTGCTGTGAGCTCCCAGACTGCCTCTGGGTGCACACCAGGTCTCCCGCACTTCCTGGAGACCGAGTGCTGTAGCCCAGGCTGTTCAGATCCCAAAGCAGGCACCTGAAGGCTCCTACTGGGGCCTGCTGGATTCACCAGAGCACACCGACTTCTCCCCGCTGGCCGCCCGGAAGCCAGTCTATGTCTTTTTATTGGGGAATTGAGTCCATTGATGTTAAGAGATATTAAGAAATAGTGATTATTAATTCCTTTCATTTTTGATGTTATTTTTATATTTGAGTGGTTATCTTCTTTTGGATTTGATGAAAGATGGTTACTATCTTGCTTTTTCCAGGGTGTAGTTTCCCTCCTTTTATTGGAGTTTTCCTCTTGTTATTCTTTGAGGGCTGGGTTTGTGGAAAGATATTGTGTAAATTTGGTTTTGTAATGAAATATCTTGGTTTCTCCATCTATGGTGATTGAGAGTTTTGCTGGGTATAGTAATCTTGGCTGACATTTGTGTTCTCTTAGAGTCTGAATGAGCTCTGCCCAGGATCTTCTAGCTTTCATGGTCTCTGGTGAGAAGTCTGGTGTAATTCTGATAGGTCTTCCTTTATATGTTACTTGCCCTTTTTCTCTTTGCCTTTAATATTCTGTCTTTGTTTAGTACATTTCTGGTTTTGATTATTATGTGACAGGAGGTATTTCTGCTCTGGTCCAGTCTGTTTGGAGTTCTGTGGGCTTCTTGTATATTCATGGGTATCTCTCTCTTTAGGTTAGGGAAGTTTTCTTCTATAATTTTGTTGAAGATATTTGCTGGCCCTTTCAGTTGTAAATCTTCACTCTCATGTATACCTATAATCCTTAGGTTTGGTCTTCTCATTGAATCCTGGATTTCCTGGGTGTTCTGGGATACAAGCTTTTTGTATTTTGCATTTTGCATTTTCTTTGACTGTTGAGTCAATGGTTTCTATGGTATCTTTGGCATCTGTGATTCTTTCTTCTATCTCTTGTATTCTGTTGTTGATATTTGCATCTATGGCCCCTTATTTCTTCCCAAGGTTTTCTATCTCCAACGTTGTCTCCCTTTGTGATTTTTTAGTTCATTCTACTTCTGTTTTTAGATCCTGGATGAGTTTGCTCAGTTCCTTCACTTGCTTGTTTGTGTTTTCCTCTAATTCTTTGAGAGATTTTTGTGTTTCCCCTTTCATGATTTCTACCTATTGATAAAAGTTCTCCTGTATTTCTTTAAGTGATTTTTGTGTTCTCCTTATAAGGACTTCTAGCTTTTGATCATTTTTCTCCTGAATTTCTTTAAGAAATTTATTTATGTCCTTCATGTGTTCCTCTAACTGCATCCTGACCAGTTAAATCCAACTCTTGTTTTTCTGGTGTGTTGTGTTATATATTTATGTGTGTGTGTGTGTGTGTATGAAATAAATTATATATAATTATCTATAATATGTATTTCAAATTAACACAAAATCTTTAAGACATATTCAGAAATCTCTAAAACTGTAATGTAATGCCACATTCATTTTAAGACTAAAAAGCAAAATTTATTATATGTTAACACAGTTTAGTCAGTAGAGTGCTTGCCTTTCAAACTGAACACCTGAATTCCATCTCCAGGACTCACATGAAAAAGGAGGGTATGGTAGTGTATATTTTTTTTCTTTTTCTTTTTTTTTTTAAATAAAGATCTATTTGTTTATTTTATGTATATGAGTACATTGTAGCTGTCTTCAGACACATCAGAAGAAGGCTTCAGATCTCTTTACAGATGGTTGTGAGTCACCATGTGGTTGCTGGGTTTTGAACTCAGGATCTTTGGAAGAGCAGTCAGTGCTCTTACCTGCTGAGCCATCTCACCAGCCCGGTAGTGTATATTTTTAATTCCAGCCTTGGAAGGCAGAGGCAGGTGAGAGGTGGATTTCGGGGATGTGCTGGCTAGCAAGCCTACCTAGCCTTCTTGGCAAGTTCCAAGATATTCTGTATCAAAGAAACAAAACAAAACAAAACAAAGACACTTGACAAATGACACCCAAAGCTGTCCTCTGGTCTTAACATTTACAAATACTTCATATACACATGAACATAGAAGAACACAAATGCAAGAGTTATGAACTATATAAAATAGGACACTGAAAATTCAGAATATGAGAAAGTACACATTTTAATATCCTTTCTCTCATTTTGTTTTTTTAATCTTTATCAATAGTCTGGTTCATTATCATTTGAAAATAACTTATAACCAAAAAATTTTCTTCCAAGTTTCATGTTAACGACAAAGCAAAAACTCTAAAATAAAGCAAGCACTAAGCTGACATACACTACTATAGAAAAATCATTTAATCACAAGTAAAGGCTATAAAGGAAAGAAAAAAGAAAGAAAAGGATAAACAATAATATAGTAAAAACAGTGAGTATTGACCTTACCTGTCAATAATTACCTTAAATGTAGATAGATTAAACTCTACAATTAAAAATACAGTGCCTGAAATTGATATATGCTTCTTACAATAAATTTACTACACTTATAAGAGCATACAAAGGAAAAGGAAAAATGAGATAATTATGCAAATTCAATCCCAAATCAATTATATAGATATATATATATGACTTTATCATATATATGTATATAAAATGATATAGTACAAACATACAATGCAAGCATTAATAGACCTGAAGAAAAATATCTCTTAATACCATAATATTATGAAGCTTAAGTAACACAATCTTAGTAATAGGCAATATTATATAGATGGAATACTGACAAAGAAAGAACAGATTGAAACTGTACTTTACACCATTTTGACTTAAAAGAAACCTAAGAAAGAAAAAAATTCTCTTCAACATAAAAGAATGCACAACATTCTATAAGGCCAAAATTACTTTCCTAGCAAAACCAGACATGGATACAACTGAAGAAAGATAACAAGAGGGCCATAACCTCAATACACATAAACATAAAAATTCCTCAACAGAAGAGCCTGACAAACCAAATCCAACAGCATATTAAAATATTATTTACTGTAATCAAGCAGTGTCCTGCACAGGGATTCAAAAATATTCCATCATATGTCGTGTAAATTAATAAATTTGTCCTACTATATCAACTGAGTAAAAGAGGACTATATAATCTTGTCAATAGATGAGAAAACAGTTGATAAAATTTAACTTCATTCTATGACAGAAAAACTGTAAGCTAACAAAGTATATAAGAAATGTAACTCAATATAATAATAGCCCAATATAATACATCAACAATTTTTTTAATATTTTTATTTTCTATATTCTTTGTTTACATTCCATATGATTTCCCCTTTCCCGGAGCCCCCCTCCCCATATGTCCCATAAACCTTCTTCTCTCCATCCCTTCTCCAATCACCTCCCTCCTTTTTCTCTGTCCTTATATTCCCTTCCCATGCTATATCAATCCTTTCCAAGATCAGGACCCTCTCCATACTTCTTCATGGGAGTCATTTGTTATGCAATTTGTGCCTTGGGTATTCAGGGCTTCTGGGCTAATTAATATCCACATATCAGAGATTGCATTCCATGTTTATTCTTTTGTGATTGGGTTACCTCACTTAGGATGATATTTTCCAGATCAAACCATTGGCCTAAAAATTTTGTGAATTCATTGTTTCTAATTGCTGAGTAGTATTCCATTGTGTAAATATACCACATTTTCTGTATCCATTCCTCCTTTGGGGGGCATCTGGGTTCTTTCCAGCTTCTGGCTATTATAAATAAGGCTGCTATGAACATAATGGAGCATGTGTCTTTATTGCATGCCGGGGAATCCTTTGGGTATATGCCCAGGAGAGGTATAGCAGGGTCGTCTGGAAGTCTCATGTCCAGTTTTCTGAGGAACCTCCAGACTGATTTCCACAGTGGTTGTACCATCTTACAGCCCCACCAGCAGTGGAGGAGTGTTCCTCTTTTCCACATCCTCGCCAACACCTGCTGTCTCCTGAATTTTTGACCTTAGCCATTCTGACTGGTGTAAGGTGAAATCTCAGGGTTGTTTTGATCTGCATTTCCCTAATGACTAATGATGTTGAGCACTTCTTAAGGTGCCTCTCGGCCATCCGAATTTCTTCAGGTGAAAATTCTTTGTTAAGATCTGTACCCCATTTTTAATAGGGTTATTTGGCTCCCTGGGGTCTAATTTCTTGAGTTATTTGTATATATTGGATATTAGCCCTCTATCGATGTAGGGTTGGTGAAAATCCCAACTCAGTTCTTCACAGAGTTAGAAAAAGCAATTCTCAAATTCATCTGGAATAACAAGAAACCCAGGATAGCTAAAACTATTCTCAGCAACAAAAGAAATTCTGGGGGAATCAGTATCACTGACTTCAAGCAATACTACTACTTCAAGCAACACTTTAATATAATAGTGTTAAAAACTGCATGGTATTGGTACAGTGACAGACACGTGGACCAATGGAATAGAATTGAAGATCCAGAAATGAATCCACACACCTGTGGTCACTTGATCTTCGACAAAGGAGCCAAAAACATCCAGTGGAAAAAAGCCTTTTCAACAAATGGTGCTGGATCAATTGGAGGTCAGCATGCAGAAGAATGTGAATTGATCCATTCTTATCTCCATGTACTAAACTTCACTCCAAGTGGATCAAGGACCTCCATGTAAAACCAGACACACTGAAACTAATAGAAACGAAACTGGGGAAGACACTTGAGGACATGGGCACAGGGGAAAAGTTCCTGAACAGATCACCAATAGCTTATGCTTTAAGATCAAGAATTGACAAATGGGACCTCATAAAATTACAAAGTTTCTATAAGGCAAAGGACACTGTTAAAAGGACAAAACGGCAACCATCAAATTGGGAAAGAATAATACATCAACAATTAAATACTGATACTTCTTCAATTAAATACTAGACCCAAACGAGGATGCCTACTTTTGTTGGATAACTTTGCCACAGATGAGAAGTGGAAACCTCCATTGAGGAATCATCTCCTTAAGTGGCCTGTGGGCATGTCTGTGGGGCTTATTCTTAATTAGCCATTTATGAGGGAGTGCCCAGTCTACTGTGAGGGTACCCATGGCCATGTGGGCATGGATAGCATAAGAGAAAGAGCTAAGTAAACCCACCAGGGAGGTGGTGTTTTCTCTGTGGTCTTTGCTTCAGCTCAAGCCTCAGCCTCCTGCCTCAGCTTCCTTCCAGGATGAACTATAACCCATAATTCAAGTTATCTCCTTCTCTCCCTAAGTTGCTTTTTTTCAGTGTTTTCTCACAGCAACAGAAAGCACACCAGGACAGCATTCTTTCACGTTCATTCATCACAGTACTGGAAGAACTGTGGAAGCAGTTAGGCAAGAAAGAAGGTGGGGAGGGAGAGAGAGACAAACTATCTGACTAGCAAAGAAAGTAAAATTGATAGTATTTACTAATGCCATGAACTAGTGCAGAGAAAGCTCTGCAAATGGAATCAAAGAAACTACATAGAACGATTGATTGATTTTTGACTAAGTTTCAGGTTACAAAATCAATATGTAGAAATCAGTAGTGTCATAATACATTAATAGCAAATTATCATGAAAATAATGCCATTTATGATAATCATGTAATAAAAGCATATCTGAGGCTAAAAATTTATCAAAAGGGTGTAACATCTCTACAAGGAAAACAAAAATATCATTGATAAAAGATATTGAATAGGACACAGAAAAAATGGAAAGACCTAATGTTCATAGATTAGGATAAACAATATTCTTAAAATAGCTGTGAAATACGAGGTGGTCTATATAGTCAATGTACTTCCTAAGAAAAAGAAAAGTCCTAAAGTTCATACTAGAACTACCAGGGAGATGGGAAGAGGGAAGGGGGGAAAGGGGGAGAAGGAATGAGAGAGAGGGAGAAGGTGGGAGGGGGAGGGAGAAGGAGGGTAATAGAGACAGAGAAACAAACATTCAGGTAGCCAAGGCAATTCTGAGGGAAAAAAGGAAACAAAACAGGAGGCATTATAGTATAGTGAGAATTTTTGTAATTTTGGTTTATTTGGAAAACATGGAACTGTTACAGGAAAATGTTTTTGTTTTGATCCCAGGTGTAGGACCATGGGTCTACTTCTTGGCAGCTGATTATGATTTGCCTTGTGCTCTAGCAAGGGTGTGGTTTTGCCAGCTGCAGATAATTTCCATGACTGTGTCATATTTGGAAATCTGTGGACTTTCCAGAAGATATATAAATGTTAGAGCCCTGATAGATATGTGGCTGGTTGGTGGCTGGATGCTGTTGGTTGGAGCCAGTTGCCATTTGTATCATTTCTGCAGTTTGTCAAGTAGACATGCTCGAAGAAACCTGAAGCAATTAGATATCCTGACAGCAAAGATCAAACTTGCCCCCAAGGAACTGGACACCCCTAATCAGCAGGAAGTAGTCTAACTATATCACACCCTGACTTTTTAATGTATATTTTTTGTTTTTTATGATTAATTTAATTCTATTTTTAGATGCATAGATGGTTTGCTGTATATGCATATGTCTGTGTGAAGGCATCAGAGCCCCTGGAACTGGAGTTTCAGACAGTTGTGAACTGCCAGGTGAGTACTGGGAATTGAATCTGGGTTCTCTGGGAGAACACCCAGTAACCCTAACCGTGGAGCCATCCTCCCAATCCCTCTACCCTTGACTTTATTCAGGGATTTCTTTTTTCTCTCTCTGCCCTCTCTGTCCTCTTTCTCTCTAACCTAGTGCTAGGGGTTTCAAAGGGTAAAAGAAGAGGGACGGAGAAGGGTGGGGGCGGAAAGAACCCACAAAACAGCCAAAAGTCTGGCTATATTATATTATCTAACTATATTGATTGTTTTGTAGTTACTGGCTTTTAATTTTTTCATACAATGCATTTAATTACATTATTTCTCCTCCCACAATTCCACCCAGATCTTTTCCACCTATTTATCCATAAAACTGGATTCTCTCTTCCTCCTTCTCCCTCTCTTCCTCTCTCCCTCTACTTCTCCCTCTTTCTCTTCCTCTTTCCCTCTCTCTCCCTCTCTCTCTCTCTCTCTCTCTCTCTCTCTCTCTCTGTCTCTCTCTCTCTCACACACACACACAAATAAAACAACAAAATGAAACAAAACATCAAACCAAACAAACAACATGACAACAAAAAACACACAAAAATCATGGAGTCTTGTTTTGTGTTGGCTGCCTACTCTTGAGAATGTGGTGGCTGTACCTTGCTAGTGTTGCTCCACTGGAGGAAACTGATCCCTTTGTCAGAAGCTGCCAGCTGCAAATAGCTTCTTGGTTAGAGGTAGGCTTTTTATTTACTTACTTCTCATGCTGGGATTTTGATATTGTACTGGCCTCAGGCAAGCTGTCATATAGTCTCTGTGAATATATATGTAACTCTGCCTTGTTGTATATGGAAGATCCACTTTCCTTGGAGTCATCCACTACCTCTGGCTCTTCTTATAACCCATCTCTTCTTCTACACAGAACCATGAGCCTTAATGAGAGGGATTTGGTGAGGACATCTGATTTAGGACTGAATACTCTAAAGTCTCTCACTCTCTGCACATTGTTCAATCACATGTCTCTGTGTTCATTCCCATCCACTGAAAGAAGATGCCTCTCTGATGAGGGCTGAGCCATGCACTAATCTATTGGTATATCAATAGGTTACTAGGGGTTATTTTGTTGCTCCATTCCTTTAATAGAATAATAGGATTGAGCTCACCCTGCAGCCCGTCACTTGTCTAGTCTCAGGTTACCGGTCACTTTAGCAGTAGGAATTCATGGAATGGGCCTTAAATCCAATCAAAGTATGGTTGAATGCACACAGCTGTGCCATTATCACATAAGTACATTTTTCAGGCAGCTTTCTAGTGTAGGTTGCCTGATGTGAAGCTGAGCTGTGTGAATGATGACTTTTTCCCTCCAGTACTGTGCACAGTACCATCCAGCACCTGTATGCTAGTCAGTAGGGCTGAAGCTTCTAATTGGACACCAGTTTTATTTTTCTCGTGTTCTACAATATAAATAAGTGGTATCCTCAGTGATAGGGCCTTACCATCAAGTTATGGAGAATAATCAATAGCCTTGGCAATAGCCTGGGATGTTTGGGGGCATGGTCTATAGGACTCCTTTGGTTGATAATTCAGCAAGATTTAACAGATTTCTGGAAGTAGAGGTTCTACATGATGACATATGTCTTGCTGAGGAATTTCCTCTCCCATTTTATGGACACTCCATTTAAATTCCTTTTGTACATGTATGTATATAAAGAAGTTTCTACAGTAGTAGGTTTCCAGATGGCTTTTAAAGCACCTTTAGTAAAAGTTGTCTCTCCCCATATTTCTTTCTTTACCCTGCCTTCCAAACCAAAGTCCTTTATCACTTTATAATACTATAATATAAAATATAATACTTTATTTATTTCCCTTTTTTGGAAGTTTCATTCTTCACTTCCTCCCTTCTTGTCTTTTACTAGCTACTAACTTCTAAGACTATACTTTATACTACTATAAACCAAACACACATATCTAAAGCTCAGAGGCTAATATCCACTTATAAGAGAAAACATGCAATATTTGTTTTGGGGGGTCTGAGCTATGTTTCTAGCTTTATTCGTTTATCTGAAAAAAATTTAACTTCATTTTTCTTAATAGATAAAAATAACTCTGATACACAAAAGTATCACATTCTTATACATTTATTAATTGATGGGCATTAAGCTGTATCCAATTCCTGGCTATACTGAATAGAGCAGCAATAAATATGGGTGCATGGCAGGGTGTAGTGACATTTGGATAAAATGTCACAAGAGGTGTGACCAGATCTTGTGGTAAATTGATCTTAAGCTTTCTGAGGAACTTCTGCACTGATTTCCTCAGTGGCTGTATTACATTGTATTCTCACCAGCAATGAAAAAGCAGTTTACTTTCCCCACATCATCTTAAGAACCTACTGCCATGTGTTATATTGATTGTGGCCATTCTGACTGGCGTAAGATAACATTTCAAAGCAGAATCAATTTCCATTTCCCTGATAGGTAAGGATGTTGAACATTTTTAAATGTTTCTCAGCCATTTATGTTTCATCATTTGAGAACTCTCTGGAGTTCTCTGTTTATTTCTATATCCAATTTTTGTGTTGTTTTCTTGATGCTTATTTTTTCCTTTTATTGAAAATAGATCCTTTCCTCCATGATATATCCTGATTACAACTTCCCCTCTCTCCAGTCCTCCAAATTGCTCCCCACCTCCCTTCTCATCCACATCATATTTTCCATCTTTCATTAGAAAATGACAGGTTTCTAAGAGATGACAACCAAACATAATGAATGAAACATAGTAAAGTAAAACAAAAGCCCATAACATTGAAGTTGGACAAGGGAAACGAACGGAAGGAAAAGAGCCCAAGCAAAGACCCAAGAATAAGAGACTACTCGTTTTCCTTAGAGATTATTTATGGATTGCTATGGGATTAGAGATTGCTATGGATTAGGGATTGCTATGGGATTCCTTTGACCAACAATGGTTAGCTTTATTATTATTTTTTTTTTTTAGTTTTCTGTATGTTGTAGATACTAACCCTCTGTCAGATGTATAATTGGTAAAGACTTTTCCCTATTTAGTAAGCTGCTGCTTTGCTTGAAAGATGGTGTCCATGCAGAAGCTTTGGTCAGCTTCTTGAGTTCTCATCAGAGAGGGATATTGAATTTTGTCAAAATCCTTTCCTGTGTTAAATGAGATGACCGTGCATCTTTTGTCTTTCTGTCTACTCATGTGGTAACTTATATTTATCCATTTACATGTGGTTATGCCACCTCTGTATCTCTGGGATAAAGGCAACATGATCATGGTGGATAATCTTTTTGATATGATCTTGGATTCAGTTTGTAATATTTTATTGAGAATTTTTGCATTTAGGTTCATAAGGGATAATGGTATAAAAATTTCTTAGTTTTTTGTTGGATATTATAGTTGTAGTATCAGGGTAAATGTGGTTTCATGCAAAGAATTAGTAAATGTTCCTTCAGTTGATCTATTACAAAATACTTTGAGGAGTATTGGCATTAGCTCTTCTTTGAAGATATGCATGCTATACATATGATAAGGAGCTAACAGGAATATAAGAAAAATTTAAAATCCAGTAGCAGGCAAAGAATAAGTCCAGTTTTTGAAACAGTCAATGAATATAGACATTTGTCCAAGAAAGACCTACAAATACCTAAGAGGTATATGAAAATAATTCAGTATCTCTTATTATCACATTTTTGTAAGGTATTTTTTTATTCGATATAATTTTTTATTTACATTTCAAATGATTTCCCCTTTTCTAGCCCCCCACTCCCCGAAAGTCCCGTAAGTCCCCTTCTCCATATTAAGTAACATGGAGGTGTGGATCGGCATTATATCAGTTTCCATTCCTGTTGAAAACAGCCTGACAAGGGAATGGAGAAATGGCTCAGTGGTTAAGAGCACTGGCTGCTCTTCCAAAGGTCCTTTAGTTTAGTTCTCAGCAACCTCATGGTGGCTCACAACCAGCTCTGTTCTGTCATCGGGGTTTTATATAAATAAAATATTCATATAAATAAATGAATAAATAAATAAAATCTTTTCTTAAAAATCCTGGCAAAGACAACTTAACAGATGAAGAGTTTTTGTTTCTGTTTTTGTTTTTCTGGCTTATACTTACAAGCTATAGTCCATCAGTAGGGAGAAGTCATGGTAGCTTAAGACATCTTCTAACATTGTATCTACAGTCAGGAAGCAGAGGGGATTAATGCTTAGTACTCATATTAGGCTCTCCTTTTCCTAAAGCCTGGGACCCCAACTCGTGGGATACTATTACACAAGCCCATGGATCTAGTCCAAGAAATGGTGGGGTCTATCTCTCTCAACTAACCTAGTAACATTCTTCACAGACATCTCCAGAGTCTAATCTAGGAGAGAGAAACAGAAACAAAAACAAATAATGTGTGTGTTTGTGTGTGTGTGTGTGTGTGTGTGTGTGTGTTGTATAATAGCTATATATGTATGTATACACACACACACAAACACACACAAACACACACACAAACACACACAAAAGGACTTTAAAGATGTCTCCCAAAAGAAATACTAAATGTTTGATGCAATGAGTCTACCCTGATTTGAATGGCACAATATATGCATGTATCAAAACAGTACATTTCCACCAAACATTTTTATGTTTCACTTAAAAAAAAGAAACCAATCTCTGTCATAAATATATACCAGAACACCAAATTGTGCATGCCTAATCAATTTAATATGTGTCAAAAAGCACATAAATAAATGATGCTCTGAATTTGGTTAAGTGAACAGAAAATCAGTGTTATCTACAAAAGTATTTCAGAAATGGCTCATCGTTAGCTGTTGTCACTGTGCGGCATATGGAATCTGCATATGGTTTGAAGATAGGCTTAGCAACAGTGCACATAGCATTAACTGTGTTATGTACTAGAACAATCCATAGGAGACTACTCAAATCTCTATTAAATATCCACTATCCATGTTTTTCCATTAGTAATATGGAGGGAAAGAGAAGCAGAAAGCTATTTGGGTAAATATCTATTAACATCATACTTTGCTTGAAACAATGTTTCATTTTCTTCAATGGAGCCATCTTTCTTATTTCTTCAGTTGAAATAGGAAAGACAAACCACAACGGATCCACTTTCTATTAGGATAGAGTTAGGGCTAGGGTTAGGGTTAGGATTTGGGTTATGGTTATGGATAGAGTTAGGGTTTGAAAAAGAAATGAAATACCTATTGTAAACATATTCTAGAATACCAAATTGCACATACCTAATGCATTTAATATGTATCAAAGGGTATGGCTTTTATGTTCTTAGGGTAGTCATAGTTTCAAACACATCAGAGCCAATAATAATGGTGGTGGTATATTTTACTTTAACATATCTATCATTTTCAGTTACTGTATCTATTGGCTTCAATATAGTTTCTAAAAGTGTGATGGTCACACTATATTATCTGACAATCTACTCTGGTATTCAGATGGGAGTTTTTGGGGGGCATTGTCTTCATTAAAGTTTTGCTGCTGAGAACAGACACTGTGGCCAAGTCAAGTCTTATAAAGGACAACATTTAATTAGGGCTGGCTTACAAGTTCAGGGGTTCAGTCCATTATCATCAAGATGGAAGCATGACAGCATCTAGACAGGCATGGTGCAGGCAGGGCTGAGTGTTCTACATCTTCACCTGAAGTCTGTTAGTGGAAGGCTGACTACCAGACAGCTAGGGTGAAGGTCTTAAGTCCATGACCACAGTGACACACCTACTCCAACAAGGCCACTCCATGGGCCAAGAATATACAATCCATCCCAGGCATGTACTATCTTATTAATTTGTGCCTCTCTGGAGACCACTGGGGAGCAGCACAATGATACCATAAGTACCCAACAAATATTTGCGTGTTTAGCTTCCTAACAAATGGACACACTGTTTTGTAGAGTATTCTCTCTATTTTCCACTCCCACGACTAAAGTGAATCACCCAGTCACTCTGTATGTTCAGCGGGGTCTGGTATTGCTGCTATTATTCATTTTAATTATTTTTGTGACTGCATAGTGATATTTCTCTGTGGTTTTAATTTTCTTGTCCCTCATGACTAATGATGTTAAATGTCTTTTCGTGGACTTATTTGTCACATGTCATCTCATGGGCTTGTTTGTATATCCTCTTTGTTGACACACTCTCTCATGTCTTTTGCTAATCTGATCATTTGTTGTACCGTTGACTGATTTTAATATTCTTTATATATCCTAGAAAATATTCCTTTGAGTGATTTGCAAATAGCTTCCCCTAGTCTATTTTTAAGGTTTTTAATAAGACCTTTCAAATAGAAAACCATTAACGTTGAAGAAGTTTGACTCATCAATTTTTCTTTTACAAATCATCCTTTGTTTTCAAGACTAGGAATATTTTATCTAGCTCTATATCCTAAGTGTTTTCCTGACTTTTTACTGAAAGGTTTGTAATTTGATATTTAACATTGATGGAAAATTATATTAGGACAATACTTCTTATTGCTCTTCGGTATATGATCATCATTTCCCACCCAGCAGCACGTGTTGAGCATGTTTTTCCTCTATGAAACTGTGCATGTATTCTATAGTGTGAACCAGACACAAGCCAACTGAGCAGAGGGCCCAGGTTAAGAGGATGTACTGTTCTTGCAAAAGTCCTGAGTTTGTCTTCCAGAACCCACATCAGATGACTCACATCAGCCTGTGCATCAGCTCACATCAGCCCAGTGCAGTTGGTTTCTCCAACCTACATTTGAGTGTACCTACCTGTGTTTGGACATGCGCACACATACACATACATATACATGTGTATATATACACACATACACACACACACACACAGAGAGAGAGAGAGAGAGAGAGAGAGAGAGAGAGAGAGAGAGAGATGTACTCATGCCGGTGCATATACACATAGAGAGACATAATGGCTGGAGTAATTCTAAACAAGGCTACAGGAAATCTATTATTTGGACAATACTCATGACCAAATGATGTGGGCAGATGGATGCCTAGATCAATGAAGTAGAATAGAAAATACAAAAATAGATTCACAAAAATATGCCTAAATACTTCCCTTTAAAATAATTGAAAGTGTGTGTGTGTGTGTGTGTGTGTGTGTGTGTGTGTAAACATTATTGTATCTGATGCTGGATTGAACATGCTAGACAATCACCTTAACTGCTAGCCTGTATGCCTAATCCCTGCCTATTTTAACTGTATGGGTTTTTATTAAATATTTTTATTTTCTATATTCTTTGTTTACATTCCAAATGATTTCCCCTTTCCCGGATCCCCCCTCCCCATATGTCCCATAAACCTTCTTCTCTCCATCCCTTCTCCAATCACCTCCCTCCTTATTCTCTGTCCTTATATTCCCTTCCCATGCTATATCAATCCTTTCCAGGATCAGGACCCTCTCCATACTTCTTCCTGAGAGTCATTTGTTATGCAATTTGTGCCTTGGGTATTCAGGGCTTCTGGGCTAATTAATATCCACTTATCAAAGATTGCACTCCATGTGTATTCTTTTGTGATTGGGTTACCTCACTTAGGATGATATTTTCCAGATCAAACCATTTGCCTAAAAATTTTGTGAATTTATTGTTTCTAATTGCTGAGTAGTATTCCATTGTGTAAATATACCACATTTTCTGTATCCATTCCTCCTTTAAGGGGCATCTGGGTTCTTTCCAGCTTCTGGCTATTATAAATAAGGCTGCAATGAACATAATGGAGCATGTGTCTTTATTGCATGCCGGGGAATCCTTTGGATATATGCCCAGGAGAGGACCCCAGGAAACCAAATAACCCTATTAAAAATGGGGTACAGATCTTAACAAAGAATTTTCACCTGAAGAAATTCAGATGGCCGAGAGGCACCTTAAGAAGTGCTCAACATCATTAGTCATTAGGGAAATGCAGATCAAAACAACCCTGAGATTTCACCTTACACCAGTCAGAATGACTAAGGTCAAAAACTCAGGAGACAGCAGGTGTTGGTGAGGATGTGGAGAAAGAGGAACACTCCTCCACTGCTGGTGGGGCTGTAAGATGGTACAACCACTGTGGAAATCAGTCTGGAGGTTCCTCAGAAAACTGGACATGACACTTCCAGAGGACCCTGTATGGGTTTTTTGATGGTGCTGATGGTGGTGAGTTTTATTTTTTTAGTTGTTGTTGTTGTTAGGCCTGAAGAAACACAGTGGCTACTAAGGGTCCTCCTGGAATTGTAGCATTAGTGTATTAGTCTGGAGGGAGCAGACATGAAACCATATTTAGTCTTCCAAGACAGGAACACTATATCTGTTTGTTTAGATCTTTGGTTTCTCTCATCTGTAGTTTCTCTGTCTGCAGTTTTCAGGCAGCACAGATGGAACCATCGATGTTTTATTAGACTTTCCCTAGGTCCTCTTTGGGTGTGATGGTTAATTATGCTGCACTTTAGAGTATGCCTTCTAAATTTTGAAGAATTATCCAAATTTGCTGTCATCTTTCTGAGAGCACTCAGCTTGTTCTGGTTTCCAATTCCATGACCCTGTCAACATTCACTGTCACCAGGAAAATTCTGACTTTTCCTGGGCTTAACTGTTCCTAAAGTCTGAAATCAACACCAAGGTAAGAAGAGGTTTAGTGTGGAGCAACCACTAAGTGGAAAGTCAAAAGCTGTTCAGAGTCACATACTTGTTGAAGCATCAGAAGGTTCAAGGACTACCCACTGAGAGCTGACAAGGATTAGAAGAGGCAGAGAGAGAAGGGGAGGGGGGCAACACTGGGAACAGTGAAAGGAAAGCAAGACAGCAGAGTGACAGGGACCCTGCTCAGTAGAACTAATTGCCTCCCAAAAGGTCCTTTCTCCAAATACAGTTGCTTTCTTGAGAAGTGGCCATTAGAACTTTGAGGAATGAATTCTGGAAGAAAGGAATTTAGCCCTTAAGAATTGAAAATCTGACACTGAAACCATGCATACACACACACACACACACACACACACCTGCACATAATATCTTCCCTGTTCTTTCTTCTGTAATGTGCTGCCTTTTGCCTTTCAGGTTTCAGAGTAAGGTCTTTGACCCACTTTGCATCGATCCTCATACACGATAAGATAATGGATCAAATTACATTTATTACAGGTAGATAACCAGCATTTCAACAGTACCATACATGGATAGGATATCATTTTTTGATATATGTTCTTGGCAACTTTGTCAAAAATTAGGTTACCATGTGTGTGTGCTTTGACTTTGGATCATCTCATCTACACCGTTGGAGAACATGTCTGTCTCTGTGCCAGTCCCATTCTGTCTGTCAGTCTATCTATGTACTGTAATGTTGGGTAAAGGACTGTGATATCTCAAGTGTTCTTTATACTAATGAATGCCTTGGTTATTCTCTCTTATACATACATACAAACAGTGTATGTACGTGTGTGCCTGCAATGCATGTGTGTGTAAAAGGAGGATGCAGTAAGTGATATGGATTTAAAATAATGTGATATGGATTTTAAAAGGAAGCTATGGGAGCATGCTTATGGGTGGAGAAGTGGGCCCGGAGAATGGGAGAGAAGGCAGGAGAATCAATAAAAACAAATTTGGTTTGGAAATGCCACAAGCAAACCTATGTTGTGTATGCCAGTTAAGGGTTTTTTTCTTTTGTCTTTATTAATTATTTTATGTATTTACACTCCAAATGTGTCCCCCTTCCTTGTACTCCCGCCACGAGTTCTTCACCTCTTCCCCCATCCCTTTTGCTTCTGAGAGGGTGCTCCCCCACTCACTGACTCCCACCTAACCCCACTAGCATCCCCCTTCCCTGGGGTATCAAGTTTCTACAGGACTAAGCTCCTCCTTTCCCACTGAGGCCCAAAAGGCAGTCCTTTTGTTCAGCTACATAAGTATCTGGAGATCAGGGCAGGGCGGGGGATGTGGGTGGACCTAGCCCAGCCCATGTATGCTCTTTGGTTGGTGGCTTAGCCTCTGGGAGCTCTGAGGGGTCCAGGTTAGTTGATACTGCTGTTCTTCCTATGGGGTTGCAATCCCCTTCTGCCCCTTCAGTCCTTCTCCTGACAAAGAATATCCCACTTTGATTTATTTTCAGATAGTCTTAGAGTTAATCCATGATCTTTTTCCCTTTACGATCAGATTCACTTTAGAATTAGACCTAAGACTGAGAAAACACAAGAAGTCCATGTTCTATGTGATAAAGGTCTATCCAAACTATAATGAGATATTTATACTCCTTTTGTGGGTGATAGTGTTGTCACACCTGTGAGAGCCCAAATTTCTCAAAACAATTTCACAGCCAACATGGGACCTCCTAAGCTCACTTCCCTCAGGTCCCAGATTTCCCAGTTATTAACATTGTGGATAAGAACAATACCTTCACCACTGAGAACATCATTCACTAGTTTCCACAGCTTATCTTACAATTTTCTCCTTGTGTTTTACACAGTCTATGGGTTTTGCTAAATAAGTAAAGACATTAATCCACTATTAAAGTATTATGCAGAATAGATTTTAAAAGAAAGTATTTAAGAGGGACTTATGCAAAGGATTTTGTTCTACTTTAATCCTTGTGGTTTAGAGGGTGATTCCTGTATTAGAGGTTTTAGGAATCTAAGGTAAAGAATTATATAGTCCATACTTAAATAATATGGTTGCCATAGTAATACCTGCAAACAATTTTTATTATGAAATATTTAACAATCATTGTTGCAATCAATGTTCTATTGCTGTGAAGAGACATCAAGACCATGGCATCTTCTATAAAGAAAAGCATTGAATTGAGGCTTGCTTACAGTTGTAGGTTTAGTTCACTGTCATCATACCAGGGAGCATGGTAGCAGGCAGGCAGGCATAATGATGGAAAAGTAGCCAAAAGTTCTATGTCTGGATCTGCAGGCAGCAGGAAGAGAGATACTCTGGTCTTGGAGTGGGCTTTTTGAAACCTCAAAGCCCATCCCTAATGACATACTTCCTCCAATAAGGCCACGCCTCCTAATCCTTTCAGATGGTGCCACTCCCTGGTGACCAATTATTCAAATCTATGAGCCTATGGGGGACCAGTCTCCTTCAGACCACCACAATAATTTTAAGTGTTCTCCCATGATGAATGGTTACTCTCTGAGCCAATTAAGTGCTCTCATGCAAATAAAGTCATATAAGTCATAAAAGTTCCAAAAGCACTCTCTCACAGTCATATTGGTAATATTTTACCTAATTATATATGAAGGTTACAGAAAGCACACACCTAGGTATAATTCTTCGTATAGTCTTCAGCACAATGACTGTTTCGATGAAACATTTTGAAAGTGTATAGAGAAATATACTAAGTAGATTCTATTTCCATATAATTAGGCAACTGACTAAGTCCTTGAGAGAACTCTAATAAGCCTTATGGCGAATTTAGAATTAGATATAATGTGCCTGGAATCAATGCTGGTAAGATACAACTTTGATAAGGTATCTCAGATATGATCAACTATGAACTAAACTGTGTTTTATTATTTAGAATGGGGAATAATTATACTAGTAAAATATTATGTTGGCTTTAGACACAATTTCATGAAAACAAACAATGTTATTCCTCCCATTACTGACCAACAGCTACAGAAATAAAACAATAATATATTTACTAAGTGCTTATTATGTACATGAGGCTATGTACATCAGTAGATACATGTTCATATACCCAAAGATCCTTTCTTCTAATTAGGCTCGAAAGACATATAATTTGTAGGTATTTGTGATGGGTACACAGGAGGAAAGGTCAGTATTAGGAGACCAAGAAGATCTCCTTGGTGATGAACAATATGAGTGTCAAATAGTAAGTGAAGTTCTTCAGGACAGGCAAAGAAACTATCTGAGAAATTGGTAACAGTATGCATAAAAGATTTTAGGCAGAAAATCATGGAGGTTGGATTCACCCTCACCAGTGTTCATTGGACTTGATTATGGAGTGCAATATTGGAGGCTGAGACACAAGAAAGAAGAATGATACCATAAAACAAGATAAGAAGGGTTCTGGTCCGTCCTTAAGTTGTAGGAATGGACATGGGGAAAGAGATGCACTTATTTGGAAGAGGAAATTTGCATGAGAGAAGTAAGGGAAGCATCCCAGGGAGGAAATTGATCAAAGAGAGTAGTGAGCCAATAAGAAGCAGCCAGATAGGATAAAAATGCATTGTATTCATGTCTGAAATTGTCGAGGCATAAATGAAAGTGAAAAGTAAAAGAACAACCATGGAGGGAGGGTATGAAAGAAGACTCAGATGCTGTCATTACTGAAAGTGAAGGTTGTCAGAGTGAGCCTGTGATAGCAAACGGATACATTTGGCTTTGAACAAGATTGCTGATATGCAAACACCTAGCAGGTAACAAGCAGTCAGATCAACTCACGTTAGCAGAGACCTCTCTGGTAATATATATTGTAAAATAATTAGATTCTAGCCTGAATCTATAGAATGATAGAAAGGATAATCTTTAGGGGCGTGTGTGTGTGTGTGTGTGTGTGTGTGTGTGTGTGTGTAGTTCAATGAAAATAAAATTTAGTGAAAGGATCAGGTTACCACCATTGCACAAGGAATTGAAAATTCAATGGACCATGTGTGGCTGATGCAAGAATTTTCCTTTTGTCTTTTGAAATAAATAAAAAAGTAAAAAATCATAAAAACTATTTCAATTTTTTGATGAACTGCCAGATTGATTTTCAGAGTAATTGTACTAGCTTGCAATCCTACCAGCAATAGAAGAGTGTTCCTCCTTCTCCACATCCTGACCAGCATGTGCTATCACTTGAGTTTTTGATCTTAGTCATTCTGATTGGTGTGAAGTATAGTCACAGAGTTGTTTTGATTTACATTTCTCTGATGACTAAGAACTTTGAACATTTCTTTAAGTGTTTCTGGACATTTGAGATTCTTCTTTTGTGAATTCTTTGCTTAGCTCTGTGCCTCCATTTTTTAATTGGGTTATTTGGGTTTTGGGATTTTAATTTCTTGATTCTTTACACATTTTAGATATTAGACCTCTGTCATATGTAGGGTTAGTAAAGTTTTTTTTCCTAATCTGAAGGTTGCCAATTTCTCCTATTGAAGGTGTCTTTTGCCTTACAAAAGCTTTGCAGTTTCATGAGGTCCCATAGTTCTACCTGAAGACTCAGCTATACCACTCTTGAACCAAAGATGCCCCACCATACCACAGGACGCATGCTCCACCATGTCCATAGCAGCCTTATTTATAATAGCCAGAAGCTGGAAACAACCCAAATGTCCCTCAACAGAAGAATGGATACAGAAAATGAAGTTCATATACACAATAGAATACTATTCAGCTATTAAAAACAAGTACATCATGAATTTTGCAGGTAAATGGATGGAACTATAAAATATCATCCTGAGTGAAGTAAATCAGACCCAAAATGGCATACATGGTATGTACTCACTGATAAGTGGATATTAGCCAAAAAGTACAGAATACCTAGGATACAACCCACAGACCATAAAAAATCTAACAAATAGAAAGGCCCAAGTGAGGATGTTTCAATTCCACTTAGAAGGAAAAAGGAAATAATAACAGAAGGCAGAGGGAAGGAGGGACCTGGGTGGGATAGGGGAGGGGAAAGGGGGAACAGGACCAGGTATTCGGGGGTAGGGACCCAGAGGGTCAAGAGAATGCATAGAGATAATCAGCCTCAGGGGATGGGAATCTGGGGGGGACCCTCTAGAAAGTACCAGAGACCTAGGAGATGAGAGACTTAAAGGACTCAATGGATGTGATCTTAGCCAAATTGCCCAACATTGGGGAGAAGGAACTCGAAAAGTCCACCTCTAGAAGCTAGACAGGGCCCCAAGTGGAGGAACAGGGTTACTAACCCAAGGTCAAAAGTTCTGACCCAGAACTGTTTCTGTCTAAAAAAAACTGCAAGGACAAACATGAAGAAGAGATTGAAGGAAAGGAGATTCAGTGACCGGCTCAACTTGGGATCCATCTCATGCAAGGGCACCAAGGCCTGACAGGCACTATTACTGATGCTATGATGTGCTTACAGATAGGAGCCAAGCGTTGTTGTCCTCTGAGAGGCTCTACCAGCAGCTGACTGAGACAGAAGCAGATACTTATAACCAGTCATAGAACTGAAGTCAGGGACTCCTAGGGTTGAAGTAGGGGAAGGATTGAAGAAGCTGAAGGGGAGAGCGAACTCATAGAAAGACCAGCAGTCTCAACTTACCCAGACCCCAGGGAGCTCCCAAAGGCTGAACCACCAACCAGGTCAGTCCTAGACCTCTGCCACAAATACAGCAGAAGTTGGCCTGGTGAGGCCTTAGTGCGAGAAGATTCACTTAATCCTAGAGAGGTTTGAGGCCCTAGGGATGAGGAACTGTGGGAGAGGGAACCTGAGGGTATGGCAATGACCAGAATGTAAATAAATAAAAGAAAAAAGAAAAAAACATAAAACATTAAATGTACAGCCAAATTTCAAAGAAAGAAAAATATTTGCCAAAACTGAAGTCAGAACTCAAAGTTCATGTAAATTACTGCAGGGTGCTATCACCAAGACAGGAAAAGAGGCTGACATTTAGATGTTCACTGGAGAAAGGGAGATTAAACTCATGCATAACAGACTGTTATGAGCAGAGCTTTCTGCATGAGCCTAGTGCCACCCACCACAAAAGCCAAAACTACAAATATTTACTCAACAGTTATTACCCTAAACGATTCGTAAGTAATTATAATCACAAACCTATAATGTATGCAAATGAGAGTTCAGTATACCAGCCAAGAGAAGCCCGGAAGCTAAAGTGAGAGAGATAAGTGCTCAAATAGGTCTCCCTTCTTCAAAATCATATATATTCCCAAAACAAAAGCAACTCTACCCTCGACACTTCCATAGCTCATTGTATAGGAAACTTATAAAAAGAAAACACCCTTCACTGTAAAATGTCCCCTCCAGATGCAAAAACACAGGGAGGTGATATCATCCACTGTGGTAGCCTTAGGAAGAGAAAATCATGAGAGTATGTTTAGGAACAATTCAAAAGTAAGTTCTTAATTGTTTCCACAATCTGGGTCAACAGAACAAGAAAGGTATACATCTTAAGACTGTGTGCAGTTAAGAGTGAGAGATACTTAATTGCGCAAAAATGCTAACAAGAACAAAAAGTTGTGAAGAATGTAAAATTTCATTTCAAAAGTGGGGCATCAGTGTTCAAATATCTCAGAGAAAATATTTTGTGCGTGAGTAGACAAATTAGCTTTAAAAAGCAAGAGAATCTATGCAAAGAGATGAAATAAAGTGTTCATCGATAAGGATGAGTTGGCAGAAATATAAAGAGAAGTGGAGGTCTCTAGTGTCATAGTATGGTCACACCTCATCCCTGCCCCACTGGAGATGTAGGTTGTATTTGCTAATCTTAAGAGATACTCAATATTCTCCAACATACAAAGGAGCATGAGAATACAATCTCTAATGAAAAAAATTAACCAACAGAAACAGATCCTGAACTGGAAACAGTAAGCATTAGGAAGAGTAAAGGTTTTTTTTTTTGTTTTTAGTTTTTTGGGTTTTTTTTTTTTTTGAAAAGTATATTCCTTTACTAAAAACGGAAGTAATAACATTTTATGATAAAATTGAAGATTAACATGGAAAATATTTCTGATAAAATAGAAGAGATATATAGAAAACACATTAAAATTGACAATTTTCATGGAAAATTAAAGAGAAAAGTGGTAGATCTAAAAACATTGCTAAATTAATTGAAAAAGAAAGTAGAAACATTTTATGATAGAATTGAAGATTTATGTGGAAAATATTTCTGATAAAATTGTAGAAAGATGTAGAAAAACATGTTAAAATTGAAGTTATCATGGAAAATTTTATATAAATATAATAATGGTAGGCATAAAAGTATTCCTAAGTTGATTGAAAGTGGAATTATAAACATTTTCAGGTAAAATTGAAGATTTACATGGAAATATTTCTGATAAAATTCAAGAAATATATAGAAAAACATGTTCAAATTAACTATTTCATGGAAAATAATTCATATAAAATGATAGACATAAAAAACCTTTCTAAATTAATTGAAGGTGGAATTAAAAACATTTTGTAATAAAATCAGAGATTTACACAGAAATCATTTCTGATAAAATAGAAGAAACATGTTAAAATTGTAGATTATCATGAAAAATAATGCAGATGAAATGGTAGACATAAAAATTACTAAATTAATTGAAAAAGGAATTACAAACATTTTCTGATAAAATTGAAGATGTACATGAAAAATATTTGTTAGTCTATGTCTTTTTATTGGGGAATTAAGTTCATTGATGTTAAGAGATATTGCGGAATAGTGATTCCTTCCTGCTATTTTTGATGTTATTTTTAGGTTTGGGGGATATCTTCTTTTGGGTTTGTTGGAAAAAGATTATTTTTTTGATTTTTCTAAGGTGTAGTTTCCCTCCTTGTTTTGGCATTTTCTATCTATTATCCTTTGTAGGGCTGAATTTGGAAAATATTGTGTAAATTTGGTATTATCATGGAATATCTTGGTTTCTCCATCTATGATAATTGAGAGTTTTCCTGGCTATAGTAGCCTGGCCTGGCATTTGTGTTCTCTTAGGCTCTATATGAGGTCCGCCCTGGATCTTCTAGCTTTCATCTTCTCTGGTGAGAAGTCTGGTGTCATTCTGATAAGTCTGCCTTTATAAGTTACTTGCCCCTTTTTCTCTTACTTCTTTTAATATTCCTTCTTTGTTTAGTGCATTTGGTGTTTTGATTATTATGTGGCAGGAGGATTTTCTGGTCTGGTCCAGTCTGTTTGGAGTTCTGTAGGCTTCTTGTGTGTTCGTGGGCATCTCTTTCTTTAGGTTAGGAAAGTTTTCTTCTATAATTTTTTGGAAGATATTTACTGACCCTTTAATTTGGAAATCTTTGCTCTCTTCTATACCTATAATCCTCAGGTTTGGTCTTCTCATTGTGGCGATTTGCACCAGGGAGCCAGGCAGCTCTACAGACTTCTGTGCACAGCCCACTAGGAGAGAGTGGTCTCCCAGCAGAGCTTTCACTTTTGAGTGCATAGGTGAGATCTCCACCTTCTCTCTGGAGGGGAACAGCTAGGAGCACACAGGGCATATGATCAGTGGAGCATCTGGGACAGAGGTCTTCAGGCTGCCATTTGTACCAGGGAGCCAGGCTGCTCCACAGCCTTCTGTTCACAGACCCTGCCAGAAGAGAGTTAGTCTCCCAGCAGTACAGACACAGGCTTATAGATTCACAGGAGGGACAAGCTCCAGCCAGAGACAGCAAGACCAACTAGCATCAGAGATAACCAGATGACGAAAGGCAAGCACAAGAACCCTGCCAACAGAGACCAAGGCTACTTGGCAACATCAGAACCCAGTTCTCCCACCACAGCAAATCCAAGATACCCCAACATACTAGAAAAGCAAGAATTGGATTTAAAAACGTTTCTCATGATACTGATAGAGGACTTCAAGAAGGATTTAAATAACTCCCTTAAAGAAATGCAGGAGACCAGGTAAAAGCCCTTAAAGAGGAAACACAAAAATCCCTTAAAGAATTACAGGAAAACACAAACAATCAAGTGAAGGAACTGAACAAAACTATCCATGATCTAAAAGTAGAAGTAGAAACAATAAAGAAATCACAAAGTGAGACATCTCTGGAGATAGAAAACCTGGGAAAGAGTTCAGGAGTCATAGATGCAAGCATCAACAACAGAACAAAAGAGATAGAAGAAAGAATCTCAGGTGCTGAAGATACCATAGAAAACATTGACTCACCAGTCAATGAAAATGAAAAATGGAAGAGTGGGTTTTAAAGAAATGTTTGAAATCCAGTTCCTATGCTCGAGAAATAGAGGAGAGCAAGGACATGAGAAGAAAGAGCACAAGAAATTAAGTAACAAACATATAGCATGTGCCCTGCATGGTTTTGACAGTGCTTGATAGGAGACAAGACCAATGAGTCTAAAAATATAGTGATAGCAACTACTCAAAACAAAACAGAAAAATATATACATTCATATATATGTATACATATACATACACATACACACATACATACACATACATACACACACACAAACACACACATATAAAACAAGCTATGAGATACTGACAGTGCCAGGAAATTGTGGTTAAAAATATTCAAACATAGTGAAAAGAGGAAAGCTGCCTACAGGACACTAAACAGTAAAGGACCCTGGCAACCAAATGCTGTGCATAAAAACACAGATAAAAATAACTATAGGCAAGTGTATTATGCTCAAGTTGCTAAAACCAGAGATAGAGATAAAGCATTGTCTGTGGCTACAGGAAGGGAAAGAACAGAAAGGTGTAAAAGACAACACCAGAAACCCATGATGAGAATGGGGGAATCAGTTCTCTGTACAAATAATGCAAGGTAGAAGACAGAGGATTCTCTCACACTGTTAACAGAAAAAAGTCATTGGTCCACTCGGAATATTACCAAGTGGAGATCATGCTTCAAAATCAGAACAACATAAAGGATATTTGTTTAGGTATGTTAAAGATTCAAAATTTGTTAACAGAATATCTATTGAAAGGAAGATTTGAATGCTGAAGGCCTTCAGACCCAACCCAATGCTGCAAGATGAAAACCTGAATGTACACAAAATATGAGCGATGCCAGAAATGGAATGTATGCAATTGCAGTATATTTTGCCTTATTGTGAGAATGCCTAATGTTTGTGTACTGTAAACAAAAACAGCAATAGTTACTGTGAAGTGTAGAGAGTGTGCGAAATGAACCCAGAAGGAGGGGCACACAGACTGCTGTGGTGTTCCCATATGAGGGTCTTCCTTCTTGAGCCTCTGCTGAGAGTGCATTCCAGTATAGAAACCCAAAGCAGAATGTTAATGTTTAAATAAAATAAAATCCTAACAAATGCTCAGAGCTGGAGATAGGAAATAATGGGTGATGGTTTGGTGAAAGACCGGTTCTCCAAAAATAAGGAGGAGAGCAAATGGAGAAGAAAGCGGATGTTGATATCTGGCCACTACACGTACGTGTAGTGTACATATGTGTACCCGTGGACACACACATGAACTCACACACTCACAAAATAGTCTGAAAGAGAAAGAAATTTTAGTTTGAAAAAAATGAATTAAAAAGCAGAGCAAGATAATAGTTTCAACCCAACTCCGTTAATAAGCATCTCACATGGCAGCGGCCATATTACATAAATGAGCAAGTTTATGTGATGTGAAATCCATCAAATATGAAGATATAAAGAGACAGAATCTAAAGGCAAGTTAATGACAAACCATAACTTATGGATCTCAGAATTTGTTGATTCTCAAAACTCCAAGCCTCCGCAGAGAAACAGAGGAGCCCAGACTATGAGAAGAGACTGGAAAGCTCCTTAGACAAGCAGGTTGAGCACAAAATCAGGGCGCTCAGCGGATTCTTGGGTTTTTTAAAAAAAGTATACTTCTATCCATTTTATTTTATTTATATGAGTGCTTTTGCCAATATGTATGTATGTACAACATGGACTTGTACCCATGGAGTTCAGAAGAGAGCCTTAGAACCCCTAGAACTGGACTCAAGGAGAGTTGTGAGCCAGCACAAGAGGACTAGGAATTGAACCAGATTCCATGCAGGAACAAGCACCATTAACCACTGAGTCATCTCTTTTTTTTTCCCCCAAGCCAATCTATTTTCAACCTTATTAAAGATACTTTTCACAAGCAATTGTAGTATTTCAGGCAGGATGTGAACAGGCAATCATTAACAGTGCACAAGACCTTCCAAATGCACTTTTAAAATAGACTACCAAAAATGAGAAAACCACTGTAAAACCCAGTGAAGTCTACATTTGATGCTTTGAAAAGGGGGAAGAGACTTAGAGAAAGGGTTGATATTTCACATTTAAAGATGTTATTTAACAACTTTTCACAAACTGACCCTGAGTTTCAAAGATGAAATGAAAACAGCAGAGTTATCATTCTGAAGATCCAGTGTTTTAGGAAAAAAACTGCTGCTCCTCTTCAACCTCAGTGGTGCCATTGCAAAGTCCCAATCCCTCAGCAGACTGGAAAACCAATTTTAGGGGCTCAGATCCCAACAAGTCTCTGGTTTGAAGGGTGTTGAACAGGCTACATTAATGGCAGGAGGTGGGGGGAGAAAGATATAAAAATGTGTTTGGTGTTTTTCCCTTACTACAAGGTATTTTGTGCCACAGTGACCATGTCTGTCACCAGAAAGTCTCTCCTGGGAGTCAAGAGGAGTCTTGCAAAATTATCAAGGGAAGATATTTGTTTCTCATCAAATCAGCTTGAGAGACATTTTGGTGGTGACACATGTTCCTTCCCCACAAAACAAATCAAGTGTGTTGTGTGCTAACATAGCTTTTTTTTAAAAAGTAAAACAAAATTTATATTGTTATAAAACTTGATAAAAAATTGTATTTCAAACTGCACAGTCACCAGAAGTATTGCAAGCTGTACAGTCACAATGAGTATGTATTTGATAATTGTAGTTCTGGTGACTGAGCCATCTCTTGAATCCTGTACCTTCTCCTTCTTAATAATGAATTACATTCTCAATAATATGGAGAAACAGGAAATACTCTTTAAGCAGAGTAATAACAGAAAGCTTAAAAATATGTTAGCTCTCTCACCAAGGAAAAGCTAAATGCATTAACAAAAATTAAGAATATGATTAAACAACAACAACAACAAAAAACACCCTTAAATAGAGTTCAATTGGAGCAACTGTGCGTAGGATGCAGGCCATAATTAATCTGGCATAAATAACTGCTGTTTTTAATGGTTTGCAGGCCAGAGTATTAGAATCATAAAGAAAATAAACACTTAGTAAGTTTCAAGTTTTAATAGGGATGAGCATTTTTGTCGTTATAATTTAAATGGTACATATTGGCTTTTAAGCCTTAGGTCATTTGCAGTAGTAAATAAGAGATTTAAATTTAGTTAAAGAGAAAGATACATTTTTCACCATCGATAATGTCAGAAGGGATATATAGTGAAAACAAAGGTGTTGTCATAAAAAGCAATACTTTTTTTTTTACTTATAATAGTGGAAGTACCCTATAGAAAACATGCTTTTCATGTGTGCATAAGTAATACTGTTGATGAAAAGTTAAATCCTCCATCTATAGCACAAATGTAATTTAACTGATCAGTCAGAAGAGGACCCACAGTATCTTCTGAGGAGATAGTGGAAGAACAGAGTGGAATAGAAACTTTATTAATGGAAGTGTTTTTGTCTAAATTTTCACAAAATCTATACTTTGTTTTTATTTATTTTGTCTAAGAAAGTAAGAGAACACTTCACAATACCCCCTTTATTCCTTTGCTGCAAGACATTACTTGTTCTGCATATTAACAACATCTTCTTAATCCTTTGGGTGTTTTTTTTTGTTGTTGTTGTTCTGGGAATTTGATTGTCTATGGACCACTATACAAACAGAGAGAGAGAGAGAGAGAGAGAGAGAGAGAGAGAGAGAGAGAGAGAATATAAATGTTTTATATGATATACATAGAAATAAAATGATGACAGTGGAATTCATAAATAAAGATGGTAAATGACAAAATATTGTTGACTTTTAGTCACAAACATTAAAAAATGAAACACATCCTTTCACTGGTTGGTTTCAAAAGTGTAAGTTATGTTTCCATCTTATTTACTAAGTTGGTTGTCATTTGTTAAGGCATAAAATCCCAACGATTAAATATTGTCACCAGTGAAATCTGGTTGGCTTAGTTGAAATAAAAACTTATTTTTTTTAACAACCAACTTTCTCTTCTTTCACATTTACATGTTTTTGATTGTTGGAGAGATTCATACGTTTGAATAGTGAATTTTAGTCACTTTCACTACTCAGCCCCCCTCTCGTACTTCCTCTGTCTCCACCATTATGTTCAACAGGTCACCGTTTTAGTTTTGGGTCTTCCTTTTGCATTGAATTAACTTCTTTCCCTAACATGAGTGGGAATTATTTCCTTGTGACTTCCAACTTGTGACTGGCTACACCACTGAAGAAAGTGACCCCTGCTCCAAGTGATCAACAATTGCCAATAGTCCTGAGGGGAATGTGGGAGCACAAGAGTCAACAGCTTTTATAGGTCTCCATTTAAAGTATTAATTTCTCAGTAAAAATTACTCCACATATAATTACTTATAAAATATACTTTCTCATGGTAATTTGTATTATAAAGGCTGCATTTTCAATAAATACCTATAGTAGAGGATGTTATTTTGGAATTCAAGGTCCTCTCCATGATAACCTTAGTGAATTTTCAATTTTGTATTCCTTTTCAGTCCTTCATGAAGCACTTTTCTCTGCCACAACGAGGTCATTGTATCTGTCTACCATCCATCTGCACATTCAGCATCATATTGAGTATCATAGGTTGCAAGAAGGTGTAGAACACACTTGGATCTTACACTATACAACAAAGGAGATTTATTCAAGAACAATGCCTGGTCAAGCCCACCATGATCAACAGTTTCATGGAGAAGCAGAAATGTAAGCTGAAAGAAAACGAATATTTGAGTTGCATCAACTAGCCAAACACCATGTCACAAGTGCAAACTTTATACAGGACAGAACCTTAGAAAACAACTCCATATAGGGTAGCCCACAGGGAGTCTTCAAAAGAAAGAGTAGAAACTGAAAGCATCAAGTTGATGCGTTGACTTGTGTTCTAACTCAGGATTTCCTCTGTAGCCCTTCAGGAGGCTGTGCCTGCGCAGAGATTCTCAGCTCTCAGTGTGAAGCGAGCAGTCCTGCTGCCTGGTTTTCAGACCACTCCATCTTGCTCACCAGCTTTGTGTGGGAGTGAACGAACATTATCCTCATTTTGTCCAGAGCTTTCCCTGTGCACAAATGTATTTTCCACATATAGAGAGGACTGTATGTTAAACCTCTCTGCACCAAAAAAGTGTCTAGATCATTTGTCTTTTAGATAAAAGATGATTAACTATTAACACAATGATCCAATTAATATTAATGACAAGTTGCTGATAATGAGCAATTCAACAGATTCCTCTATTAATAACTCATTTAAAAACAGTGAAAGTTACTAATTAATGCTTTTTAAATTACCAGTTACTTGATGCTAAATAGACACAGCCACCAACGAACTGATAGACGCAGTTATCCTCTCTCATCCAGTTCTTTCAAAGAAAAATGAAATTTAAAAACAGAACCTAGAAGATGCTCTTGCCAATCATGTAGGGTTGTTTTGACAAGTTATTGTGTCTACACTACAGGTTTAGAAATTATAAGTTTAAAACAGTTATAATTTTCAATAGTGAATTAAAATTTGTGTTATAAGGACACTGTCTTTCCTTTATGTGCTGGGTATGTGAAAGACAGGTGACAACATTTTTTTCCATAAGATGTTAATATGATCCTTCATTGCTGGGTAAACTTTTTATAATGGTGAGTGTCATGAGCCTAAGGATACCAAGCTACATCTAATTATAACTTAGGGATCTCAGTTCTCACACAGACTCAAACATTTAAGATTTACATTTGTCAGGTGTACTGTTTGCACTTCTCAACCAGATAACTGAATAATCTCCACCCTTGAGGAACTGTGGATTTCACTCAGGCAACATTTGCACTGTGAGATGGCGGGGAGCCCTGTGAGAGATGATTGGGAGCACTGTAAGAGAAGACTGGAAACGCTGTGAGAGATGATTGGGAGCACTGTAAGAGAAGACTGGAAACGCTGTGAGAGATGATTGGGAGCACTGTGAGAGAGATGACTGGGAGCTCTGTAAGATGGCTTGAAGCATTGTGAGAGATGACTGGGAGCACTGTAAGGGATGACTGGGAGCACTGTAAGAGATGACTGGAAGCACTGTGAAAGATGACTGGGAGCACTGTGAGATGACTAGGAGCACTGTGAGAGAGATGACTGAGAGCACTATGAGAGAGATGATTGAAAGCACTGTGAGAGAGATGATTGGGAGCACCGTAAGAGAGATGACTGGGGTACTGTGAGATGTACTAGGAACACAAAGTACTATGAGTAGCACACACACACACACACACACACACACACACACAAAAAAAAAAAAACTCAAGAAAAACACACATTTCCTGAAGTACAGGTAGGGAAAACATCTCAGAGAAATTCTTACTGCTTGTTTAAGAAAGTCAAAAGGACAAATCGGCAACAAACAAATTGGGAAAAGATCTTCACCAATCCTACATCAGATAGAGGGCTAATATCCAATATATATAAAGAACTTAAGAAGTTAGACTCCAGAAAACCAAACAACCCTATTAAAAAATGGGGTACAGAGTTAAACAGGGAATTCTCACCAGAACTTCGGATGGCGGAGAAGCATCTTAAAAAATGCTCAACTTCATTAGTCATTAGGGAAATGCAAATCAAAACAACCCTGAGATTTCACCTTACACCAGTCAGAATGGCTAAGATTAAAAATTCAGGAGACAGCAGGTGTTGGAGAGGATGTGGAGAAAGAGGAACACTCCTCCACTGCTGGTAGGGTTGCAAATTGGTACAACCACTCTGGAAATCAGTCTGGCGGTTCCTCCGAAAACTGGGCACCTCACTTCCAGAAGATCCTGCTATACCACTCCTGGGCATATACCCAGAGGATTCCCCACCATGTAATAAGGATACATGCTCTACTATGTTCATAGCAGCCCTATTTATAATTGCCAGATGCTGGAAAGAACCCAGGTATCCCTCAACAGAAGAGTGGATGCAAAAAATGTGGTATATCTACACAATGGAGTACTATTCAGCCATTAGAAACAATGAATTCATGAAATTCTTAGGCAAATGGATGGAGCTAGAAAACATCATACTAAGTGAGGTAACCCAGACTCAAAAGGTGACTCATGGTATGCACTCACTAATAAGTGGATATTAACCTAGAAAACTGGAATACTCTAAACATAATCCATACATCAAATGAGGTACAAGAAGAAAGGAGGAGTGGCCCCTTGTTCTAGAAAGACTCAGTGAAGAAGTATAGGGCAAAACCAGAACGGGGAAGTGGGAAGGGGTGGGTGGGAGGACAGGGGGAGAAAAGGGGGCTTATGGGACTTTCGGGGAGTGGGGGGCTAGAAAAGGGGAAATCATTTGAAATGTAAATAAAAAATATATCGAATAAAAAAAAAGAGTTCAGCTTCAAAAAGGGATTTCCATAGATAGTTTGGAGATTTTAAGTCTTAATCTTTAAATGTTGGTTGAATGGTATTTGCTTTTATAATAAAACAGATAATAAGACATCAAAATACTAAGAAAAAAAAAAAGAAAGTCAAAAATGTTCAGAGATACATCCCTCGGGCTTCCAAACAGCCTGAAAAGGATGATGCAACAGTATTTCCTACAGCTGAAAGATAACACAATAAGAGTTAAATACTAAGCAAAATATCTGTCACATTGTCACATAACATAGCTATGAGCAGATAGCTGGGAAAGAACATTCTAGGTGACATTTGTTCACATCAGCTAAAAGGGCTTACAGACTGCCATGAGGTTCACTTAGAGTCATTTATTTACTATGTGCTCAATTTGAAGAACTTGTACCCTTGCTGGGGAGACAGAATTCATAGTCAAAGAATGACCAGAAAACATGGATAGGAAATCGGGAGAATTTTCTTCTGGGTTTAAGCCTCAAATAAATCACAGGTCTTTCTCACTTTGACACTGAGGATATCCACATGAAAATCAGCCAGAGGAATGGCAGGAAATGAGTCTTCCATAAATAATGGAAACACACACACACACACACACACACACTAAAAGAAACACTGAAAAGACAATCCAAAAACTACATTGGGCCCTTGAAAATGAAAGAGGGCGATATGACTGGGTGATGTAATGATCCTAAGAATCCACACTGAATATGCAGGGTACAGCACAACTCTTTACAAATTTTGCCAAGTGCAAAATCATTTAAGTAATCTCTTAAAGATTTGTCTTATTATATCTAATTACATGGTGTGTTTGTGAGTGTGTGTGTGTGTGTGTGTGTGTGTGTTTCACACAACTGCAAGCTTCCATGGAGGCCAGAAGAGGGCATCTGATACCCTGGGGCTGGAATTTCGGTCAGTTGTAATTCACCTGACCTGGGTCCTGGGATCCAGTTTCTCATTTTCTGTAACAGCAGTATATCTTCTTAGCCACTGAGCCATGGCTCCAGCTCCAATTTAAGTAATCTTCATTTCTGGGGATACAAAAGTAACCCCAGGCTCCTTTCAGATAGAAAACAGAACAAATAACCGGTTCGGGAAACCTGCTGTCCTACCTTACACACCAGTTAGCTTCTCACCATCAGAGACAGAGGCTTAAGGCCTTGCACGGAATGCCCAAATGACATTTAGAAACTCTCCCTGCATGGGCTGGATTAGAAAGTGCAGCTCTGGGATATCTGGATATCACCATGCAGACAATTATTTTCCCACAGTAAAAGAAGCAAGGTCACCCACTGTGCCAGTTCCCACGGGAGAGTTGCCAGAGGCCAGAGGGAGGACACAGCAGAACATGATTATGCTGTTCCCGGGGTGATGGACTGACAGATGAACGCGGTACACCTGCTGGGCTTTGTTTATCCACCCAAGAAGGGCTTATTTGTATTTCTTCCCACTGTTAAGCCAGGTTAACCAAAGTGACAGCCTTCTTAAAAACCCCAAGCTTTTATTTTTACCATCACCTTTCCTTTGTTATTATTAATATGATTAGTTTTATTGTTAGAATTTAATGTGAATAACAATAACCCTACTGGCAAAAGTCCCCAAACCTTATTTGACTATGGTTATAAAGTTGGTTCCCACTCAGTAACTTAGGAAATTAAAAACACTAAATCTACGATTTTCTCCACCGGGACCTAATCCAGTCCAATTTAGAAGTTGAGGATTTATAAAGGCTTTTCTGAAAGAAATGGGGAAATGTCAGCTACAATTTCTTGCTAGAGTTGAACTGAATCTATTAACCTTGCCCAGAGAATATAATGTTACAGTTATCTCATTTACAATATTATTGTATATGATTTATGGCCACAGTATCAAGCCTCAAACTAGGTTTTGTAGTTTTAAGTTAAATTTACATGTCTGTAATATGAATGGTTTTTTCTTATTCAGATAAAAAGATATTAAAAAGTGATTTATAATATTTCAGTTGGGCGGGAATATACAGTATGACTTAGTCCACTGAGAGGGAAAACATTGCTTAGACAGCTATTATGAATATGTATGCTCACAGTGTTTAATGCTTCCTGCCTTTTAATGTATGCCTGGTTATCAGCCACCAGACATCTTTTGAATTACATTATATTTAGACTACAATGGGGCACAAATCTATATGAAAATCAGATTTGAAAGAACAACCAAAGGGACAAGGGGAAACTAGATCTTCCACGCAATTCACCTTAGATCACAAATGTTAAAACTCACTTAGGAACCTTTTTTCCATGTACCACCGTGGTTTTTCTTACGCCATGTCATGTCTCTGACAATGCCACCATTACTGAAACCCAAGAGAGTCTGCTTTGCCTTGAACTATGTAAGCTTGAGATTTGGTGTGGGGGTGTTGCATTGCATTGGAAGTGGTTGTTATAACAGTACCTCAAAGACACCATGACCCGCTACTGCAAATCAGCATTAACAGACCGAGGATTTAGTAACACCGAGGCTAGTCAATACACTATACCAGTGTGCCACAGAGTGTGACAAAGAGAAGTGTCACCCTGTGCATCCTCTACACAAATCATTTGGCATTCTCAAATACATTTAAATTACACAGCATGAAATGAATTTCAAACTTCAAGTGCAATTCGAAACAAAAGTGCTGCTTTCTAAGCTGTCTGATAGCCATACATATGCATCACAGGGGTGAGTTGTATAGGCAGCATCTCAGATGTATCTTATTTGCAGTGTGTATGTGCCACAGCAGTGAGATATATCGACAGTATCTCAGATTTATCATATTTGGAATCATTAGCAATGAATGACATGCTCTGCGTGGTCACATTTGGACCTTGAGACCTGGTGTGAAGGATCTAACAGGGAGATGACTGTCTGTACACTCTACTAAAGCAGACACTCCTCCACCACAAAAGGACATCCCTTTCCAAAGAGCACTCAGCTTCCAGGGGGACACATATGGGACAGTGGAAAAGGAAGGAGACACCCTTAGGAGTGAGCCTGACCAGCCTGTGGCAGTCAGTGGAGTGCCAGACGGGAAGCCAAAGTAAGGATCTTGAACAAGAGCAGGATCAGTTTTTCTCAGAAACCTATAGCCTGAAACAGACATAGCTGTTCTGTGTACCACTAAGAAATGTGCTGCCTTTGTCTTTAAATTCTGGAATCTTTGGCAGTCCCAGAGTCATGGTGGGGAATTAGATAGCCATTTTGCCACAATCAGGGTCACCTCAGAGGTACCTACACAATTGACTCCATCTTCCTTCCAGATGCAGCTAGGAAGGAAGACAAAGGGCGTGGATTTAGCAGTGGGTCACAACCTCTGTGGGGTTCAACAACTCTGAGAGGGATCACACATGAGATATACCGCATATCAAATATTTACATTGCAATTCACAGCAGCAGCCAAATTACACTTCTAAGGTAGCAATGGATCACACCAACATAGTGGAACTGTATTAAGAGGTTGCAGCATTAGGAAGGCTGAGAACCACTGTTTAGGGTGTGCATGCTATCTGAGTAGCATGCACTAAAACCACTAACACCACTCTGGAATATTTCTGCATGCACAGCACTATTGCTGTGAAGGAAAGGACTGGTCTTTTTACTAAAAGTAACACTTCAGACAATATTGCGTGGGGGTTGTGTATCATGTAAAAGAGCAATCATTTTATTGTTTAGAATGTACAGATTTTAATATAAATCAATATATACAGCCACATATGGATTTATGAATATCCTTCCCAGTAGATTGTCTTCATTGTATTTTATACCTTTTTCTAAAGTACACATTTCCCGACATGAATATTAAACATTCTCCCTGCTTGCATTCATCTGCTTTCTGTTTACACAGCCCTGCGGTGCTCATCTCAGAGTCAGTTCAGATGAGCTTCACCTAAACAGTGTAGCAGTCGACATTGTTGCTTAACTCACTTTAGCAACATCATTTAGTGAAGGATACAGTGTGATCACATTCACTGCAAGGACAGCATTACATGAGTTTATCATTCCTATTATATATTTACTTTTATCCTCTCATTTTTTTTATTTATCTCAAAGTCTGTTGATGGTAACCTACCCCCTGCCATTTATTACATTCTCTTCTTACTGATTCAGAAGTTCAACTATGGCTTTGGATTTTAGTTTGTTTTTATTTAAACCATGGGTATTTTCCCTTTCTTTTACTGCCTATGAGCAATGTGAGCTTTGTATTCTGTTACCACACTAATTCTTTCTTGACTGAAAAGCCATATTTATACAGTGGAACTCCTAGACTCCCTTGGAGCTAGGGATGGTGCAGGAGACACAAGGAGAGAGAAGTGGGTCATGTAAGTGTCATTGAGGCAACCAGTTTATTTGGGAATGATGCTATCTGTCATGCCCATGCCTCCTTGTGATGTCTGAGCCCTGGAAACTGTGCTGAAGCATGGCTAGATTTGTAAATATCTACACACTAAGGATATCAGAGCCAAAGGATGGAGGATATGTAGGTCCTGAAGATGGCGTCTGGGATGCACTGGACACCTAAATAAAAGAAAAAATGTAAAGAAACTGGTTTGTTTCTTTTCATTTTCTCATGGGTAGGTTTTGCATGGGTAGGTTTTGGTCATAGAGGATTTGGGCAGCATATGCAGTTGCCTGGTTCACACTTCTCATGGTCTTGGGTTCTATTGCTTCAACTGATTCTGCTGGTGCTGGTGCTTTTCTCTCTCTCCTTACAAAATTCTTTCTCTTCCCTTAATCTTCCTCCATGTATTACAAAATACTGTACAGATACCCCTGCCACTCGGCTTCTAGTCCTAATTACCAAAGGCTTCTCAATTTACTGGGACCATTCTTCTTTCCATATCCACTAGGGTAACTTGGAAGTCTTTAAAAGTTTGCTTATAGAAGTTTTATTTACAGGAGTTTCTTTAGATCTCACAGCATTCACTTACCAATAGCTTAAACTGTTGAGTTTTTCCTCCCCTTCATCTTCCTCTTCTTCCTCTTCCTCCTCCTCCTCCTCCTCCACGTGTGATCATGTTTCTATTGTGAATCAGCTTATCCTTTTGTCGAGTGCTGTTTTCTGATGGAATGACTGAGGAATTAGCCCTGACACCTTGTATGGCCACACGTAATTCCCCTTCACTCGGATAGATTCATGATTGATTGCAAATTAAATCATAGGCTCTTGGATTTCAATTCCCATCTCTCAATGTCTACAGATGCTTGCCACTGCCTTGCAGGTTTAAGTGCTATAAATGGCATTTAATGTCATCCTTTTAAGTTTTAAAACCCCTGCTATTGTTGTTGTACTATTACTTATTGTCACCTCTAGTTTTTCAAATAACTTTACATTTAGTATCTTTATGTATCTCTATATAATATCAACTCAAAATTTTAAAGATGATTTCCTTTGAAGTATCTCTTTTATGATAAAATATAATAACTCTCCTTTCACGTGATGATCTTTTCCAAATTATATATTTGGTTTCATTGTTTACATATAATCCTTAGGTGTGCACTTATAAGTCTGGGTAGATAAGTAGAAACTGAAGCTGAGTTTTGCCTGCACTGTCTTAGATTGCTGAACAGAGGATCCAGGTGGACATAAGTAGAGAAAAACCAGATATTTTATTCTGGATTATAAGTTGGCAATTGTAGTCTGTTTACTTTCTTTTTTTGCTCATTGGATAAGCCCTCTGCTGGCATTACTCATTTATAGAACAGGGAAAGAGTGTCCGTGGTCTGGTTACTGTACATTTAAATCCATGGTTGATCAATTTTTGCTCCTGTAGCTGCCCCGTACTTCCTGTAGTTTCTGAGTTCTAGGCCTTTCCTTTTCAAATTCTCTCCAGAGAAGAACATTTTATCTCCCTCAAATAATATTCACTTTATTTGTATTAAGGCAAATGTTAATACACTCTCTAGAAATAGGAAATTTGTAAACTAAACTCAAATTTAGATTATTCAATAGTATTGATGGTTTCTTTGCTTTGATTTGGTAAAATTTCTCCTTTGTTACTTTGGAACTCATGATATATTTTATTCAAACTACACATTTTAGGGATTATCATTTTCATAGAACAGCTTTAAATGATTTATGAAGGTACACTATATCTCAAAGTATGGTTTACCCTGAAGTAGTTTAATAATTAATTAAAAATTTATATCAGTAGGGTTAAATTAAATTTTCTATGTAGTAACACAAAGGAGACAATTCTTTAAAGTACCTAACACACACAGTTTTATTCTGCCATTAAAATTTTTTTAAAAATGTGTTATTTCTCAGGAAAATGGATGCATATTAATAAAATAAATGTGGGTCAGAACGATAAATATATTTATCATTGAATATCATATATATTATCAAACATTGTCAAATATATCAACTGATATATTTATCATAATTGAATACAATTGCAGATTGCAATTTGATATTATTATATTAAGTAAAATGAATATGGGTCAAAAAGATAAGTATCTTTTATACATAGAACTATGTTTTACATGGGCATGCATACATGTTCAAGTATACATGTACACACACCATGAGAAGGAGGAGAACTATTTAAGAAACAGAAGAAGGTGAATGGAAAGTGCTACAGCAGAATACAGTAGCGAGGGAATCCAATCAGAACCTGAGCTACACTGAAACAGAAGTGTTATAATGAAACTCATCTCTTTGTACAATAAAAAACTTTCCAAAATGTACAAATACAAAGCATGAAAACATGAGACCAATCCAAAGTAGGAGTAAATCAATAAAATTACAGTTTCTAGTAAAATTGATATGAATGAAAAGTAGATATCCTTTCATAAACATCATGGTATCAAAGAAAAATCTCATGAAAGCAGTCATTATTTTATATGAAACCAAGAGTCTTACCATGTGGGACATTTTCATAGCAATTATCTCTTCTTGATGAACTATTCCATTTATAAATATGTAGTGTTTTTTTTTATCTAGTTTTGGGTTGAAGTCTACTTTGTCACATAAGATAACTCTCTTCTGCCTTCCTTATGGCTTCCATTAGCTTAGTAAACTGATTTCCATTCTTTGACTTTGAGTTAGGGGTTGTTTCTGCTACTGAGGTGTGTTTTATAGAGATAAAAGATAGGTGGATCTCATTTTTAATCCAGTCAACACATGTGAGTCTTCTAGCTGATCATTTGAAGCTATTTGCACTAGGTTAATATTGGGCAGAAGTGCTATTTCTTATGGTGTGGTAGTTATCCTGATTGTTGATTTCTCTTTTTCCTTCTCTGTGACTTAGGACTTGCCTGACTCACTCCACTGGACATGACTGATTCCTCCCTTGGGCATAAGGATTTGTCTGGACTCTTCTTCTTTATTATTTTCCCTTATGCAGTATATTCGTTCCTGTATTCGCAGAGATGAAGCAGTCTTTATTCTTTTTCTTTGTATTGTATTCCTTTAAATGGTTTTCTAGGTTGATGATCATTAATTTCCTTAACTTGCACTTCTCTTTAAACATCATTATTTCCCCAGCAATCAGGAAATACAGGCCAGTAATCTTACTGGGCACACCAGATGGACCAAACTCTGTACTTCCTTCACTTAGTCTCCATAAAGAAGAGAATACATAACACTGTCACCTGTGATCTGACCCTGTGGTGTGTGTCAAGTAGCCACAGACAGAAAACCTCCAATTGCCTGGATTGTCTGCTCCACTGGGTCTTCAAAGTTCACATGATCTACCCAAATTGTCATTTGCCCATTTTTCTTACTGGACACCCTGGATCTGCTGTTCATCTCTCTGCTAGCTTATTTCCATGTACCTGGGCCTGGCCTTTGTTTCTCCTAAAACCTACAGCCCAACAATGAACACAATTGTGCCTTTGTTTTTTGTTTGTTGGCTGGTTGGTTTGTTGGTTAGTTATTATTTTATTAGTGTTTTGTTTTTCTTCACTTAGTTTTCACTGTTGTTACTGATTGTTTTTGAGACCACATCTTTTCCAGATCTCATGCTGGCCTGAAATCCTAATCCTCACCTCCTCATTGCCTAGATTATGAGTCTACATTCTCATATCTAACTTAAAGCAATAATTCATTAATATAACTATGCCTCTTGGTTTTGTTTGTTTAGTTGTTTGGTTGTTTGGTTGGTTGGTTTGATTTGGTTTGGTTTGGTTCACCAGTTTGACACAAGCTAGGGTCATGTTGGAAGTGAGAACCTCATTTGAGAAAATACCTTTATCAGACTGGGCTTTAGGCAAGCCCGTGGGGCATTAACTTGATGGACAATTGGCATAGGTGAGGCCAGAGGAGGTTCTGAGTTTTACTGAGAAGTGAAATGTGGTATATTTACACAATGGAGTACTATTCAGTCATTAGAAACAATGAATTCATAAAATTCTTAGACAAATGGATGGAGCTGGAGAACATCATACTAAGTGAGGTAACCCATTCTCAAAAGATCAATCATGGTATGTACTCACTGATAAGTGGATATTAGCCTAGAAACTTTGAATACCCAAGACATAATCCATAAATTAAATGATGTCCAAAAAGAATGGAGGAGTGGCCCCTGGTTCTGGAAAGACTCAGTGCAAGAGTATAGGGGAATTCCAGAACAGGGAAGCGGGAAGGGTTAGATGGAGGAACAGGGGGAGGGAAGAGGGCTTATGGGACTTGCAGGGAGTGGGGACCCAAAAAAGGTGAAATCATTTGAAATGTAAATAAAAAATATATCAATAAAAATATATATATATATATCAAAAAAAAGTGGCTGGACAAGTCATGGAGAACAAACCAGTAAGCATCATTCTTCCATGGCTTCCACTTCACTTCCTGCCTGAAGCTCCTGCCCTGATTCTGCTTCATGACTGATGACAGCTCTGAGGTAAAATAATTCATTTCCTCCCTAAGTTGCCTTTCCTTATATTTATCACAGCAACAGAAACCTAAGACAATAATTTTACTTTGTAAAATTTTTAGTAAATTTTAAATCACATAAATTGACACATAACTCATAGTAAAATATACTGTTTGTAGACAAACACTTAGACATTTCTGGGAAATGTGAATCCTCATTTGAAAATGCCTATATCATATAGACCTGTGAACAAGCATGTGGTGCATTTTCTTGATTGATGGAGCCTAGCTCACTGTAAGCAGTACCACCCCAGGACAAGTGGCCCTGGTTTCTATAAGAAAAGGAACTGAGCAAGCCATGTAGAGCAAGCAAGTAAGCAACACCCCTCCATGTCCTCTGCTTCAGTGCCTACCTTAAATTTCCTGTTCTGACTTCCTTCAGTGATAAACTGTGATACAGAAGTATAAGCCGCATAGAATCTTTCCTTCCCAAATTGATGCTGATCATGGTATTTTATTGCAGCAATTAAAAAAAATAACTAAAACAAGGGAGGATGATGAAGAGAGAAGAGTAAAGAGAAAGGAAGAGAAGAAATTATGTGCAGGAGAGCTGGAGAGTTCGCTCAAAGGTCAAGAGCACTTGTTTCTCTGACAAAGGACACAGGTTTGATTCCTTGTACCCATGTGGCAGCACACAACTATCTGTAATTCCAGTCATACCTTTTCAGGTATCTGCAGGCACCAGGCACACACAAGGTACACATCCATGTGTATAGGCAAAACATTCATGAATATAATAAAATATGAAGATTGCCCTAAAATCGAGAAGAAATTATATCCAGATAATTAATAAATTTCTTTTTTTTTTGTATGCTAGCTTTCTTCAAACTGTCTACCTACATTTTTATCCGAAAATAATTGTTTTAGAAAAGAAAATTGCCTCTCCCTTTTTGGTTCCATTTTCTAGGAATAAAGATGTTTCTAAATCCTGCAAACACTATATATATATGTGTGTGTGTATATATATATATATATATATATATATATATATATATATATACATACATATATATATAAATAACACTAAACAAGTCACAACTGATATTTGCTGCATTAATTAAGGACATTCCTCTCTTCTATAGTGGATAGAATAAACAAATGGAACAGATAAATATAAATGGTATAATTCATTCCATTTGGGAGTTGATAACCTATAAAATTCAGTGATCATAGACTCAGCACAGCCATGTGTGCTGAAATACACCACAATGTTGTGATGAATGAGAAATAACTTATAGACAGGAGAGGGTGGGAGAACAGGTTAAATCTTAAATATTCATAAATAATAAGTTTCTCTTCCAGCTGGTAGTAATAGGGTATCTTTTGTGACACTATTAACCATGGGGGACCTAACTTTTGAGCCTGCGTGACCTTTGCCACAGAGACAGGCATAAAAACCACAGCTGCTCAGTAACTCAGCAGTAATATACAGCTATTGAACAGGCAAACTTGCCCTCCTGTCTCTCTAATCAATCAAGAATGCAATAGGTCAGGAGGTCTTATAAGTCTTTCTACTCTAAACTCCGGTGCTCGTATCTACTCTAAGCAGACTGATGTGGTATACATTGTGAGCAAGAGAAGATGGCCAGGTAAACACTGGGAGTCCAAGGCAGCAGCCAAGTGCTCAGTATGTCCTACCATTACAAGTGTAAACATCTACCAGTCCTTCCATTTTGATTCATGTTTTATCTTGAAAATTGATTAAATAATATCTGTGCTTTGAGCATCTTCATTCAGTGAGTCTGTTCTGCACATGAGAGCCACTTCAGCAGGTGATCTTCTACTGAGATGGAACCCCAGGCTACCCAATTGTCTCAGGAAGTTAACAAATTCAGACTGTGATTTAGAACATGACTGACAGTTGCTGATTATCCAATCAGACCAAATGGCTGAACTCACTTTATGTTTTAGATACCTGATAATGCAATATACTCACAATGAGACCTAAAAGGAAATCAGAGTTGAACAGCCTAAGCACATTTTGTCAGTTTTAAGAGAGATCCTGGAAGTTTTTTTTCAGTTGGATGACTGTAAGTCACTCTAAATAACTAACAGCAGTGAACACACCTGTGGTGGTTTGAATACATTTGATGCCTGTAGACTTAAGTATCTGAATTGTTGGTCCATAGGGAGTGGTGCTATTAGGAGGTGTTGCCTTGGTAGAGTAGGTGTGGCCTTGTTGGAAGAAGTGTATCACTGTAGGATCAGGCCTTGAGGTCTCCTATGCTCAGGCTAAGCCCAGTGTGGCACACAGTCTCCTTCTGCTCCCTGAGGATCAAAATGTAGAACTGTCAGTGTCTCCAGCACCATGTCTTCCTGCATGTAGCCTTGCTTCTGACCATGATAATGGATTAAACCTCTGAAACTGTCAGCCAGTGCCAGTTAAATGTTTTCCTTTTCCTTTCTAAGAGTTGCCGTGGTTGTGGTGCCTCTTCACTGCAGTGAAACCCTAACACAAAACCCACATACACAGTCATGCACATGGGCAAACCCTAGAACAACAAAGGTTTTCTTAGTAAAAAGCCAAGAGTTGAACACAAAATTGAATTTTGAGGCAGAAAACTACACTAACTTGTAACTCACAGAAATTTCAAATAATTATCTTGGCCAGTCTTTGCTTCTGATTATCCCTGTCTCCTAGAAAGAGTTTTGGTTAGATTACATACTTTAAGCTTCTTCAATTTAAATGATTGAAAGGAAAAAAAGTATCAGGCCATTCTATCTTTTCTAAGTAGTCACATTTCTCCAGTAATAGAAAGTGTTAATTTCAAATACTTAGTAATCTAAGTATTGAGAGGTAGCCTGTCTTTTGGTAAAATTTTCCTTAATCTCTTCTAGTAGAATTTAATAAACCAGCCATTCTCTTCTTTATACAGAACCATTGTTCATAATAGACATTTAAGTGATATCCTAGAGTTCTTTTTTTAATGAAATTTGCCATAGTAAGATTTTGTATATTTATAAAATTGAGTATTGATATCTTAAATATCAAAAATAAATCTTATCTTTTAAACTCATATGAGAATAATCATTTAAATGAAGATAGCTAGAGGAATTTTATGCCATATTTAAAAATATCATATACATGAGGAAGTTCAGTAGGCTGAAGCTAAACTAGGTATAATCGATGTATAGGATGCACAAAGGAAGTAAAATTATCATAAACACATACTGCCGAAGTGTCTTTGAGAACTTGGTGAGATTATGCATAAACATGACAATAATGGTGGGGCAGGCTTGGTCAGTAAAGCCCTTGTCATATGTGCATGGAGACCTGAGTTTAAATCCCAGAGCACATGGTAAAAAAAAACAAGTAACATTGGCATGTCCTTGTAATCCCAGTCAGGAAGATGGAGACAAGTAGACCCCTTGGGGCTCACTGAAGTTAATCAAAACTAGTTGGCAATCTCTAGGTCAGTGAGATATCCTGGCTCAAAAATAAAATGGACAGCATCTTTAGGAATGACAGCTGAGGTTAATTTCTGGCTCCCACATGCATGCACAGATGTGTAGACATGCACATCCACACATATGTGTGCTACTGCACACATGCCCTTTATGTGGGGGACTGGAGCCTGAACTTAGGGGATTATCCTAGTATAGACGCACTCTACTGAATGAGTCATATTTCCAGATCCAGATTTTTTTTTTCAAAAGGAAAAGACTCATTTGTTCTTGGTGCTGAAAAGATGTCTCAGTGATCAAGAACACTGGCTGCTCTTCTAGACGACCCAGGTTCAATTCCCAGCAGCTACAGGGCAGCTCTCCAAGGGCATCTGATATTCTCCCTTACCCTCCTCAGAAACAGGCACACCTGTAACATACAAACACACATGCAGTTAAAACATACACATAAAGTAAAGTTTGAAAGACTTGACACTGGGTATCCATGAGTGGTTGGGCAGCCTTCTCTCGAACATTGGCCTGCCCATCCTGGAGTGAGCTATCAAAATCATGCAAGGAAGACACTGAAAAATGCTTTCCAGTGGAAAGCTATTTCACGTTTTAGAAGGGATGAAAAAAAGACCAGGTTATTAGAATGGTATTTTTGTTTCAAATAAAATACCACTTGGAATATAAGAGCAAGAAGGGTGGACATGCACATCTTCTTTTCTAAATACAAAAGACTCCACTGGTAACACTGGTAAACTCATAATTTCAAACCCATTTTCAGAAAAGTAAGTGATTTTACTATTAGAAGAAATACTAGCAATTATATGGAAATGCGGCATGCTAGAGATTAGCAGTGCTTTAATGCTTGGCGGGAAGAGCTAGTTTATTGTCTATGAATACTCGTTTTATAAAATGGAAGATGATATTTCTTTTCTCCTGATTTTAATAGCCTTGCAAAAAGCAAGCTACCAGGTGCTGAGTTCATGACAGTCTCTCTTAAAATCTCGTTTGCAAAAAATAAAAAAATAAAAAAATCATTATTTAAAACTGTAATTATCTCCTCCAGGTGGCTAAGTTAGTGGAGTATATTGCTCTGTAGCTCTAGGAAGATGTTATGTGAATTTCTCATGGCACACTGAAAAGTGAGAAAGAAATCTGATTTAGCCTTCTAATGTTTTCATAAATTAAAACTCAAGTCATTTCCAGGCCTGTGTTCTCAGAGCTGAGCTTTTCCTCTCTGGATGATCTTATGTGTGATGCAATAAAATTGCAAATAAAATCACTGATATACATTATCTCGTTTTTATAGCCACACTTAGGCATTATAAATTCCATTTCTGAAAAAAATTATTTCCAAGGACCTAAAAACAGTTACAAAGCATGTTAAAATCTCACAGAATTAAAAGAAGCAGTTAAATCTATAATTGAAAATAGAAGCTTCTGACACTCATCTTTCCAGTAATCGATTTAATTTGGTAAATAGTAAATCAGCATGAATATAGAACTGAAAACAAACCATTTGCCAAATGTATTTGGGTGGTGTCTACAAAATATGACACAAGGCTAGACAGAAATGCATGTTCTTTGCAGTGGAACCTTAAACAGTCATCAAGATGCATCATGAAAGCAGAGGCTACTTGTCCCAGGGTAGAAAACAAACCTTGGCAATTTAAAGGAATGGATATGAGGTGGTATCTGCACTCTCGTGCTAATAGAATCCAACTGGAAATAATAAAGTAATGGGAAAATATACAAGGATATAAATATTGGGCTACCCACAGTGTCTTAGTCAGGGTTTCTATTCCTGCACAAACATCAGGACCAAGAATCAAGTTGGGGAGGAAAGGGTTTATTGAGCTTATACTTCCACACTGCTGTTCATCACTAAAGGAAGTCAGGACTGGAACTCAAGCAGGTCAGGAAGCAGGAGCTAATGCAGAGGCCATGGAGGGATGTTTCTTACTGGCTTGCTCGGCCTGCTCTCTTATAGAACCCAAGAGTACCAGCCCAGAGATGGTACCACCCACAAGGGGCCCTCCCCTCTTGATCACTAATTGAGAAAATGCCCCACAGTTGAATCTCATGGAGGCACTTTCCCAACTGAAGCTCCTTTCTCTGTGATAACTCCAGCCTGTGTCAAGTTGACACACAAATCCAGCCAGTACACATGGTACAAAAGAGGTCTCAAGATCAATTGGAAAAGATTGAAAAAAATGAAAACAACACACACACACACACACATAGTTAGTATGGGGTGCAGTTAAAACAATACTTATGGAGAAATGCATAGCAGTGGACACTAACATAAAAAACATAAATAGAAAACAAATCTAATCTCACAAGAGGCAAAAGACCATAAGGATATGGGTAGCAGCCAAAAATCTGAAAATAAAAAAAAGAAAAGAAAAATAAACAAGAGAGGTCTGAAAAGAAAATTGTAAAGAAACTAAATAAAAATAAAAATTAATAAAATGTTTGAACTCCAGCAGGACAGATAGATAATCAAAGACTAGAGATGATATGAGACAAACATTAACATTAGGACGAAAGGAGCAAATATCACCGAAGGCCTCCCGGACAGACCTGAGGACACCATCCTTGTCCATACACACTGGGCAACTAAGACAGAGGGGTAGTTCTTTTAAAGCCTAAATAATTATATAATTAGCAAAGATATAGGATTTATAGACTAAACTTTGCTTCCGCTGGCAAGCGATTCAAAGTATTTAAGATTTATAAATTCACAGTCTCCTTCAAAGAATTGTAAAATTCATCTGCATGTTTTCAGAATTCATTGTGAAGTGACCATTGTAGGAACAGAGGCACCAGATATGCCAATACTCTGAAGTGACATAGAAGGGACACACCAGGCTGTGAATGTTGGCAAGCACAGATGCTCAGACAACAGATAAAGTGTCTGAATTTTAACTTCATCCTTATGCATGAGATCTTGGAATTCCACAATCTGCAATATTAAATATTGCTGTCTTGTGCCACAACAAACTCAGTAGATAAATAATTTAAGACCTTTTATCAAGGTACTTATTAAGTTTTTTTAAAAAAATTTATTGAAAAAAATTAAAATGATATACTTTATCACGTTTCCCTCCCCTAATTCCTTCCAGGTCTTCTCCTTCTCCCTATCCAACCATATTTATGTTCCTCTCTCCTTCAAAAAAAGAAAAAAAAACAAAACCATGATTTAATCAAAATAGAATTACATCCTTTTCACCTCTCTTTCCTCCCTCCAGCCCCTCTCAGCTACCCTCCCTCCAATCCCTCACTTGGCCTCCTCACACTCCAAGTGACTGTCACCAGCCTTTCTTTATCATCATTCCATACGTGTGTGTTTGTGTGTATGTGTGTGTGTGTGTGTGTGTGTGTGTGTGTGTGTATCTGGAGTCACAAATATATATATATATGAATTATATATTATATATTTTATGAATTTATGAATATATACATTATATATATGAATTTATATATATAAATTCGACCCACTGAAAATATGCTTGCTGTGTTGATGGTTTTAAGGCTGACCAATCTGCAGTGGACAATCAGTATAGGGACTTACCCACAGAAGATTTTAAGCCTTTATTTCCCAGCAGTCATTAGGTACATGTAGTTCTTTATTTAGGGCAAGAAGTCCACAAGCTCCCCTCCCCCCTTTTTACATTTCCATCGAAACTGCTGTTCTTCTGCCCTAGTCCATGTAGCCATTTCTAGGAGCCACCATTTCACAGCAGATTTCCTGGTATTCTGGCTCTATGAATCTTTCTACCTTCTCTTCCACAACATTCCCTGAACCATAGATGCAAGAGGCATGATGTAGATATATCCATTGTATCTATTGAGATTGATCTCAACATTGTGTCCAGTTTAGTTTTCTGTGATGGTCTCCATTTCCTATACATCATTTTTTTTAAAGGAGGGGTGGAAGATACACTTACCTGTGGGTCTAAGGATAAGATTTAGAATGTAGTAAGGAATTATGAGAGTCTAGCAAAGTGGCAGTAATATATTTTTCCCCCATGGCTTATAACCTCACTAGCCCTGGGAATCCTCTAAGTTTCTAGTACCAGGCATGATTTCCCTAGTGCTGACTGGAACTGAAATCCGGTTAATGGTCTTTGGCTGTCACTGACAGTTTAGTGCCATCTATTGCATCTTTATACATACAGTATATGCTGTCATCATTCTCTGGCATTTTGGCTGGGTGGGACTATAACCGCTTCTCTTCCTCAGCGGTATGCATAGTATTTTCTGGAGCCATGGAGTCTACACTCCAAAAAAGTGACTTTTGTGTCAGCTCTCAGTTCTATGTCCTCAGTGTCTTTTCAGCAATAGTGGCCTACCCTCAACCCTGAAAGGGAACCAAAGGCTACTCCTATAATCTATATTGTTTGTGTGTCACTTGGACTACCCTGACTAACTATTCAAAAGGAAGTTTCTTGTACCTGGAATGTGTGCCTGTGTGTGTGTGTGTGTGTGTGTGTGTGTGTGTGTGTGTGTATTTATGTGCATGAGTGTATGTGGTATGAATGTAGTATGTGTTTATGTGTGCATGAGTGTGCGTGATGTGCATATGTATGTATATGTGTATGAGTTTGTGAGTGTGGGTGTACATAAGTATCTGTGTGTATGAATGTGTATGTGTATGTATGTGTATGTATGTAAAGTATGTGCATGTGTGTATGTATGAAGGTATATGTGTTGATGTGTGTGCATTATAAATAAAGTTATGCCACTTAGGATGATAATGTTCCCACAGAAGCCATAGATTATCTAACAAAAAAAGCAGTCTAGAGCATAGTCTAACTATGCATGAGAAACCCCATTTTGAGTTGTTAGTGATGGTTGTCCAAGAAATAGCAATATAGGTTATTACTCTTACTCTTGGCTGCCACCCAGGGGTTATAGGAAGTTGTGAGGAGGATGCAGCCTGGACCTCACCTGGAAGCCTCCTCCCTGAGAATTAGTTTTTATAATACAAGCTCTCCAGGGAGGGAAACAGCCAATAGTCCTACCAAGCTTCAATGCCTGTGAATCACAATGACCAGAACGAAAAAGATACCCTTAAAAGTGCATGCAATAGCTCATCCTGGCTGTCAGCTTACATTTAGAATCAACTAAGACCCAAGCAGCTGGGCATACTGTGAAAGAGTTTTCTTGATTTGATCATTTGATATGGAAAAGCCCACCCCAAATCGGGGCCACACATCCTCACAGCAGCCCTCCTAAAAGGACACAGAAGAAGGAAGCTTTTGTTCTTTGCCTACTTGCTTTCACTCCCTCTAGAAAGTTCATCTATCCTGATGCTGAATCATTCCTTCACTGGTATTATTTATGCATATGTTTATCACCAACAATGAAGGAAAAGAAACTTTTCATGATTATTAATACTCTGCTAAAATAATTTCTCTCAAATAATCAATCTGACATAGTAAATTACATCCTTGCCTTTGAAAACACACCTATTTATAATATCTTAGTTAAATAATATAATTGAGTTAAAACATATTTTTGCTTGGAAGTATTCATAGGCCCCAAGCAGACATATTTTACTGAAAAAAATCTGTTGAAGGCATTCTACCATACAAAAAGATGTAACCCAAATTATTTTGTATAGATTCCCTTTATATAGTGGCTTAAATACCGTCACTGCACCCAGCATAGAAATTCAATAGCACATATTTGAAGAGTACCCTGATTATGTTTTTAAACATCCACAGAAATATACAAGGTTATATCGGAAGTGTGATAGATAATATCAACTGTCAAACTGTCAAGACCAAGAACCACTTACAAGACAAGCCTAAATAACTCAGAGATGTTATTTGGATTAGGTTGCCCCCAAGGCTCATTTGTGATGGATTATGCTAGTTACTTTAATTGAAGTAGAAAGATCCACCCAAGAGAGGGACACACCATCTCCCGAGAACTTGGGTTCTAGGAGAAAGGGAGCTGAACATTTGTCCCTCTCTGCTTCCGTACTGTGGTGGCAGCATGTCTAGCTGCTTCAAGCTCCTGCCATTGTGACTTCCCAACTGTGATGGAAAGAACCCTCAAACTGTGAGCCAGAGTTAACCTTTCTTCCCTTGAGCTACTTTTATCCAGGTATTTCCTCACTACAGGAAAAGCATTTAGGACGGGGAGAGAGAGTTTATGCTCACACAAACCACAGAGTATTATATGGCCATGTCTTTCCAAATCTCATTGCAAAGAAGGCTAGAAATCTTTCTAGCAATAGCAGTAGTGGGGATGCTACTGCTTTGTGGAAATTTTTCTTTATCTCTCTCTGTTTAGTGTGTCTTTAGTCACTAAAATTGGGAACAACACGTAAAGAAATGTACCTATAATCTCTTAAGCAAAAACTACTTCATTCAATTTCAAAACATCTTATGTGTGTATGAAGCATGTAAAGTTATTTATGAATATTTGAAGTGTTTGTAAATTTTTGTGTCTTGTTAGACGTTCCCCCATGCTGATAACCTCATATTTTTAATTCCATGTGTGATCTGTTGCATTGCCATATGACCATGCACGCATTCCTTGTCCGTTCATTTTTCTCCTGTCATGTGAAATGTGTTCCCCTCCCCCTGCCACTTCAAGCACTGCTTCAGGAATATTCACATCTATATTGCCTTAATAACTTTCAGATTGCCTTAGAGTCCAGATCCGGATAGTGGACATCTTCCTCCTGGTTGCTGTCTTTTCCAGGGACTCACTCCTTCAATTTCTGCAGCACTGTAGCTAACTCCCTGCTGCCTTTAAACATGTGCTGTTCAGGATATCCAGCACTTTCAGTCCTGAGTAGATACTGGAGTAGGTAAATTACCTTGGCGCTGAGGAGCCCCCTCACTTCATGTTGGTCATTCTTCCTCTCACTACATATATATATATATATATATATATATATATATATATATATATATTTTACTGTAGACGCAAGTACCTTGCTTCTAAATATTTTTAGCATATGGTGATAATATGTGAACTCGGTAAGTGAGACATGTGAGTTTACATAAAGTTCATCCATTTGCTTTGACAAATCAGAAGAGACAGAATACGTTCAGACAACAACCATAACAGTCCCATCCATATTCCTTTCCAAACTCAGACTCAAGCTTCTGGAGCAAAATAACCATAGCTTACAGTCACATGTTTAGACACTCCCTTTTCCTGAGCTATTCTGTCTTTCCACATGACCTTGCTTACTGGTGCACATTTCCCCAAACTTACTGACAAAGCTACTCTTCTCCTTCAATTTAAACAGATATACTTTTCCTTATAACATAATAGACTTCTTTGATCAATACTAACCAACATTTCAAGGTTATCTATCCCATAGCTCCTCTGTGTTTTGTACAGAACAGTTACCTGTGTGTTATTTTTGCTTTAGTATTTTATTTTCTCTTACTAGGATGAAACTATCATATAGGTAGATATCATGTCTGCCTGGAGAATCCATTGTATCTCTAGTATTTACCACAGTATTGGATCCACAAGGGCGCTAAATATGTGGCGCGCTGTCCAACATTGTGCTATTTTCATATATTAAAGCTATGAAACCTCATAACAGATTTTAATAAAACAAAAGCTAACATGCTCTTTTAAAGAAACCACTAGGAACCAAACTCTTTACTTCAGATATTTTATTTCTTACAGACCCATGTAATGTAGATAATGCATTATAAGTGAGAAAATTAAGCTGCCGGGAAATGAGGTATGTTTTTTGAAAATTTAGCTGCTAATGGCACAGTTGAATTTTAATCCCATTTTTATCTGATTCTGAACTGAGATCTTCAGAGTGTACCATGCCGCCCCAGGGTAAGCACTTTTGATTTACAGATTGTTTTGGATAATCTTTATAAACCCTGCAATTAAAATTCTTTGAACTCCAGTGAGTTTTTCTGTCCCATTTCTCCATGTGTTGTAATGCTGTGTAGGAAACAGCTGATCCTGTCAGGAATATTGCATTCTGTTATTTGTGTTTCGAGTTCCTTGTCAGGAAACTGTCTAGAATTATGATTATATATTGCTTTGCTTAAAGACATCTCATCTCCATAAATCTTAGTCCTGAATTACTGGAATATAATCAATTTACCAATGTCACATTTAATACATATAAAACTGGTGCTTTCCTGGATTTCTGAGTCACTGGAATTGAGCAGGATGCCTGTTTCTAATATCTCGGGAAAGAATGCATGACAGGAAAAACATGACCATGGCACATAATAACTGGATGGGATTTAAGCTCTTATATGGTCAGCACGTTTAACGTTCAGAGTCAGAAGCCAAAGGCCAAAGAAGTTCCACAGTTGGCACAATGCCAACCAGTTTACTAAAAGCATAGCATTTCCAATGCGCATCACTGTAGGCTATAGCATAAATATTGTTTGTAACTTCCTGGGCTTTCTAGTATCAGAATTAGTAGCTTGGCAATTACTTTAGAGCACACAATGTGTGCAAGGATTATCCAAGTAAATGCAGAAAGGCAGTGTATTACCTATTACAAAATAATGTATAACCATTAGAGATTCTTGGGTAAAGGCAACCCAAGTGTCATGAAGAATTCCTGACTGCATTCACTTTCTGCAGGTTGTGTAAGCTACTTGCAAAGTTTCAGTGGAACTCAGCGGAACAAAAGGTAATGAGACACAGCTCAATGGACTGATAACACACTTTTTAAAATAAGACAAAAACTAATTAAAATTTCCAAGCAGCAAATAACAAGAACAGCTGTTTGTCTTTCCATGATTTGAATGTCTAATCTTGCATAAAGAAAAGCAGCTAAATGAGTATCTCTGGTGTCACTGTTGCCTCTTAAACATCACATTTTCCTTACTATGAATGTCATCATATAAAAAGGTAGATGCCTGTTTAAGGCAGACATCTATAATTCCTTCACCATGTTCACTGGTGCTGCAGGCCATATAGGAGGCTTCTCCTTCCACATTATCAGTGGACATTCCAAACTTTGTGTTACTGTAGCTCATGCATCTCTGATACTGCATTCATAAAAGGTTCCATTCTGATTGAATGGTCATCTAGTTCAAGAAAAGAAAAGGTTTTTGAAAAACTTCTTATCTGTATCTACCTGAAAATGTAAGCATACACACCCTGTGACCCAACCATTTTACTTGATATCTGCCCTCAGGAAAAAGGCACACATACACAAGGAGAAATATGATGAGAAAATTCAATAGTGCATTCACTGGATCCTTGGAAATCACAGCATTTTCAGAATTCGGCAATCTGATAGAATTGTCTTTGTCCTATGAAAGACAAAGTAGCAATGCAAAGCAATTTGGTTGATTAAGATGGAAAAATAGAACGGTAATCTCCAAGACTCATCTCCAGTTTGGGTGAGGAGAAAGTACAGATGGCAGGGAAAGGATACACGTCCCGTAATGTTTGCAAGATGGGGGAAACGACTATGAGAAATGAATGAGACACTGAACAGGTTTATGTCTGCCTTTGAAGTTGTGAAGAAAGAACAAGGCTAGGTTCAGTTAGTGAACAGTCTACTCAGGGCATGCAGAGAAAGCCATACTCCAAAACACATTTTTAGAAAGCATTTAGAGGGCAAGCTGTATCCCCCCAAAACATAAAACAGTATATGATAGTAAAGGTAGTGTAGTTAGATACATCTGACCAAACTGTAGAAAACAGTCTATGCCAATATAATGGAGCCAATATAGGGAAGGAGCAATACCCAATATTTGAGATGGGTACAATGTAGTGGGTATATTTACAACTTTATGTAATATGAATGCTTGAGATTGTTAGAAATGACTCATGTTCTTGCCAGATACTAGTTGACTATAGACTTACAGTCTTCTCCATATATCTTCTTAACTTGACTGGTTATCTCCCCTTATTAATTGCCTGAATAAATGGAGAAAGATAATTAATTGCTGCTTTGGAAAAACAGCATATTTACTCAAAGTACTGTATAACCAAGGCAAGAAGAGTACCTCAAAGAGATTATATGAGCCCAGAAAACTGACTTCTACAACCTTGGCAAAACACCAGAAACTACTCCTCTCATTACAGAAAGTGAGATGGTACCAGTTATTGTTTAAACATAAAATATTTCCCACAGGCTGACATGACAGGAACTTCTAGTTCCCAGTGGTGGTGTTGCTCTGCAAGTTTCTGGAAATTTTAGTAAGTTTAGTAGTGGGACCTATGCGAATTGATCCATCCTTGTCTCCTTGTACTAAGCTCAAATCCAAATGGATCAAGGACCTCCACATAAAGCCAGACACTCTGAAGCTAATAGAAAAGAAACTGGGGAAGACCCTTGAGGACATCGGTACAGGGAGAAAGTTTCTGAACAGAACACCAATAGCATATGCTCTAAGAGCAAGAATTGACAAATGGGACCTCATAAAATTACAAAGTTTCTGTAAGGCAAAGGACACCATCAAGAGGACAAATCGGCAACCAACAAATTGGGAAAAGATCTTCACCAATCCTACATCAGATAGAGGGCTAATATCCAATATATATAAAGAACTCAAGAAGTTAGACTCCAGAAAACCGAACAACCCTATTAAAAAATGGGGTACAGAGTTAAACAAAGAATTCACACCTGAAGAACTTCGGATGGCGGAGAAACATCTTCAAAAATGCTCAACTTCATTAGTCATTAGGGAAATGCAAATCAAAACAACCCTGAGATTTTATCTTACACCAGTTAGAATGGCTAAGATTAAAAATTCAGGAGACAGCAGGTGTTGGAGAGGGTGTGGAGAAAGAGGAACACTCCTCCACTGCTGGTGGGGCTGCAAATTGGTACAACCACTCTGGAAATCAGTCTGGCGGTTCCTCCGAAAACTGGGCACCTCACTTCCAGAAGATCCTGCTATACCACTCCTGGGCATATACCCAGAGGATTCCCCACCATGTAATAAGGATACATGCTCTACTATGTTCATAGCAGCCCTATTTATAATTGCCAGATGCTGGAAAGAACCCAGGTATCCCTCAACAGAAGAGTGGATACAAAAAATGTGGTATATCTACACAATGGAGTACTATTCAGCCATTAGAAACAATGAATTCATGAAATTCTTAGGCAAATGGATGGAGCTAGAGAACATCATACTAAGTGAGGTAACCCAGACTCAAAAGGTGAATCATGATATGCACTCACTAATAAGTGGTTATTAACCTAGAAAACTGGAATACCCAAAACATAATCCACACATCAAATGAGGTACAAGGAGAAAGGAGGAGTGGCCCCTGGTTCTGGAGAGACTCAGTGAAACAGTATTCAGCAAAACCAGAACAGGGAAGTGGGAAGGGGTGGGTAGTAGGACAGGGAAAGAGAAGGAGACTTAAGGGACTTTCGGGGAGTGGGGGGCTAGAAAAGGGGAAATCATTTGAAATGTAAATAAATTATATCGAATAAAAAAAAAGCTTAAAAAAAAAAAAGAAACCAAGTCTCTTCATCCTGTCTCTGTTTCCTGTCTACCTTGAAATGAATAGCCTTCTGTGCCGTTGGTACCATGACATACTCCCTCAATACACATCCAGAATAAGAAAGTCAAGAATTGTGAAAAGAAGTCTCAAAAATCATTTGAAGTTGTTCTCTCAGATATTTTGGTCTCACTTGTACATCTACATCTATATGTACATGTACATCTACAAAAGTAGCTAACACTACATATCTACATATCTACAAAAGCCACTGAAGACAGCTCATTGGTTTGGTAGAGTTTTAAATGAACAAAACCCAAGTGTTGACATTAAATAGCAGAATAAAGTAGATGTGGTTTTTATAAACACTAACACAATTGCAACTAAAGATTCTAGGATGAGATCTGTGTTAATGGATGACAGATTTCTAGGAGGTATTGTTGACTAATACAACTGTCAAAAATTGTTAATCAGAAAACACTCTCTTTGTTGGTAGTATAGAGTCATGCCTGATCTGTTATGAACCTAGATTTGAGTTGCTCCATTCTATATACTGACTTCTACCTAGCAAGACCCTGGGCAGAGGATTCTTTTCACCTGTATGAGACTTCTGACCTATAGAAACTCTAGTTTAATCAATAATTTTGGAAGCTGCTAGAACTTTGAAAATGTTTAATGCTTTAATAGAAAATAAATAGACTTAACCAATCCATACTTGACTCAATAATCAACTTACAGACTTCTGAGTGGGTACCAGAAGCAATAGAAAGCCTGGTAGTTGATCCGGGCTCTGCTGTTATATGTCTGTTTATCTCCCTCATGTGTTATATCAGATGCATTAGTACTAGGAAAAAAGATCTGGGAGGAATTAAGGGAAAGAAAAACATGATCAAAATATAATGTATGATTTTTTTCCTCAGTAAAGTAACTGTGAAGTTTAAACTATGTACTATTTAAATTAGACCATGTCATCATCATGCCATCATCCATTCATCTCAATGGATGAAGCCCATGGTACTAAGGAAGGCTCTAATCTCTGCTGCAGAAAATACTTTCTGTCTAAATAATAGTTTGTGTCACACTGCTGAGTTGTAAACAGACCATCTAATGGAGAAATGTTAAATAGCTTTTAAGACCACTGTTGACAAGCTATTGGTGGGTATTGTTATCCCCCATGCAACAATGTCAAATAAATTCTGTCAAATTTTCAGTAAGAAGTGCCTGGAAATAGTATGACTATATCTAAACAGAAACTGACTTTCTACAAACAGATGGACCAGATTATAATATTGTCTAATTTTCCTATACTGAAGCATATTCCTCAGTTCACACAGCCTTGTAAGAGAAAACTTGGGTTTGGTTCATAAAAGGATTGACTCGAAGTTGACACCAATTGTTATCTTGTATCTTGGCTCCAGAAATAACACTAAGGGACAGTAAAGATTGGTAGTGAGTAGAAATTCTTCCCACAAGACTTCAAATAGCACGTGTTCAAGACTTGCTTATAAACATAACTGTGAGTCTGTGTCAGTCACTGGCATGGTGTATAGGACAGGCATGGTAAGACAGATGCTGACACTTCAGGATTGACATTAGCTTGTTTTCCAGATAAATAATCAAGATCAACAGATATCCTTACCATAAGTCAGGGACATTAGCCTTGGATAGGAAAGGTAGGACATGACATGTATTTATCACAGTCTGTGGATTAAATAAACCATGGCAACAACAGCATGTTCTACCATACTTCCCGTTCTATGTCAGTCTTATGTGGTCAACTGTACCTTGCAGGTGTTACAAGTAGACAGGATGCACTGTGGAGAAGTGGTACAAAGATACTCTGGATGCCATGCCAAAATCTCTCCAGCCCATCTCTGATTTACTTAGAATTACAGAAAGCCATTTGCTACCTGCTAGGAATTCCAGTGTTGATATGCAAGTTTCTCTGCATAGAAGTTTTCTATAGTATCATAGCAGATTTTTTCAATTCATATTCATGGCAACACAAGATCTTAGGAGACAGAATGGCCCCAGTGACATCACTCAAACAATGAGGGATGAGTTAGCGAATAAATACCTCAGTGTGGCAAATTTTGGTGAGATTCCTATGTAGTCCTGGATCCACTAGAGCATTTTCAGTTGCCATAGAAGCAACTTTCCAAGAACAAAGACCTTTGCACCTTTATACTGATGTACCACGTTCAAAACCCCGTGAAACTTGTTGACTATTAAGTGTGCCTCTGTATATTTTTCCTGAATTATGCTATTATTCTATTCTTGGCTATTGTCATATATAATACATTATTATTATAAAATCTAATTATCTGCAAGAGATGTAATTTTTAGCATATTTGTATTTTATGTGCTTTGAACAACGAAACCTTGAGGCTGTTGATTTGGTTCATTTAATTTTTTTTGAAAATAATGACTAAGCAACGTTATATAGTAAAATCTACTGCAAAATAAATGGAGTCTGATGATATTTTTTCTCCTAGGAAAAAAACTTTTTTAAAAAATAATTTATTTTTTATTTTTTATTTATATGTAAATACACTGTAACTGTCTTCAGACATACCAGAAGAGGGAGTCAGATCTCATTACAGATGGTCGTGAGCCACCATGTGGTTGCTGGGATTTGAACTCAGGACCTTCAGAAGAGCAATCAGTGCTCTTAACCACTGAGCAATCTCTCCAGTCCAGGAAAAAAAATCTAAGATAGATAAATAGAAGGATAAACCATGGATCAATTTATGATATTTAGATGGATGAAAAACACTTACTTAGACTTACCATTGGAGCAGATGACAATAACAAAACACACGAGCTAATAAACGTATGAAGAGAAAGGTTTATTTTGGCTCGAAGTGTTGGAGGCTCTAGTCTAAGAATGGATGGCCTCTGGTTAGCCAGCTCATTGGGGTGGAACTTTGCAGATGAGCAAATGTGCTTAAATCACAAGTCATAGAGAGAAAGAAGTGACTGGACCTATGTAACCCATTTTAAAAACCCATCCCCACAAGCTATGGCTTCCCACCAGCCCCATTCACTGAAGATTCCCCTACCTTCCAAGAATGCCACCCGAGGCCACAGTGTTGGGGGAGACACTCAATGTCCAAACAACAGCAGCATATGTAAAGAGAATAGCAAATTTTCAAAGGAGTAACAAGACAAATGCACAGAATTTTAAGACTCTGTGGGCAGCACAAGGAGTGACATCACAATGGCCAGAGAGATGCTGTAAAGCTGTTCCTGTCAATCAATCCTTCCAGAGGCATCTCAAGGTTGTGGAAGGTTGACAATGGCCTTTGGTACTCAATCTTTGTTCTTCCTGAACATGAGGCTGAATTAGACAACTTTTGTCTGTAAATCTACATCCTAGTTTTAGACAAATAAGAGGATGGCAGAGACTCCTCCTCAGGCTGGCTCCTTTTAATATTCTTCAGCATTATAGATCTGCAGACTTTTTAAGCAACAGCTTCTGGTTTCCAACGATAGTTGACAATACCTCTGTGATGTGATTTTATTGTCTGAGTGATGAGGCCTTACCTCTTTCAAAGGTCCTTTCAAATCTCATTGCCTTGCTAATATTAACCCTTTTCTCAAAAGAACGCATTTAAGAACTATATTAGGAACAGGAAATTGGATTCTTTGCCACATACAAACAGACTGAGTCTTCAGAATCATGTCTTTCCTGTCAGTTTGGAAAGACAAATGGAATAAAAAGAATATTTAGAATTATGGTGGTCTTTTTAAACAAAGGAGATTACATACTAAATCTAAGCTTGAATTAAAAATAAACAACAGGCTTTTAATATAAAGATTCACAAGAAATCACACCCAGCCACCAGTATTTCAGCCTTGGCATTTGACATTCAGGTATTAGATTCACCACTAACTAGATGTTTAATAATAAATTACACAATATTCCTAAACCTTGGGGTTCTACCTATAAAATAGGGATGATAATAATATTCACTTCATAGGGCCAATGTGATAATAAAATAATTTATTCATTTTTCACGGACATTGAAATGTTATGCAAATACTAGAAATAATTATGGTAGAAGATTCATCTGTAGGCATAGAAAAAGCAACCATTTGTGTTTTAAATTTATCATAATATAAAACTGATGTTGTGAATCCCTATTTTAAATTATCCCAACATTCCTGAGAATGAAGAGATACTCTAAAATTTTAACAAGTGTTCTCTGTCCACACCATGCCCAGTCAACCTAGAAGAGTGGTTCTCAACCTATGGCTCGCAACCCCTTTGTTAGTCAAAGGACCTTTTCACAGGGGTCGCCTAAGAACATCAGAAAACACAAATATTTGCATTATGGTTCATAACCATAGAAAAACTGCAATAGCGGAATAGCAACAAAAGTAATTTGATCATTGGGGGTCACTACCACATGAGGAGTATATTAAGGGGCCACAGCATTAGGAAGGCTGGAAACCACTGATCTGGAATGACACTTTTGCCACCATGTGTTAGCTAGCAGGTAATAGAGAATAAATTTCGAAGAAAAAGCAAAATTCAGAATGAGCTGAATGTGGAGGGTTTGTCACAAGCCATTGTGACAAAGAAATAATGTGTGGTCTTTATCTAGAAATGATTCCTTGTCTAAAGGGCCCTTCCCATTAAATAAAAATATAACTGTATTTTATGTTTTGTTTTATTGGACACTATAAGCTAATAATCTCTTAAACCAGAGAGGTGCTAGGAAAGAAAAATCACGTGAAACTCAAACAAAACCTGTGACAACAAAACATCCAGATTCCCTTTGCCTTTTAGAAGCCTGGAAGGCTACCTCATCTGCTCAGAGAAAACCTTGCCTTTCTCCTGATTAGAGGCAATCAGAGTACTGGGGCTGACAATCTTGTCTAATTTAAAAACTATCACATCAGATGATAACTGTTAATAACTACCAATATTACCCAGCATGAAAAAGAAGGTCAAATTCTATAGTCTGAATGTTAAGTAAGGCAAAGAATAGGACTAGCTTTTAACAGAGAAAAATTTGCTTGCTGGAAAAAAAATCACTTTAAAAGCATGTTGTCCAACCACACAGCAGGCTGCAGTGTGTGTCTTCTAGTGTTCAATAACATGATCTTCCAGTCCTTGTTGGGCTCCTTTCCTTCCAGTGTTTAATGCTGTTGGGTTTGGTACACTACAGACTATCATCATAGAATCAATCCTGAAACAATAACTTTCATCTCATCAAAGAATTTTCCAGAGCAGATCAATACTTTCATAATGATTAAATTACCTAACACTGGTCATTTTTGCATAATCAAAAAGAACTACTTCAAAAGATGGGACAAATACCTGGCATGGTTATCTGGGTGAAGAAACTTTGTCCAGCACGGCCTTAGGGCATTGGGTCTCACTTGTGAATCATGACCCCTTTGGGAGTCAACCAACCCTTTCACGGGGTTGCATGTCAGATATCCTTTATATCAGATATTTACATTATGATTCATAACAGTAGCAAAATTACAGTTATAAAATAGCAATGAAAATAATCACATGGTTGGGGTCATCACAACATAAACAACTATATTAAAGGGTCACAGCATTAGGAATGTTGAGAGCCACAATGTTAGGGGAAAATCTACTACAGCTATTTTGCTAAATGGACACAGTATTAAACCAACTCCTAGAGACTTATTGTTATCCCATAGATTAATGCATCTCTCAGCCCTCATTAGGGAAGCATCTATGTTCACTAGGAAGCAATTACATAGAAACCCCCAGCTGGTCATTGTGCTCAGGAGTCATTGCAGAAGAGGAAGCAGAGAGAAGAAGCCCAAGGCAGTGATGGCTGCAAGGAAACAGTGTCTTCTGAACACAGCAAGGCAGATGTACATATGATCACATGTCCCCTTCCAAGAATTAGAAACTTTCCTGATCCACTATACTCATGCTGTATGTACCCTCTGATCACCAGTCACTAAGCAGCCATTTCAATGTTGTTAGACAGGGGACTAACTTTAAGAAGGCTAACCCAGATGAACACAGCAGGAGGAGCCGTCTATTTCTCCTTCCCTGTGCCTCTCCCAGGAGCACTTCCAGTACAGAGGCATACCAACCCAGCTAGAGCCATCCACCACTACCCATTGTTCATTAAGACCAGAATGGGGAACTGAGAGTTGAAAGTTATTGTTTCAGGATTGATTTTATGATGATAGTCTGTAGTGTACCAAACCCAACAGCATTAAACACTGGAAGGAAAGGAGCCCAACAAGGACTGGAAGATCATGTTATTGAACACTAGAAGACACACACTGCAGCCTGCTGTGTGGTTGGACAACATGCTGTAAGCTAGCCCAAATTAAATGTCCTTATAAGAGATGCCTTGGTCATTGTGTCTGTTCACAGCAGTAAAACCCAAACTAAGCAAGGCAATGATATCTTATTCACTGCCCAGATATGAAGTAGGACCCCATTCTGGTCTTAATGAACAATGGGTAGTGGTGGATGGCTCTAGCTGGGTTGGTATGCCCCTGTACTGGAAGTGCTCCTGGGAGAGGCACAGGGAAGGAGAAATAGACGGCTCCTCCTGCTGTGTTCATCTGCTCTCCTCCTGAAGTATATACTGCTGAGGGTTGAGTGCATAAAGTGCTTACTGTAATAGCATTAGGAGCTGAGATGTTTTGTGCATGTTTGGCCCAGGGAGTGGTGATATTAGGAGATGTGGCCTTGTTGGAGTATGTGTGTCACTGTGGGCATGGGCTTTAAGACCCTTACCCTAGCTGCTTGGAAGGCAGTCTTCTCCTAGTTGCCTTAAGATGAAGAGGCAGAACTCTCAGCTCCTCCTGCACCATGCCTGCCTACACACTGCCATGCTCCTCACCTTGATGATAATGGACTGAACCTCTGAACCTATAAGCCAGCCCCAATTAAATGTTGTCCTTATAAGAGATGCCTTGGTCATAGTGTCTGTTCACAGCAGTAAAACCCAAACTAAGACAGGAGCTGATCTTGCATCCCTAGCAACTACATAATACTAGTGTGTAACAGGACATATCTACAATCCCAGTTCTGCAGAACAGGAGCATCTGATGGCTTACTGTACTGTGAACTGAAACAGCAAACTACAGGGTCAGCAAGAGATCCCATCTAGAAGGAGGAGGAGGAGAGCAGCAGTGGATGACATCCAACATGAACCTCTAGGATTGGCACACACAAACACACATGCACAAAACAATAGTGTTAAGTCTGCTTCCAGCTCACCTAACATTATTGGCTGAATGCTCTCCCATGTCTTGACTGAATTCTCATCTTTCAAGACTGGGAGAACCAAGTCTGCCACTCATATTGAAACAAGAACGATCAGAAGATACAGACACTGTCCCTGTGACAACATAGTCACTCATTAAGGCATCGCAGTGTTTGTCTCAACTGTCATTCAGATCTCCATCACCTGCAGCCACTGTATGTCACACCATCACAAAAGGATGAGTTCAGCACAATAAGATGTTCTGAAAGCAACAATATTCACATTACTTTTATAGCACGTTGTCAGATACTTCTATTTTGTTACTTCTGAATCATTTACTAATTTCCTAATTAGATCTCACCATAATTATGTGTGTATGGGGGGGGGAGTGCATGAGGATTTGATATCTAGAGTGTCTCTAACTCAATGGAGGCTTGAAACAGATCCCAGCAGATAATGGATGTGTTTTTTATCCTATAAAGAGTCCAGACCCTTGATTGAACATGAAATCATGTAACTATCAGAAAAACATGACAAGATCCTAATTTACCCACGCATCTGAGATGGAATTGTCTATCACCTCTCATCCATGTCCTTTCCTGTAGAAGAGCTTTATAAAATGGACTCAAAAATTTTATGTGACAAGATTTTATAATTCACTCAGGCTTTGGGCAGATGTGGGGGATTATCATTCTTACATTAAGGATTAAGAGAATTCAAAGTCTCCACTAGGAGGAAATAGAGTCCAAATGGTTTCTGCTTCCTTCTAGCTTTTCTTATGCATTCCCACCACAAATCTCCTCTTATGATTTTTAATCTTTGCATCTGGTTATACAAACAGGAATAGATAATGAATAACAGAATGTTTAATTTGAAAAAGATTTCCTGACTTATCTCTCTGACTTCATAAACGGCAATGCTAAGAACATCTGGGGCCATTAGCACAAATGTCCCAAAGGTATAGAGAGGCATCATAAGTCCTTACTTAACAGTAGTGTAAGGTCCTTTTGGGTTTGCAAAAACAAATCTGCATAGAGGATGAGAAGCAGTAGCTAGTAGACCACTCAAGGAAGAGTCCAGAACGGGGAGACTGGGTTAGTATAGAGAATTCAAGCCATTTGAAAACAGAAGTGGGTCATTGCTGTCAGAAATAGGAGGGAATCCTTTCATACTGAAACAAATGGAGAACCTAGATGTTGAGACATAACTACATGGACTCCTGTTCCGGTAAACTGAAAGGACTTGGACCTTACAAAATAAACTGCTCTTTGAGTTCGTGAAGTGCCTGACGACCACATGCAATGAGGCAATTTTATTTGCCCCACAGAATTGGAGTGTGATGTTTGAATTCATCCCTGTGACCCTCTCAGCTTGCTGAGAACTCCAGGGTGGAGGTTATTTTTGGAAGGTTAGGATTAAGAATGCAGGGTGGCAACGCACTGATGCAAGTTAGAAATGGTGCTTCTGGTACCTCAAATACCTGAGATTCTCAGAGAGTCGGGCTGGGCACTGCCTCTGAAGCCTTGCTTTCCTGAGCCAATTGCATCCGTCAGATCGCCCTGTCTTATCTCTCACTATTCTCCATCTTTTATGCGCTTCCCCTTGAATTCATTCAAGGTCTCTATGTTTGTTAAAGGCCATACTTGTTGGATATTTGGTGGCTCTACAGTGACAACCAATACACACTTCTTTGTGGAGGAGGAGCTGGAGAACATCATACTAAGTGAGGCAACCCATTCTCAAAAGATCAATCATGGTGTGCACTCACTGATAACTGGATATTAGCCTACAAACTTGGAATACCCAAGACATAATCCACATATTAAATGATATCCAAGAAGAACGGAGGAGTAGCCCCTGGTTCTGAAAGGACTCAGTGCAGCACTATAAGGGAATATCAAAACAGGGAAGTGGGAAGGGGTGGATGAGGGAATAGGGGGAGGGAGGAGGATTGGGGAGCCAGAAAAGGGGAAATCATTTGAAATGTAAATAAAAATATATCAAATAAATAAAAAAATAAAATAAAATAAAGGGAGGGAAGGATAGACCTACTTAGATCCAGTATCTATTCTAAAAGGAAGTTTTATGGCAAATATTAACAACACGTAAGTCCTCTGCAACAGGTTGGACTGGAAGGGGGGCTAAGATACCATTTTTCAACCTGTGGGTTGAGACCCCTTTGGGGTTTGGATATCAGATATCCTGCATTTCAGAGATTTACATTATGATTCATAACAGTAGCAAAATTACATTTATGGTAGTAATTTTATGGATGTGGGTCTCCTCCACAATGTGAAGAAATGTATTAAAGTACCACAGCATTAGGAATGTTGAGAGCCACTGCCCCGAGAGATGGACCTTAATGCTGAGTCTCAATAGGCTCAGGTTACTCCAATCTCAGAAAACGGAAATCACAAATCTGTGGGAAACACCACACAGAAATAAACTCTGAACAAAAAATAAAAACAGGGCACGAACAGCAAAGGCAGGGGGGAAAAAGCCACAACAGGGAACAGCTCAACCAAGCCATTATCATGGTTACTGCCATTTGAAGGCACAATGATTGAAGTTATTGTGTTAATGTAAGATTACTAAATAATGCACCCCATAAAAGGAAGACATTGCATTGGCCATAAAACGCATGTAACTGCGAAGGAATTCATACTTATTTAATGACACTTTAGAAATTGGGTGGTAATTAAAATGAAGTAGGAATTTTTAAAAGCCAAAGCCAAGCACACCAGTATATAAATTGAAACATTTTCTTTGTTTTCCAAGCACATTTAAAAAAAGTAAGTTTTACGCAGAGGTTTGAGGGGTTTTTTTCACACTCTCCCCTGACTGCCTTTTTTTTTTTAAGCCTACTGGGAACAGCATAATTTTGACTCCTCAGGATTTCCACTTCTAATTGCTGGGAGGGTTCATTATCAGCTGTCTGAAGTGCAATACATCAACCTTGCGATGCTGAGTTACAAAAGACATTCACGCATCTGATGGGTTGCTGTGCTAAATACATCTTAATTTGTGCTGCATCTGCTGTTTTCTGGTTTGTTTGGCATGCAGTGAATGCTGCAGACATTAGAGAAGCTTCCTGGATTATTCTTATAAGAAAAAAAAACCCTACATTTTTTAAAAAAGTCATTGCTGTCTTCCATGATTATTCAACTGTGCCTGAGAGCACCAGGAACTCAATTTTTATATACACACATATTAAAAAGAGCTCATGCATCTGAATATGTATATGTATATTAGTCTAAATGCACATATATTTGCATGTATGTTGAGCCAAATATTCAGTTCAATCATATAAAGCCAGACAAACACCCTTCAGCCGTAGCTGGATGCATAAAGATTCACACCCAGACTCACGGCTCTGGTGTGGATACAAGCACTCTCTATAAGTCACTCAGATCTGGTTTTGGTTTGCTTGCTATGCAAACGATGTCAGCAAGGTTGGCACTCTCAGATCAGCCTTATCCAAGCCACCATTCGAGAAAGAAACATATGTACTTCACCATGATCCAGGATAAACCAGTCTCAATATTAAGGACGTTTAAATCTGAATTAGAAAAGAAAACAAATACCTCTGTCTGGGCCCTGTGCCTTCCTCAGTCTTTTCAAATATATCTATATCTATATCTACATCTACATCTACATCTACATCTACATCTACATCTACATCTACATCTATATCTGTATATATGTATATATATCAGAATTAAAGAAAGAAGCAAGAAGCACAGCCAGCCACACAGGATCTCATGCTCAGAAAGGCCCTGGATACAGAAACACTGAGGGATGTGGGTGGGACAGCAATGGGTTTGCTGATATATGTAATTTTTCAATTATTTTATGTTTACAATCACAAAAATTTACCACTTGAAATGTAGAAGAGATGGAAAGAGAAACTTAGGAAGAAATGCAAATAGTATTTCCTTTGTGTTTGTGTTGCTTTAAGGAAAAGGATGGAAGGCAGCCATTTCTAGGTGTGATTCATTGTTTTTAAGCACAGAATTTATTTGCCACCATTTTGTACCACATAATCCTTTTCTACACACACACACACACACACACACACACACACACACACTTACACACTTTAAGAGAGCCTCAATAGCAAGCATGAGTTTGGTGCAAAGCAGTTTGCAACCACAGAGGCCAGCCTACCTTGAGGGCTGCAGGGAGGCAGTTCTGCTCCCTGACTTCTGCCTGCCCCACCCCTCACCTAGAGGGAGCAGTACCCCTATTTACATAACGTCAATCAGACTCCAGTGCTGTTTTCCCAAGAACATGCAGAAGTGATTATAGGCAGCCATTATGACTGGCAGAGTTACAGACAAATCAGGGCTTCTGTTATGGAGTATGTTGAATCAATAAGGCATACTGCTCAACCAGGGCTGAGAAAAACACCTCATAAAGTAACAGCATTTGTAAAGGTTAATCAATTCAGCTAATTGTAAATGCTCTCAATTGTCAGTCCCTAAGCAGCCCCTTCTCTTTGTAGCTAGTAATTCACCATGGGATGTGCAGCTCTAAAGGAGAACGGAGAAAGAGGGGGAAGCAGGCAAATTTCTCATTACTCTCTCCATGTTGTGCTCGGTCGGTGTCTGCGAATGTCAATATATTTACCACAGGGAGATAGCCTTTTTTTCCCTGCTAGCACCGTGTTGCCTCCCTCATTATATACAAAACAAAGTAAAGAGCCTAATTATCTTGGGTCTAAGCAGATGGAAAGGAAATCAGGGCATTGATTTTGGGGGCCATGTCTTAAGGCAATGCAGATGACTAATAAGGTGGGCAGGTAAAAAGATACCCTCTCATTGACAACAGCAAGGCAATGATATCTTATTCACTGCCCAGATATGAAGCAGACATATTCCTTCCCCTGACATCACAACACATACACAGACACAGACACACACACACACACACACACACACACACACACACACACACACACTACACTGCCAACCCTGCTAAGTCGCCAGAGCAAAATGACTCTTACAGGCAGAGGAGTTAAGAGTGTCTGTTAAGATCAGAGAAGTGGAAACAAATCATGTCAGGCAGATTGGAAAAAATTGTAGCCTGAAATTGCCCTAGACTCTTCCAGTGATGGAAGCAACCAAATCGAGGGACATAGGAATCCTGTCTTGCCCTGAGCCTTTACCACAGGGCCACATCTCCAGTTCATAGATGATTGTTCTAAGGCCAAAGAATGCCATTCACTACAAAAGTCCTCTAGGGAAATTCTAGAAAGCAGAGACACTGGGTAAGTGATAAACTATCCTAAGCTTATGTCTCCTCTACATTGTATATGCATTGATGTTATGTTTCAGAATTTTACTTTCATATAATAATAGTAATCTATCTCTCACATTTGGGAAATATAGGAAGACAGGATATAGTCAAGGAATATTTGTATAAGCCAAAGAAACAGAGATAAGAACTATTTTAAATCTTTCAACCCAGGGATAACATTTATAGCAAAAAATATAATAGCAACTTGCATTCACATATTGGGTCTTAGAATTCCATGATGTGTCATTTACCACACTGAAACGTGAACTGCCACAACAAACCATCAATTTCCTTTTACTCTGTGTGCACTTTGGCATAATGTAAATGACTTTTCTATAGTTGCAAGGCTGTAAACAGTAAGAAAAAACTCGAAAGTGAAGAAAAAATCCCCAAACACTATGAATCCATTTATATCTCCTTTTGTTATAATTAATCTAACTCAGCCAATCAGAGGCCTTGCTCCTAGCAAACTATGGTACACTGTAGGTATATTAGGGAGTGTACTTATACCAGGCAGGTGTCTGTCTAAGCAAACATCCACAGAAAAGACAAGGGACAGCAACCTGGAAAAAAGATGGAAAACTGGAGGTGACAACCGTATTTCACAGGGTACTTTGTTCCTCTAGCATTGTGGAATGACAAGAAAATTTTAGAATTAGACTAGTGTACTGGATGATGTCAGAAAATAGCATCAGTGTACCCCGGGGAAGAGCCTTTAAAGTGCTTTTAAATGTAAACAAGTTCATTCATCCTGTGCTTACCATACTTATCCTTGAAAACAGAAATTAACTAGACAGGAATGCCCAGCTTTCTTATTAAAAGGATGTGGAGGAAGGCCTCCTCACCAGTATGCCTCTGTGCTAGTTAAAGTTACTATTGCTATAATGAAAACTCATGACCAAAGCAACTTAGAAAGGCAAGTGCTGATTTGGCTCAGTTTCCACAGCACTGTTCATCACTGAAGGAAGTCAGAACAGGAACGTGGAGACAGGAGCTGATGCAGAAGCCTTGTCTAAGAGCTGCTTCCTGGCTCGCTCCTATGACTTGCTCGGCCTGCTTTCTTATAGAATTCAGGACCATCAGCTCAAGGATGGCCCTACCCTATAATGTACTGCACCCTCCCTCATGAATCACTAATTAAGAAAAAGCCCTATGGGTTTATCTGCAGCCCGATCCTATGAAGGCATTTCCTCTGTGATGAATCTAGCTTGTCTCTAGATTAAACCAGCCAGTACCCCTCACCTTCTTTCATGCATCTACTCCTTTCTCTATCATCCACCTAAGAATGTCTCCTCCCTAAAATTGTGAGACAAATGTCCTGACCACCCTAATGATGCTGCGAACTGAGAGTATAAACCTCTGAATGTGATTTCTCTTTTACCTTCAAGGGATTGATAGGCCAGTTAGAGTTTCAGGAAGGATACAGGACTACTATCTCCTGGGACCTATTGTGTCCTCTCTCTGACTGATCATGCCGCGAGTCCTTGGTTCCTTTGACCCAGACACACTCACTCAGAGCCCATAACCCTTTATGTTCAATGCAATTTTCCTTCTAGGGGATACATTTTCCTATCAGCTTAATAATTTCTTGAGGTTATCCTAGGGTGTTGCTCAACTTGCTTCTAAATTAAAACATTTATTAAAAAACTTTGAAGCACTCTCACAATTTTCAATCACCATGCACATAGCAATTTAAAATTATGGGAGCAGTTTTATAAGCACTTGAATTTGGAGGTGATCAGAGACCTGAAAATGTGCAATATAGAGTAATTTAAAATTATTAGAGTACTTCACATTTTTTATAAGCTCTTCAGCTGGGAAGTGATCGGGTTCTAACATCTGAGCTTATAGCGGTAGAAAGTGAAGTACTTCTCAGCCCCGAATGACACACTCTATTGAATCAGACCACTTTAATAATTCTAAAGTGATATACAGTGGGCATGTCCAGATCTCCAAATTCACTTTTAAATTAAAAAGATTCTTCACTTCCAACCTACAAAAGTCACTTATATGATAAAACAGCAATTTGCCCTTCCAATTTGGGACACTAAATTGCCATCCCGCATGGAAGAGTTCCTTACCTTTAGTTAAAACAAACACCAGACCATTTAAAATATTTATTTTAAATAAATGTATTTAATAAAATATATTATTAAAAATGTATGCCAGGAAATTTTAGCAGCTACTCATATTTGAAAATATTACAAGTTTCAAGTAAATCATAGGGCATCATGTTTTTAGGATGGAACACTTCTACATCTAAAAGGATACCAAGCCAGTAAGCAGTCTTGACCCAGTACAACTCTCTTGCTACTTGGAGAAAAATAGTGTGAACTCTTCTATCTCTGATGACACCACTGACCTGGAAGACAGAACATGGAGCTAGCAAAGTTCTCCTGTCTGCCCTTGAGTTCAGAGAAAGGGCAACAGGACCAAAGCCTCACAGTTTGCATCTTCCTTCATTGCCTGGACGTAAGTCATAGGTGGCCTTGAGATAGCTCAGTTTCTCTGACTGTTTTGGTCTTGTAAAATCTTATCCCTTTCATTTCAAAATCACAGAGAATTCTGGATTGGTCCTATCACAAATAGATTATCTCCTCGGCAAATGGGTTTTTAATCCTCATGTAGAATGAATCCATTTTTAGCATACATTTAGTATGTTTGCGTATGAGTTGCATGATTTAAAACCTTATTTGGATCATCCCCTTGCCTTTTTTTTAAAGCATAACAACTCTTGTGGCTAGGGAATTAACTGTGAAATCTCTTAGAAGCTGCAAAAAATCCCCCTCATCACATTGGGTTGGTAAGTTATATCCTACCCACCTTGCTGGAGTCACCAATGTCTGATTTAGCCTAATTCTAAAACTACAGTTTTACTAAATCTAGTAAAAGCTGTCTAATTGGATACTTCTTTGTTCTTTGATGATGCTTGGCATTTTATCATTTTGGAGAACTGGTCCTAACTGATATCTTCAAAACACAGAAATGATCTAGAGAGTTTCCCAACTATAGCTTGTTACCACAAAAGGTTCATGGGAGGTGCCTGTTGTAGTTCCCGTCAGGGAATGTGCTCTTAGATTTCAAAAGTCCTTCAGCTTTGTGACAATATTGCCACAGTCACTTCATCTCTCACCACTGAAGCTACCTGCAAATTGCTGTGATATCTTTAAAGTGTCTGCTTTTTTGGGAGCAACTTCTTCTAATGAGAGACATGCAAGGACATTCAGAAATTAAGGGACATCCATCTGGAGGAGTGTTGTGATGTCATTTCTAACTTCATTTCAGAGCTGAAACATTGAATGCCGAACCATGAAATTGAGAAATGACTATGGCCCTGTTAAGGAAGAAATTGAATTTGCATTTGGATTATAAAGTCACCAAGAGTAGAGGACACTCACCACCCAAACTCTCTTTGAATCTCTCTACAGAGGTACCCAATGACTTCATGAAGAAACAACAGATTCAAGGGTTTTCCATTTTAAAATGTTGATGTTGGATCAGGAGAGATGGCTCAGTGGTTAAGAACGTTCATTGCTCAGTCACGAGGACTGGAGCACCCATCTCAGGGAGCTCACAAAATCCTGTAACTTGGGTTGCAAGGGATTCTGTGCCCTCTCCTGGCCCCCAACACAAGCACAAACAGGCATATGCACACATGTGCACATACACATTTATACACACACAAACAGAAACACATGTGTGCATGCACACACACAAACAAATGAAATGAGTCCTTAAAAGTGTATGCACATGTTGAAATCTAATTTACTGTTTCTTTTAAATTACTCTGAAAAGTAAGCTAAGAAACCCAGGCTTGAACTCTACCTAGTGTGTGAAAGCTGCAGGAATTACAAACTCCCAACCTTTACACAGTAGCATTTTTAGTTAAGGGAAGTTGTGTTTCTCTGTAGCTTCTTTTCATGGTGACTTAGTTCCCATGCTACTGTCAGCAAAAGCTTAACCCAGAGAGGGCACTAAAGGAAAATGGTCCTGGTAATATTAGGAAAGGTGTAAACAACCTATGGAATCCATGGCTAGCTACACCCCAGTCATGAGATATAGTCACTTGACAGTAATGCAAAATTCTTCACATATTCATGTGTGAAAACAAAATGGATTTTCCAGGAAAACAATCTTGCCTGCTACTCCAGCAGAGGATCTAGGTTAAGTTCCCAGCACACACATGGTGATTCACAACTATCATGGTGAACTCACCAGCTTCAAGAGATCCTGGACCTTCGGAGAACATCCACAGATACCAGACGTATATATGCGGTAAAGAAACATACATGTGGACAAAGTACTAGGAAAAATAAACAAATCAAAAAAATCTTAAATAAAGATAATCTTTTTTTATTATATATTTTTATTTTCTATATTCTTTGTTTACATTCCAAATGATTTCCCCTCTCCCAGTTCCCCCCTCCCCATATGTCCCATAAGCCTTCTTCTCTCCACCCATTCCCCAATCGCCCCTCCTTTTTCTCTGTCTTGGTACTCCCCTCCAATGCTAGATCAATCCTTTCCAGGATCAGGACCCTCTCTTTACTTCTTCATGGGAGTCATTTGTTATGCAATTTGTGCCTTGGGTATTCAGAGCTTCTGGGCTAATTAATATCCACTTATCAGAGATTGCATTCCATGTGTATTCTTTTGTGATTGGGTTACCTCACTTAGGATGATATTTTCCAGATCCAAACATTTGCCTAAAAATTTCGTAAATTCATTGTTTTTAATTGCTGAGTGGTATTCCATTGTGTAAATATACCACATTTTCTGTATCCATTCCTCCTTTGAGGGACATCTGGGTTCTTTCCAGCTTCTGGCTATTATAAATAAAGCTGCTATGAACATAATGGAGCATGTGTCTTTATTGCATGCCGGGGAATCCTTTGGGTATATGCCCAGGAGAGGTATAGCAGGGTCCGCTGGAAGTGTCATGTCCAGTTTTCTGAGGAACTGCCAGACTGATTTCCAAAGTGGTTGTACCATCTTACAGCCCCACCAGCAGTGGAGGAGTGTTCCTCTTTCTCCACATCCTCACCAACACCTGCTGTCTCCTGAGTTTTTAACCTTAGCCATTCTGACTGGTGTGAGGTGAAAAAAAAGATAATCTTTTTAAGGCTCAATAAAGGGCCCAAAAAAGGGAAACTGACAGGGTGGGGAGTGGGGGGGAGATGGGAGTGTGTTGGATCGAGGGGCATATACATGAAAGCAGGGGGTGGGAGGAGGGGTAGGGAATCTTTGGGGAGGGACCTTTTGGGAGGGGGGAAATTGAGAAAGGTTTTACCATTGGCAATGTAAATAAAGAAGATACTCAATATAAATAAATAAATAAATAAATAATCTTTGTAAATCTCCAAATAAGTGACCAGCAGCCAGAAGATATAAGGGAATGCTAAATGAGTTGCGAAAAAAAATTCAGTATATATATGATAGAAGGGCACACAAAGGCATTTCTAATAGTTCATGCACATTAGAGATAGAAATGTTGTTAAGGGAAAGCTAAGTCAATTTTATCTGTGCTATTTGAGGTGACATTGAGCATCTAAACAAAAATTATGTTCAATAAATAGGTAAAATGTCAGACAACCATGAGACGGTGGATCTGAAAATCATCATGAATTTATCAAACTATATGGCTATTATATATAAAAATCAAAAGTGACTGTGTAAGAATAAGATCGGGGCAGAATTTATATGAAATGATAATTGCATACATGCGAGGGCTGTGCAAGCATAATGAAGCATGGCATGCCTCAGATATTTTTCAGGGGTTAGGTTAAGCTCTGGGTTGTCGCTGGGCTTTTCAGCAATAATCACTGCCTTCAGGATCCCTGTATAAAGGGCGAGAGGAGCAATTATACATGATGCCAATCTGCGAGTCTCCTGTGTACAGCATTGATTTCAATACCGAAACCATGGAGATAACACCAGAATAAAGCTTTTGCGTGGCTACTGTGAAGACTACTGTGCACATTTCAGATAAAACAGTTTAATTCCTTTGCATTATCATTCAGTGGCACCTATGCCCACTCACGTGTGTGTAACTGACATTATTTTCTTTAAGAACCCTGGTAAACAAAAAATTTCATTAACACTGTGGTCACTTTAAGTAAATCTTTACTTAATGATATGAAATGCCCCATAATTCCTACGGCTTGCTGCATGAGATAATCCATTTAAGTAATTTTTGTCAGATTCTGTGAGTTGGACAATTTTTTGAACCAAGCTAAGCCTTTGAGACTTAAATTCCATTTGCTTCAGGAAGAAAAAAAAAAGTGGTTTTCTGGTTCAAAGGAAAAATGCTTAGAAGCCATATTTGAAAGGCTCATGAGGGGTCTTGCACATCAAATAGCTCTCAGAAAACAACATTGTGATGAGTTAAGTATAAATTAATTAGAAACATACGCGTTGTTTCTCCCTGGCTATCCACATGGGTTTCAAAGTTGGAGAAAGAATGTTTGACAAAACATGTTTGGAGTTTTCATGACCTAAAACCATAATAAAGAGTTCAAGATGTTTGTAGAACAAAGCTATTTGTTTCATTACAGTGATTTTTTTTAAATGCATGACTAATGATCTTCTTGTAAAGGATATTGGTGCACACACAGGTTCTTCATTTTGAACTCATCAAAGGTATCTAAAAAGAGAATATTTTCCTAAAAAGAAACCAATTACTATAAATTAATTCTAGTCTTGTAAAAAAAAAAAAAAAGAGGACACATACTTGAAATGGAGATTGAATCATGTTCAGCCCAAATCTACCCTGTGACAAGAATTAAAAGAGAGACCATGTGTAAATGGAAGCCCCAGGGAGCTGTGAATCCTAGCCTTGTGCCACTTGTCTGTGACGCTCCCTGTGTACCAACTTATAACAATTTGGTCCAGGTAACCAAGCTGTATGCCTCCACACATCTATGTATCCAATCCTAAGGGACTTTAACCAGTTAGAGCCATGGAAGTAACAATGCAGAGTAAATAGATTTCTACAGTGTCAGTGCTGCCTCTAGAGAAAGTCCTTCAAAATGTTACCATTAATATTAGCAAATGCTTATTATAAACCAAGTGATTACAGGTTTTAAAAAATGTAAGCCATTAGAACTCCTAGAGTATATACATTTACATTTAGATAGAAGGAAGACATATAAATGGATGAGGAAAGGAAGGAATGGGGGTGGAGAATGGAGGGAGGGAAGGAAGCAGGGAAGGAAAAAGGGGAGAGAAAGAGAGAGGAGAGAGAATGGAATGTTGGTGTAAGATACTGCATTTGGGGGTGGGGGTGGGGAGATAGTCCAATCAGCAAGTGCTTATTAGAGAAAGCATGAGGATCTGAGTCCAGGCCCCAGAAATGATGTCAAATCACAGAAGAACCCTAGAGCCTGCTGACTTGCTGCCCTATCTGTTCTTGCTACCCACAACTGTCACCTTGGCAAAGGAAGAATCACTGGAAAAAGAGTTATAGTTGAGTAATCCACTTCATCACGTTGGTCTCTGGGCATGCTTGGAAAGAACTGTCTGGATTGTTTAATGGATGTGGGAAAGCCCAGGTCATTTCCTGGGCAGGAAGTGTATGAAGCTAGCTAAAAATGAGCCAGAAAGCAACCCAGTAAGCATTGTCCCTCCAAAGTTTCTTTCTGGAGTTCCTGATCTGACATTCTTCCATGACAGATTGTGATCTGGAATTGTAAGACAGAACCCCCTTCCTTCTCAATGATACTTTTAATCACAGTGACAGAGATCAAACTTGCAACTTGAGCTCCAACCCAGTAAGGGGCCTTAGTTCAAAAATTTATATGTACAATGCTTAAGGAACCATACCCAAGGTAGATCTGTCACACACACACACATATACACACACACACACAAACACACACACACACAAATATACATATATACATCACACATAAAACATTTTAAACATTTTAAAAACTACATTTGAAGTGTGTTTTAAATGACTGATTTTTTTTTCAAAAAATGCAATATTTGAACATCTCATGTAACATAGGACAAAGATGAAATTGGTTTGGGCACAGTCCCTGGAGAAAGTACCAGAAGTAACCAAGTACAGCTACCTCAGCCTGTTAAATTTTGTGGTATACTATGAGAATTGGTTGATTCATAGTTCCAATTTCCTACAAAACGTGTATTTTTAATCCAATTTTCTACTCAGGGATCTGAAAAACTCAGAACTTTCTCCTAAGAATAGCTAACGTGTGAAGCATCCAGGAGTTGGTCCTGTATGAAAACCACACCGTCATAGCTTTAACTGGTGGGGTGCTCAAGAGAAGGCATCGTGATGCTGGGTAAACTCTTTGGAATAAGTTCATTCCCTGGAGCTTCGTAGAGAGAAAAGGACTCCAAAGTCCTCTGCTTTTCATCTGCCTTTTGAGACTCTCTTCGAGTACCATTTCTTTACATAGCCCATTTGCCTTGTCTGTACCTGGGGAGACAAGGCCGCTCGGACATGTTTAAGATACAGTGTCAGCTCTATAGTGTGCCAATGTGTTTACACCTCTATTCCCTTTGCATTTCATGGCTCTAAAGCTCCCGATTTAGCCACAGGAAATTTGGAAGAGACAACAATGAGTGAAATGACTAGACAAAAAATGAGATATTTGTTTTCCTGGATCCTGGAGGCCATGTGAGCTCAAGTGGATATGCTCCGCCATGCAGCCTGTCTCCTAAAATGATGCACAGCCTGATATTTTTCAAGAAGTATTGTCATTGAAGATTACTGCTCTGCAGGAGATGGACAAGGAAGCTTTCCATTTGAGATGCAAATTCGGAAAGACATTAAATTGAACCATTTTTTTCTCGGGCTTTTCATCACAAACTGTCTCTTTCATTTGCTAAAAAATTTCCTGTGCTGTTCAACATATTTCAAACTTACACTGAATCTTCCAACCTGAGGTTTATTTTTTTAATAAGAGCTGGAGAGGAGGTTCAGAGGCTAAAAGCTTTTGCTGTGCAAGCATGAGGACCTAGGGCCACATTTCTAAAAAGTGAAGCATTTGGGAGAGATGGCTCAGTGGTTAAGAGCACCTATTGCTTTTGTAGGAGACCAAAGTTCAATTCCCAGCATGCCATGTTAAGCTACCCACAGCTTCCAGTTCTAAAGAGTAAAGAACTTTGACTTCTTTTGGTTCCTACACTCATGTGCACACATGCACACATGCAATTGGAAGTAATAAATATAGGGATTTTAAAAGCTGAACATGGCTCCACATTCTCTTGCAAATCCAACGCTATGGGGAGGAGACGAGAGAAAATCTGGAGCACACTGGGCATAGCTGTAGATGCTATGTACATTCACTGAGAGAACCTGTCTCAAGGGAAAAGGCAGAAAGTGTTACAACAGAACATCAGACACTCTCCTCTGTCCTCAACACACTTGTACACAAGTACATGCACAATTACCTTACACATGCATAAATACCACACACATACAACATAGACAGACAGGCAAGTAGGCAGACAGGGCAGTATGGATACCTGCATGTACGTGTACACACACACATACACACACACACACACACACACACACACTTACTTTGTAAAACCAATTCTCAATTTTCTAACTGAAACATTTTGTATTTTCTAGGACATTCCAATAGGAAGAGGTAAACACTGCAAATGAGGATCAAAATGATGCTCAAAACATTTAAAGGTAATGTAGAATCACTATAGTGATAATCCAGACAGGACTATAATAGAGCTCCACATAGGAAAATAATGTGCTCCATACAGGACTAGAGTGGTGCTCCACACAAGACTAGAGTGGTGCTCCACACAGGACTACAGTAGTGTTCTGCATAAGAGTAGAAAACAAACACTCCTAACCAGAAATCCAATTCTTCCAGCCCCTTGTTAAGGTCAAGCAATAAACAGACTCAGTGGTTTCAAACTTCATTCTCAAAAGCTCTTTACCTTTTAAAAATAGTTAAGATCCTCAGCTCCTAATGACATTGCTGTACCCATAGATCAGTGCACTGGCCTCACCGGAGGAGCTTCTCACAATGCATACTAATTAACACAGAGACCCACAGTGTGCAGATATGGAGTGACCTTGGAACACTCTGCCCTTAATGGGATGTTTTCACCACAGTCCTCCCTATAAGGCATTGTGATCAATGCAGAAGAGGAAGCAGAAAAGTTGTAAGATTCAGGGGTGATGGATGACCTTAAGTAGACAGTGTCTTCCAGATGGGTCAGGACACAGATAAATTCACAGAAACTGTGGCAGCATCAGCCAGACCTCTACAAGGTTCAAAAGTCCAAAGTTCCAACACGGAGAAGGGAAAGTGGATACAAAGTTGCTCCCCTAACCAAGAAGCTACCTTCAGTTGATACCCACTGGGAGAGAAGAGATCAGTTTTCTCCAATAATGTGTTACTGAATACTACAACCACAGCCCTGGGCAGGCTTCACGCTCAGGAGTAATTGGTTAACACAAATCTGACTCCCAAATTTTATGTGCTTTCTTTTGTTATAGTTTGGTGTCTTTTACATCTTCCTGTTTTTTTGTTTTGTTTTGTTTTGTTTTCTTGGAGTTTTGTTTGTCTTTGAGAGAGAAAAGGAGCATGAAGTTGTATAGGTAGGTGGATGGGGGAAGGACCTGGGAGGATATGGAAGAGGAGAATGAGATCAAAATATTTTGAATAAAAACTTCTTATACTAATACCCACTATCAGCAAGTGCTGGGGGTGGTGCACACCTTTAATCCTAGCACTGAGAAGCTGGAAGCACACAGTTCTCTGTGAGTGAGTTCAAGGCCAGGCTGGTCTACACCGTGAGCTCCAGAACAGCCGGGGGCTACAGGTTGAAACCCTATCTCAAAACAGCAACAACACCAACAAAATGACTCAAAATCCTCAGGACATTTTTGCTTTGGTGGACCCCTTATACCGAGACTGAAAAGACAATGTCTTTTGGATCTTCACAATAATTCTGTGAGCACGTTCATAAGCTTCCTACCTATCAGCAATGCCAGAAACTTTAAAGGAGACATCTGGATCATCATGTCTGCTATGTATCCAGTGCCCTGCAAAGCCACATGTCACATATCCCCTAGGAAATGCTATTGAAGAACCAGAGAAAAAGTCAACAGGCACTATTAGGAGAAAAGTCTGACCTTGCAGACATCTTGGAAGGTATTAGGATTGATGGTGCGTTCTAAGAGCTAGTCACCTATACAATATCATGTGTCATTCACATGCATATATGCACATTCCTATGTGCATTCACATATATTGTTATACCATAAATAGATAAGCCTTGTTGAAGAGACGGTTCACAAGCCTATAAATAGTTTATTTCACAATTTAAGTTGGAACTTTCTACTTCTAATTGTTTATTTCTTTCAAGTGTACAGAGTCTGTAACCCACAGTTGCACGTCGGATATAAAAGAAATAAATAGATCACACAGTAAACAGAAACTGAATGGAAGGCCCTTTTTACCATCAGGGTGAGAAGGGAAGGCCCTTCTCACCATCAGCGGATCCTCAACTGCTCTGAGTGCAGCCGGTCCTCTAGGACATGGTGTCTTCACTGAGCAGCCTCATAATGGGATGGATGGAGCGAGCAGCCTCCTGTCCCACAGAGAAAGGTTGGTGGCTCACCCAAGTACCTCAGCTACCTCAGTTAATCTGTGACAGTGTGAAACTCAACCCCCAGCTGCTCTGGAGTTCTTACCAGGGCAGCTCCCAGAGCCCAGTCTGACTGTTACCTGATTGTTTCTTTGTGATTCTTTAGGCTATCAAGCAGGTGTATGTGGAGTTCTATTCTAATTTGCTCCATGCTCTGTTCTGACATTTTGAAGGTTTACGTACATCTTATAGTCTTGCTTCTTCTTCCATGTAAGAGATGCATGAAAATATTGTGAAGGACTGCCAATATTGCAATAAAACAAGACATAGTATATGCCACTTTTTAAAAAAAAAAGCTGGTCATGTTCAATAAATATGTAATGGTTTTTCCTATTACTTGAAGGTAGAAGTCAATGGTGCTTACTTATCCTGTGTAGAATGCTACAGAATAAAGCCTTAATCTATGTTTACATACAAAAATGTCTTCTTAAATAGCCTCCTTCTTTGAAATTTGTGTCATAGGTTCAAAAAATATCAGTGTTCTTTTCAAACCTGTTTTTCATTTGCAATTAAATACTGAAAACTCAGTTTTGATGGTAAACATGTGCCATTCAACAAAATTGGAAACAAGAAAATGGAAGTTTGAGCATGAAAATGAAGTTTTAGAGAGGTATTTCACACAGTAGACACCAACAATGCATGCATTGCTGCCTATTTATAGTTTTCATTGGCTGCTTCCCTGAGGCAGACAAGAAGGTTATGACATTTTTTCAAGCTCTCCCGAGTCAAGATGCATTTTTGAAAATTGAAAATGAAAATGACTTTTTATACCCATGTCACTTATGACCACTTGAAGATGCCACTCTTTTAAAGCTTACCATGTGAAGACTCTGAATCAATACAACTTTCATACCTGGGTACTGGATTGCTTGGTAATATGAAGGAAAAATACACAGTGCAGGGAATGGAACTGACTTCTCCGGCTCCATCAGTTTTGCAGCAATGGTTCGCTAAAAGCATGTACCACTCATGAAGTTCTGCGCTGATGATGACAATTGATTTCTTTGCTTAAGTTCCTGGAAGCACACTTGACAACAAACCCAAACTCAGAGGACTTGGAACTATGGGTTATAGTACATTTTTGAAAATGATTATATTCACTGGTGTTCTCCCTGAATGTGTGTCTGTATAAGGATGTCAGATTCCCTGGAACTGGAGCTCAGACTGTTGTAAGATGCCCTGTGGATGCTGGGAATCAGACCAGAGTCCTCTGGAAGAAGAGCAGCCAGTGCTCTTAACTGCTAAGCCATCTCTCCAAAATAAATATAACAAAGACTTTCTATTTTCTATAATTCTGCATCTACCTGAGTACTTATAAATACCCAGAATGGCACAAACCTATGTTCAACACTATAAACAAGCCAAAATCACTTTACATCAGTATCCCAAGCTAAAAGAATAACTGGGGGAGCTCTCTAGAGTCCCGCAAGTCCCCAATGTAAAGTTAGTGCATTTACTCTGCCCGAGCACAGTCCAAAAGAATAGGCATCTTTGACCAAGCACTATGGTTTCTTTTATTAAAATGTCCTCTGTAATACTTTATCTAGACTAATTTATTAAGGATTATAGGCAAATACAGACTGTTCAATCATATAAATACAATTATTAATAGGAAGCATGGCATTGAATACAGATGTACAGGTATTTCTCAAATGTGGTCATCTAGGACTAGCCTTCACATAATCCTCCAGACTATACTTTCCAGTGTGTTCTCTGCTTCACAGATAATGTGTCTAATTTCAAATAAATCCAGTTCCCATCTCATATATATTTGTTAAAATTTTTCTTAGTTTCTAAGTAGAACTATTTTATGAGACTCCTAATTCCTAAAGAGAAATACGAATCAATTCATATACTTCACTAATTCTTAAATGGTCTGAATGCAGATATGAAAATGGACTCATGTTGAAACTCAACCTATCTTTAAAAAAAATGAAGTTATTGGATTGAGGTTAGGGACATCAGTCAGAAGAGTTAGGGGAAGGATTGAAGGAACTTAAGGGGATGTCAATCCCATAAGAAGACCAACTAACCTGGACTTCTGGGAGCACCCAGGGACTGAGCCATCAACCAAAGAGCACACAGGGGCTGGTCTGAGGTCCCCAGCATACATGTAGCAGAGGACTGCCATGTCTGGCCTCAGTGGCAGAGGATGTGCCTAATCCTGTAGAGACTGGATGCCCCCAGGGAGAGGGATTCCTGAGAGGCGGGGGACACCCTCTCTGGATAGGAAAGACCTGTGAGGGGATGAAGAAGGGAAGCAACATTTGAATTGAAAATGAATAAAATAATTAATTAATAATTTTAAAAAAATCAAGTCCTACAAGGGCAATATATGTAAATAAACTTACTGATATTCACTCATCACAACTTGCATACCCAATATAACTCTAATACTTGAAAGACAAAATAAAAGTTATTGTCAAATGAGTGAAGAAACATGGGAATAAATATCAGCTTCTGCTTCTACAGAGAGAAAAACCTGTGGAGAGACAGCTATCTACTCTATCTGCAAAGACCAAACTGTGCTAAAAGAAAAGATGCCATTAACACAGGAGACTGGTTCTAGTCCAATCTAAGGGAAAGCATTAAATAATATGACTGAGTGATTTATTTTGAATATAAAAATGAATAGCTTAGACATAATCCTCACATTCATAAGTAACAAGTAAAGTTTCATAGCAAAGAAGAAACATATTTTTTTGGTGGTTTTTTTTGAGACAGGGTTTCTCTGTGTAGCCCTGGCTGTCCTGGAACTCACTCTGTAGACCAGGCTGGCCTCGAACTCAGAAATCCGCCTGCTTCTGCCTCCCAAGTGCTGGGATTACAGGCATGCGCCACCACTGCCCGGCCTAAGAAACATATTCTTAACAATAGACTGGAAGCTGAGTCAGCTGTGAGCACTGAAGAAAAGAAGGAAGACACATACCATAGTCCCTCAGAGGATTGGCCAGGGCTCTAAGCTGCAGTGGCATAGTTTCATGTTGTTTCTTATTAACTTACATTCCATAACTATAGCTATAGCTATAACTATAACTGTAACTGTAACTGTAACTGTAACTGTAACTATAACTAACTACAACTATAAGCCCTGATATTTTATATCATATATATTTGATATATACACATATATATTAAATAATAAAATTAACAAATACATTAAAATTTTATTTATTACAGAAGAAAAAGTAAAATGAAAAACTTTATTATATTGCTTGAATAAATAAGACAATATTGGTATATAAGTAATAAAACTGTATGATTTTTGACTGATAGTCATTGTAGACTGATATAAGATGGCTAAACTCAAATGGAAGTTTATTTTTAAAACACATAAGCATCGCTGATCGATTGGCGGCGGCGGCGGCGGCGGCGGTGGCACCGGCAGCAGTGGCTGCTCCAGCTGAAGGGCCATCAGCAGTGGAACCAAGGCGTCACAGGGACCAGTTAGGCCCTGCGCCCACGACCACTGACCTTCGCTGACCAGCCGGGCAGCAAGCAGCTGCAGTTGTGCGGCACCTTTCCTGCACGGAGGCCACTTCAGAACTCGGCCTCCCACCAGTCAGGAGAGGAGCATCCATCTTGGTTCCGTACTCCAGGAATCGGACAGACTGAGGTACACAAACATAATCCGAGGCCAACACCGCAGTGGTCTGAGCCCGACGGGCGTTGGCCTGCACCCAGGCCCTGGGCGGGTCAGGGGGCCATTGGGGTGCCAACCCAGCCAGGAGGTTTTTTGCCCAGGCCTGCGAGCGTGCCGCCGCCATTTTGCCTGCAGGACGACAGAGAGCTCAGGCGGGCAGACCTGTAACAGGCATAGCCTGAGGCTAACAAAGCGGGGGTCCAGGCCCCAAAAGGCACAGGACTGACCCCAAGAACTGGGCGGCTTGGTGGGCCATCTGTGAATCAACCCGCCCAGGTGATGGTTAGCAAAGCAGACTCTCCTGGCGCTTTCAGGGAGCGCAGGCGCGCACGCCCGCCATCCTGGTCACCTGGCAGACCCAATTAACAGTCATAGCCCTAGGGGAACTTTGCTCGGACCTTGGCCTCCCAGGCTTTTGCCTGGACTCAGGGACTGGGCGGCCAGGCTAACCTTGTGTGCGACAGCCCGGTTGGCAGGTCGGCTGCCCAGCGGAGTGAGCGGAACACAGGGGAGGTCACAGTAGCATACACCGTCAGCACTCCCTGGGAGTGCACACGGGCTCCATCTACTCCACAGACACAATCTGGGGCAAGGCCTCAGGCAGAAGCCCTTAGCTCTACTCTCTCCGCTTCCGGATCCAGATCAGTCTGGGCGGCAGCATTATATCTCCAAGTCCTGCAAGTGGCTAGCTGGGCTTCCGGGCTGCCAGCTGGGAGAAGTCAGTGTGCCCCAGTGAATCCAGCGGGCCCCAGCGGGAGCCTTCGGGTGCCTGCTTTGGGATCGGAACAGCCTGGGCAGCAGCACACTGTCTACAAGCAGTGCAGGAGGTAAGCTGTGCACCAGAGGCCAACTGGGAAGGGGCAGCTTGCACTGGTGAGTCCAGCACTGACAAGATAAACTAACACCAGTGAGATCTAGATGGCAAAAGGCAAACGCAGGAACATCACTAACAGAAATCAAGGCAATATGGCAACATCTGAACCCAATTCTCCTCTACCAACATGTCCTGGATACCCCATCACACCAGTAAAACAAGATTTGGATTTAAAATCACTGGTCATGATGCTGGTACAGGAACACATGAAGGTCATACATAAAGAAATTCAGGAGAAAATGGATCAAAAGTTAGAAGCCCTTGCAAGGGAAACAAAAAAATCATTGAAAGAAATCCAGGAGAATACAAAAGCCAACAAGGAGGAAATGCAAAAAACACTTAAAGAAATACAGGAGAACTTTGGTCAACAGGTTGAGGTCATGAAAGATGAAACACAAAAATCTCTTAAAGAAATACAGGAGAACTTTGGTCAACAGGCTGAGGTCATGAAAGACGAAACACAAAAATCTCTTAAAGAATTACAGGAAAACACAAACATGCAAGTGAAGGAGCTAAGCAAAACCATCCAGGATCTAAAATCAGAAGTAGAAACAACTAAGAAAACTCAAAGGGAGACAACTTTGGAGATAGAAAGCCTTGGGAAGAAATCAGGGGTCAGAGATGCAAATATCAACAACAGAATACAAGAGATAGAAGAAAGAATCTCAGATGCTGAAGATTCCATAGAAACCATGGACTCAACAGTTAAAGAAAATGCAAAATGCAAAAAGCTTGTAACCCAAAATATCCAGGAAATCCAGGACACAATGAGAAGACCAAACCTAAGGATTATAGGCATAGATGAGAGTGAAGATTTACAACTTAAAGGGCCAGCAAACATCTTCAATAAAATTATGGAAGAAAACTTCCCTAACCCAAAGAGAGAGATGCCCAAGAATATACAAGAAGCCTACAGAACTCCAAACAGACTGGACCAGAGCAGAAATACTTCCCGTCACATAATAATCAAAACACCAAATGTTCTAAACAAAGAAAGAATACTAAAGGCAGTAAGAGAAAAAGGCCAAGTAACATATAAAGGAAGACCTATCAGAATCACAGCAGACTTTTCACCTGAGACTATGAAGGCTAGAAGGTCCTGGGCAGATCTCATGCAGACTCTAAGAGAACACAAATGCCAACCAAAACTACTATATCCAGCAAAACTCTCAATCACCATAGATGGAGAAACTAAGATATTTCATGACAAAACCAAGTTTACCCAGTATCTATCCACAAACCCGGCCCTAAAAAGGATAATAGGAGGACAACACCAATACAAGGAGGGAAACTTCACCCTGGAAAAAGCAAGATAGTAACCTTTCATCAAACCCAAAAGAAGTTAAGCATTCAAATTTAAAAAATAACGTCAAAAATGATAGGAAGTAACAATCACTATTCCTTAATATCTCTTAACATCAATGGAATTAATGCCCCAATAAAAAGACACAGACTAACTGAATGGATACGTAAACAGGACCCTACATTTTGCTGCTTACAGGAAACACACCTCAGGGTCAAAGACAAACACTGCCTTAGAGTAAAAGGCTGGAAGACAATTTTACAAGCAAATGGTCTCAGGAAACAAGCTGGAGTAGCCATTTTAATATCAGATAAAATTGACTTTCAACCCAAAGTCATCAAAAGAGACCCTGAGGGACACTTCTTGCTGGTCAAAGGAAAAATACAAAAAGAAGAACTGTCAATCCTGAACATCTATGCCCCAAATGCAAGGGCACCCTCTTTCGTAAAAGAAACTTTATTAAACCTAAAAGCACACATTGAACCTAACACAATAATTGTGGGTGACTTCAACACTGCACTTTCCTCAATGGACCGATCAGGAAAACAGAAACTAAACAGGGACACAATGAAACTAATTGAAGCTTTGGACCAATTAGATTTAACAGATATATATAGAACATTCTATCCTAAAACAAAAGAATATACCTTTTTCTCAGCACCTCATGGTACCTTCTCCAAAATCGACCATATAATTGGTCACAAGACAGACCTCAACAAATATAAGAAGATCGAACTAATCCCATGCCTCCTATCTGATCACTATGGAGGAAAAGTGGTCTTCAATAGCAACAGAAACAACAGAAAGCCCACATACACGTGGAAACTGAACAATACTCTACTCAATGATACCTTGGTCAAGGAAGAAATAAAGAAAGAAATTAAAGACTTTTTAGAACACAATGAAAATGAAAACACAACATACCCAAATCTATGGGACACAATGAAAGCAGTGCTAAGAGGAAAACTCATAGCCCTGAGTGCCTCCAAAAAGAAAATGGAGAGGGCATACATTACCAGCTTAATGACACACCTGAAAGCCCTGGAACAAAAAGAAGCTATTTCGCCCAGGAGGAGTAGAAGGCAGGAAATCATCAAACTCAGGGCCGAAATCAATCAAGTAGAAACAAAGAGAACCATACAAAAAATCAACAATACCAGGAGCTGGTTCTTTGAGAAAATCAACAAGATAGATAAACCCTTAGCCAGAATGACCAAAGGGCACAGAGAAAGTATCCAAATTAACAAACTTAGAAATGAAAAGGGAGATATAACAACGGAAACTGAGGAAATCCAAAAAATCATCAGATCCTACTACAAGAGCCTATACTCAACACAACTGGAGAATCTGGAGGAAATGGACAATTTCCTTGACAGATACCAAATACCAAAATTAAATCAGGACCAACTAGACCATCTAAACAGTCCCATAATGCCTAAAGAAATAGAAGGAGTCATAGAAAGTCTTCCAACCAAAAAAAGCACAGGACCAGATGGCTTCAGTGCAGAATTCTACCAGACCTTCAAAGAAGAGTTAACACCAATACTCTTCAAACTATTCCACAAAATAGAAACAGAAGGAACACTACCCAATTCCTTCTACAAAGCCACAATTACACTGATACCAAAGCCACACAAAGATCCAACAAAGAAAGAGAACTTCAGACCAATTTCCCTTATGAACATCGATGCAAAAATACTCAATAAAATTCTTGCCAACCGAATCCAAGAACACATCAAAACGATCATCCACCATGATCAAGTAGGCTTTATCCCGGGAATGCAGGGTTGGTTCAATATACGGAAATCCATCAATACAATCCACTATATAAACAAACTCAAAGAACAAAACCACATGGTCATTTCATTGGATGCTGAAAAAGCATTTGACAAAATTCAGCATCCCTTCATGCTTAAAGTCTTGGAGAGAACAGGAATTCAAAGCCCATACCTAAACATAGTAAAAGCAATATACAGCAAACCGGTAGCCAGCATCAAACTAAATGGAGAGAAACTTGAAGCAATCCCACTGAAATCAGGGACCAGACAAGGCTGCCCCCTTTCTCCTTATCTTTTCAATATTGTACTTGAGGTACTAGCTCGGGCAATTTGACAACATAAGGAGGTCAAAGGGATACAAATTGGAAAGGAAGAAGTCAAACTATCATTATTTGCAGACGACATGATCGTCTACCTAAGTGACCCAAAGAACTCCACTAGAGAGCTCCTACAGCTGATAAACAACTTCAGCAAAGTGGCAGGTTATAAAGTCAACTCAAGCAAATCAGTGGCCTTCATATACTCAAAGGATAAGCAGGCTGAGAAAGAAATTAGGGAAATGACCCCCTTCACAATAGCCACAAACAGTATAAAGTATCTTAGGGTGACTCTTACCAAACATGTGAAAGATCTGTATGACAAGAACTTCAAGACTCTGAAGAAGGAAATGGAAGAAGACCTCAAAAAATGGGAAAATCTCCCATGCTCATGGATCGGCAGAATCAATATAGTTAAAATGGCCATTTTGCCTAAAGCACTATACAGATTCAATGCAATACCCATCAAAATCCCAACTCAATTCTTCACAGAGTTAGAAAGAGCAATTATCAAATTCATCTGGAACAACAAAAAACCCAGGATAGCTAAAACTATTCTCAGCAACAAAAGGAAATCTGGGGGAATCAGTATCCCTGACCTCAAGCAATACTACAGAGCAATAGTGTTAAAAACTGCATGGTATTGGTACAGTGACAGGCAGGAGGATCAATGGAACAGGATTGAAGATCCAGAAATGAACCCACACACCTATGGCCACTTGATCCTCGACAAAGAGGCTGAAAACATCCAATGGAAAAAAGATAGCCTTTTCAACAAATGGTGCTGGTTCAACTGGAGGTCAGCATGCAGAAGAATGCGAATTGATCCATCCTTGTCTCCTTGTACTAAGCTCAAATCCAAATGGATCAAGGACCTCCACATAAAGCCAGACACTCTGAAGCTAATAGAAAAAAAACTGGGGAAGACCCTTGAGGACATCGGTACAGGGAGAAAGTTTCTGAACAGAACACCAATAGCGTATGCTCTAAGAGCAAGAATTGACAAATGGGACCTCATAAAATTACAAAGTTTCTGTAAGGCAAAGGACACCATCAAGAGGACAAATCGGCAACCAACAAATTGGGAAAAGATCTTCACCAATCCTACATCAGATAGAGGGCTAATATCCAATATATATAAAGAACTCAAGAAGTTAGACTCCAGAAAACCAAACAACCCTATTAAAAAATGGGGTACAGAGTTAAACAAAGAATTCTCACCTGAAGAACTTCGGATGGCGGAGAAGCATCTTAAAAAATGCTCAACCTCATTAGTCATTAGGGAAATGCAAATCAAAACAACCCTAAGATTTCATCTTACACCAGTGAGAATGGCTAAGATTAAAAATTCAGGAGACAGCAGGTGTTGGAGAGGGTGTGGAGAAAGAGGAACACTCCTCCACTGCTGGTGGGGTTGCAAATTGGTACAACCACTCTGGAAATCAGTCTGGCGGTTCCTCCGAAAACTGGGCACCTTACTTCCAGAAGATCCTGCTATACCACTCCTGGGCATATACCCAGAAGACTCCCCACCATGTAATAAGGATACATGTTCTACTATGTTCATAGCAGCCCTATTTGTAATTGCCAGATGCTGGAAAGAACCCAGGTATCCCTCAACAGAAGAGTGGATGCAAAAAATGTGGTATATCTACACAATGGAGTACTATTCAGCCATTAGAAACAATGAATTCATGAAATTCTTAGGCAAATGGATGGAGCTAGAGAATATCATACTAAGTGAGGTAACCCAGACTCAAAAGGTGAATCATGGTATGCACTCACTAATAAGTGGATATTAACCTAGAAAACTGGAATACCCAAAACATAATCCACACATCAAATGAGGTACAAGAAGAAAGGAGGAGTGGCCCCTGGTTCTGGAAAGACTCAGTGAAACAGTATTCAGCAAAACCAGAACGGGGAAGTGGGAAGGGGTGGGTGGGAGGACAGGGGAAGAGAAGGGAGCTTGCGGGACTTTAGGGGAGTGGGGGGGCTAGAAAAGGGGAAATCATTTGAAATGTAAATAAATTATATCGAATAATAAAAAAAAAACACATAAGCATCACAATTTAAGGGCCTGTGAGGATGTATATTGATGGTCGGTTTGACAGGACCTTGACACACCTGGGAAGGGGAAATGCCATATCAGAGACGAGACATTTTTAGAAAGTCCTACTCTTCAGGAAACCTCATACCATGGACACTTGCATACCTGACTTCTCACACCATCACAAAGTGAGATGCATAGGTGACTGACCATAGGGTAGAGCTTCCACATACAAATTAAAGACATGTTCAGAGAGTCATGGTCCTGTGTCTTGTGTCTGTGATCCAGAAAGAGAAGGGCAAAAGAAAATGCACTACTCACAGTTAAGGGCCAATCATGACATTGTTTTTATAGACCAGAAACATGTTGATGCAATCTAGGAAATCCTAGGACATGGGTCACTTATCCAGGTGATAAGCGTCAGCTCCACCAATGTAAGTGATGTGCAGAAGGACCATGGGACTGTGACACTCATATTGCAGGTACTCCAACACACTCTTCTTTTATTCCTAAATCATTTCCAACTTCATACACTATTTTTTCAAGCCACAAGACTAGAGACATCTGAAAACGAACATCACTAATTAGAGACAAGGATCAGAATGGTAATTGACTCTTTTCCCAATAGTGTCGTGTAGACAGATGATGCTAATGTTGGGAAATAACTCTGGCATCATCTGGAAGGCACTCTCTGAGCAAGGAGGCTTTGCTCTATGGTAACATTCAAAAGTGTCTCCTGAGCAAAGATGTCTTTTCCATACTAGACTCCCATGACAGCAAAACCAGGTTTTGTAAGAAACCTTCAAATTCTCCCACCAGATCAACCCCCTCGTTACTCTGCCTTGCCCGGATTCCAAATCATTATACATTTTACATACAAGAAGCTAGTGTGCCTTAGATCAGCAGTTCTTTCCTATATACTATTAGGAAAAACTCAAAATGCTGACTCATCCAGATTCTTACTTAACTTATGAAGAACTGCTTACAACTCAATTATTTAAAGAACATTTAACTGGTACAACTGTAAGCCAGACAATGCTTCACTCTAGGGAGATAATATTTGAAAGCAAAGAAAACCTTCTCACTACAACCAAGGCCTTCACTATTTTGATAGTTTTGATCCAAGAGACAGATCATCAAATGTTAGCACAAACACATAAAGCGGGGCACGGAAGTCCTCGTGATGAATGCTCACAGCTGCGGGACTCTGCTGGTAGAGGAAGAACTTTCTAGATCCGTGCTTTTAGTTCTTGTCTTAAAGCTTATATCAGAATGAAGTAGTCATCGAAACTAGAAACAAAGGCTATAGTGAGAGTATAGACAGTAAGGTATAGGTAGTTTAAAATGAAATAAAAATGAGATCCATTGGCAGCCGGTTCATTACACAACACCTATAAGCTGCTTTATGTATTTCTTTCTTCACGGGAAAAGCCACGAGGAGACACAGACTTCACCAGGTTTGAATTTGAGTAAGATCACTCTGCTCTCAGGCAGCACCCCGGTGGGAGGTGCACAAAAATGGAGGATTTGCAGAAAACCACACTGGAACCGTTTGTCCTCTCCCGGATAGGTTTTTCATTTCGGTTTAATTATGCAAATCAATGTTTTTAATATCAAGTTTCATATGACGCAGAAGTTCTTGTTATTAGGCAGCCTCACATTAGACATGGAGCACCTCACATCAGAGATGGAGCACCTCTTTTGTAAGTAACCTGATGCTTCCAAATTTCCTCAGAGAGAGCGCATGCACTGGGCAGTCCTACAGTCTCCTGGACAGATGTGGCACAGCCACAGAAAGTCTGTCTGTGTTCCAGTGTTCACCTATTCACCTCCACCAAAATGGTATTTTAAACGACAACAAATAGTGTGTTCTACTGATATGTGCCTTTTTTAACTCCGACTTTGAAAACTTCCAGGGAGCAAGCATCTGAAAATTGCTATGAGGATGAAAACTCTGACCTGCTCTAGCCAGGAACTTTTCCCTTCATTGGCTAATTCTTCATTTGATGTTACTTCTCTGCATTTTCTTTTCTTTTTTTCAATGAAGCTTTTCATTTGATTTTGCTTGTTTTGTTTGTTTTAGAGACAGGGTTTCTCTGTGTATCCCTGGCTGTCCTAAAACTAGCTCTTTAAGGCAAGCTGGCCTTGAACTCAGAGATCCACCTGCCTCGGCTCCTCAAGTCCTGGGATTAAAGGCTCATGTCATCATCACTGCCTGGCACTTCTGTACTTCGAAAGCAGAGAGCTTCAAAAAAAATATCTATCAGCACCTACCCTTGTCCCAGCTACTATGGAATTGCCTACCATCAAGCCAGATTTAAAAACTGGCACTGACTTCCCATCACCGTGAAGGTAATATTGTCATAGATACTACGATGTCAGAAATCATGTTAAATATCTGTGGGGAAATTAAACATGATTTCAATTCCAGCTCTTCAGATTTGTTTCTCTCTGATATTACACAAAACCATTATTAATATGCTATGGAACGAAACGTCTCCAGGATACTTAGCAAAAGGCCTTTAAGGGGTAATCCTTCTGAAGCCCTTCTTATAATAGCAGTGTATTTGCTGTATGAAACCAATGAAATTGATAAGCACTGCTTGGGAGCAGCAGAGCGACGATTACAGCCTTTTCCCCCAAAGTACCTTAGGCTTTAGATGATTACCAAAGAGTCTTATGTTTTAAACTTCCTGCCAACAATGTGCCTTTTAGTTGCCTTGGACTGAGGACAAATTGTATTATAATGTATGTTGACAGTTTAATAACACAGGTTACCATCCGTGGTGTACTTTATGATGTAATACATCCCAGTGGGTGTCTCTGGAGAATCAGGCTATGATTTCCAAAGCACAGAAAAGTCAATAAACTAAAACGATTGGAGTAAGATTTCTGCCTTCTGTATACTTTGGACCTGTTCCTAAAAATTAAATGGGTGTTACCCTGCAAAAATATTTTCCTGGCATGACTTTTTCTGTTTTTCTTCTAAAGCTATAGGTTGTAAGAGTGGAATGTTATAATTCATATTAAATTGTATATTAAAAATGTAAAAAAAAAATCTTTCTTGATACAGTAAATAGGTATTTTTCAGGCCTCAGAGGTAAAGTTTCTTTTCTATGAAAAGTTGTAATTGTGGTTTTCAAAAGTCTCGTTAAATATTTAGATCTTTTAGAGTTCAAGTGGTTTCTGTCGAATATAAAACACATTTAGACTAATTATTTCTAATGTTTTGACCATTGTATAAATACATGTAGGATTAAGTAGCTAACAGCATAAAACAAAGTAGCAGGTCTTAGGAAGAGAATTTATGTAATTATTGTTGGATTTTCTTTTCACCAAGATAGTGTTAATGAAAACCAAATAGCAATGCACTGTATCGTTAAGGAAACCTAAGACATCATTATTAAATGAACTGATTCTACACACACCTAACACCTTACGTGGTCTTTTTTTTCCAGTTGTTTGCATCTATATGAACATAAACAAAATAAAGGAGTCTAGTTCTCAAGCGTAATAAAGCCAGTAGGATTCTAGGATGGACAATTGCCTGGAACTTTAATGGTTTGTAGAAAGAAAAACACACTACAATATCCTAAAGGAAACAGTCTTCCAATCTCAGTTTATAAAATGACTCAATAATTTTATTATTTACCTCTAAAGTAAAATAGGATGTAGAGGAAATGTTCAAAAATCATCCTATTTAATAAGTACTAGCTTTCCCCTCTCTCTCTATCTTCTCTCCCTTCCCCCCAAATTATTTATTTTTATTGTATGTACATTGGTGTTTTGTCTGCACATATGTCTGTGTGAAGGCACAGATACTCTAGAGATGGAGTTACAGACAGTTGAGAACCATATGTGGGTACTGGGAAGGGAAGCCTGATCCTCTGAAAGAGCAGCCAATGCTCTTGACCACTGAGAATCTCTCCAGCCTCCAGGTTCAGTTTTCCTCTTCAAAAAAGAAAAAAAAAAACCCTGCAAAAATGCATAAGGCAATTATTTTGTCCTAAAAAGTAACCATAATTGTATTAAATGCTCTCTATGTTGCAGACATTGTATTAAAATATTTTACATAGATTCTCAAATGATCATCCTGCCAAATTTCCTTCGAAATATTTGTGCATATAACCATAGATCTGGAATGTTCTCAATCTCTGTTGAGAAACTACTTTTTGCAGTGGACAGCAGTCAGTGAAGAGATGTGCTATTGGCCAAAGCACAGAGAATAAGAGACGGAGTGCATGGCCCTAAGTGGAGCATCTTTATGAATCCCACCACCACCAATGCTCAAGGAACTGCAGAAGAGAACCAGAGGATGGAAGGAGTCCTGTGAAATTTTGTCTATTGGACATGACACACCAATTGTACTCGTGAACTCACAGCATTGCTGGTTACCTGCATAAGAACAAGCCAGACAAAAATCCCAGCATCCGTGGGATAAGATGATCTCCAGGCCCCACAGCACTCTGAGGAACTAACTGTTGGCAATAGATGGTGGCCTGGAGGGAGAATCATTCTGGGTAAAGCAAGCTCCCTATTTGAGATCATAAACAAGAAAGTCTGGCAAAGAGCTAGAGGAACAAGTCCTCTACCACAGGCATCCAAACTCCCAACGATGGCTAAGGCCATCTTTCCCAATTGCTGGACATTGATTTTGTCTTTAAGAACCAGTTCTATTGTTACTTCACTGAAATTTATGACAAATTAATGTGAGAAAATTATATGAATAATTTATTTTTGTACTGTGTAAGAACTATATTATGTACTTATTTGGGAAATTCATATTAAAATTCACGTATGGGCTCTCACTCTGAAGGGAATCATGTCCTCCCCTCCCAACAACTCAGCATTGCTGCTCTGTAGATCCTATGCTGTGGTGCTCACCTCATTTGCCATTGTTGCTGTGCTCTCTAGCAGTAAGGCAGAGTCAGACTGTCTTCGTTTTCACAGCAAGTGTACAGAACATGAACGCGGCAAGGTTTGCTGAAGCCCGTGAAAACAGAGAGTTCACAATGTACAAACTGAAAGGGTGTCTTGAACATGAGGCTCTACCCAATTGGGAAAAAAAAAGTTATTGCCCTTGAATTCTGGCCCACATCGATGTTTCTGCTTCCAATGTCGTTGTTGCTTTTTCTAATTTTTTGGCCCACAGTTCATGTGCGTTCCTCCTCCCAGGGGCTCCGCCGACCAGACCTAGTTGGAAGAGCTCCCAGTCAGAGAGCAAAGGTCTGAGGATTATTGAAGTGGTTTTCTTTTTAATCACTTATAAAAACAGAGGCACAGCCAATCACCAGCCATGCAATTTTCTCCAAATCACTGGGTCTCTAAATTCCCTGAAGAAAGCCAGAGTCAGCCCTTTCCCAACAATGTGGTATTTTGAGCTTTCTCTCAGGCTTGGAGAACCTTAGAGCCTTAGGGAGAAGCGGAAGACAGAAAACTATTGCTCGAACACATTAATAAAGCAGAGAACATAGCGACACTGTTGTGCTTGCACACAGCACATGGCCGTTTGTCACTGCTCTGTTCTTGCTTTATTTCCTGGTTGATGAAGCTCTGCTTGCTCTCCACGCCCTTCTCTCATCACCCACTGATTTTTCTTCCTCAGGGTTTGCAATCAGAAAGTGTTGCATGAAATCTAAATTAGGAACAGAAGAGACTGAGATAAATCTGATTGCAGTGGTCCTTACTACAATTCAATTAACTAGCGTTTGAATAAACACTCTCCGGGCCCTCGCAAAGGAGACAAAGAGGTTCTGAAGGTGAGGTCACCCATTCTGATCATCAGACGGGCTATTATTCTGTCAGACCCTTTAAAAGAAGGAAACCAGCAAAAGTCCCTGCAACACAAATGATTGCTTTTATTTTATTGCATATTTGTAACCCTCGAGATTTTAATCCAGTTGAAAATTTACATTCTTACCCTTCTTAGTTTTCCCGCTCCTGCTTGGAGAAAGAAAGCAGTCTTGCAAACCCAGGCCTAATGTTTTACAGATTGATTCCCCGCTCTGAAACATCAGCAGATTTCATCCAGTGCAGGCCCGGAGCCAGCCACAAGAAACCATTTGGATCCCAAGATGCGGAAGCTAGCTAGCTCTTTGCCTATGAGGCTTGCAATGCTGGGCAAATATTGAGGACACAGATAGACCCCACAGGGCACACTGGGTTTTGCCTTTACGCCTCACTGCAACGCTGCAGGTGGTAGCAACTTCACTAAATCAATGGTCTGCACACGTCCCTAACTTCTCAGTGTATCTCTCGGCTTCTTCCCCTTTCAGTTGTTCTGGCTCCGTGTTCTAAATCTGCGTCTGCCTCCCCAGCACATCTTTTTCCAAAGTTGGACGAGAAGCAGTTCCCAGGACCTATTGTCTGCCCTCCCGACCCCCTGCTTTTCTGCTCCCTTCTAAATGAAGCCTCTGACCCGCAGCACGTGCAGTTTCACATCATCCAGAAGGTTCTGAAGATATCCGGAGAGATTTTTAACTCAAATGCATATTTAAACTAGACTTAGAGTATTTAGAATCAATTCGACAACTTTACCAATATACAAACTCCAGCTCTAAAGTAAGGATTCAAAACGTCATCTGCAACACTCACGGTCCTTAACAACATTAAAGAAATGTTGCATGTATAATTCAAAAACGCGTATTTGACCTTGATAGAGTGAAAGATGTGGAATTAAAGAGAATCAATATTCTAACCTTTCCTATTCACCGAGACACGATTCCTGCTCAATAAAAGAAGTTGAAGCACTTGTCAATGAGAGAGCCAAAGTGGCCCATTAGGAACTCTGTGTCCATTCCGACACTTTTTTACCTTTGATGTTTTATTTGTATCTGTATTCTCTAGAGACCGGGAAACAACAAAATTCCAGTAAACAAGAGCAATACGACACACACGATTTTTCCTAATAGGTAATTTAAATGAATTGATACTGTCTTCTGAATGAGATGAAATGCTCATTCATCTATCCAAGCCTTAGCTCACAGTTGAGTGATTTCCAAGTAAAATACAATCTTTAATGGGGAAAAAAAAAGCTACTAGTCATTATATGACTGATGTTAGTCAACTGAATAGTGAGGGCCAGACTGTGGGGCTGTGATGATTTCTTTGCTCACAGTGGCTATGAGAAAAATAAGAAACTGATTGAATCACGATCACAAGAGCCATTGGGAAGTCCTAAATACATCATTGGCAGGGCTCCTGTAAGTTAAAGTGCTAATCTCTGGTACACTTGGCTTGTCTTGTTAGGTAAACAAAATGTGTCTTGCCTGTCATTGCCATAAAATATTAATGCACTGGAAGTCTCTAAACCATGCTAAGCATAAGGCCTATTATCACACTTAAGAGCAAAGCAATCTAATAAATCGCTGGCTGTATAAAAACTAAGTCAGCTGGCAGAGACAGTAATCTCCCCAAGGGATAGTAAGAGCCTCATCTTCCACTACAGCAGCTGCAGTTGCAGAGAAATGATGCTTCTCCCGTTCAGTAAAAATGGATTTGTGCTGAATTCTGTTATTTAAACTCTAATGGAATCATTAGGATTGTCCACACATTATGAGGAATAGAAGATTAACTAAGAAAACCATCTACAGTGCTGTCCTGTCGCAGGCAGAGTATTTTCATTAGGTATATTTTTTTAATGAGCTAAATATGATAGGAAATCAAGCTGCTTATTTCAAATGCATTCTCTGAAAGAGCGTGAGCACTGCCTCATGCATTCATCACCACCCATAAATGTTGAGCACTGGGCTCATAGCCCTAATTGAAAGGAATTCACTTGTTCAGCTCTAGCATGAGGTATGCCTCCAGGCAGTCTAAGAATACAAATGCCATATTGCTGCAACATATTTTAGAAACAACCATAAATTCATTTGTTGGGCCACTATGTTATACAATATCTAAAAATTATGACACTAAGACATATCTTTCCATACCCCCCAAAATTCCCTTAATTAATTAAATCAGCATTCTTCCAATAATTGAAAAAGTATGGACAGATACACTTTTGAAAACAAGAAGTTAGGTGTAGAAGGGCATGCCTTTAACCTCAACACTCAGAAGGCAGAAGCAGGAGGGAGAATCTTTCTGAGTTTTAGGCAGTCTGGTCCAGATAGAGAGTTACAGACCAGCCAGAGCTACATACTAAGGCTATGTCTCAGAGAGAGAGAGAGAGAGAGAGAGAGAGAGAGAGAGAGAGAGAGAGAGAGAGAGAGAGAGAGAGATTCAGTAAGTAACAAGTAATTAATTATTTAATTTATTATCATGATAATTCAGTAACATAAGTACTTGTCAAAAGTGAAGCTATTGATCTCTGGCAAACTAACATTGAATTGCATTCTTTTCTACAGAAATCTGCAAAGAATTTAGGATGCTTACTGAAACTGTTATCCAAAGGTAGTAATCTAAGGTGAAAATTGATTAAGTGCTATGTGTGTCCCTCCCCTGTAACAAAATGCTTAAAATATAAATATGTGAAATATGAAATTTAAAAATCTTCCCTTAATTGGAAGTAATATTAGAAAATGAAAGTATAGTAAAATCAAAATGAGGATAAAAAACTTTTTGATGGATTGTGAATTACAGGCTTGAAATTTACTAACATCTCACACAAACACACATACACAAACATACACACATACACACATACACACACCACAATGTATTTGTACACACAAACCAATAAGGTAGCCTCAGTTAAAGAACACATTCTTTTATGATGATGACATTGTCCATAAGGTCACATAATTTCTCTATATTAACAATAACTTCAGTGTCATAAAACTAAACAAAGTTATCATTATAAATGAATGTGCACCATTAGGAGAACTGAATCATAGAGTCTTCAATCCTGTGAAAGGAGGTCTGAAAGTCACATTTGTACAATGACACTGGTTTACATCTGCGTTCCTCTCATTTCACCTGCTCAGCCCACGGGCATGCACTGACGTTCTACTCAGCATAACACGAATACTTACGAAAGCAATTAAATTTCAGCAACTATCTGTTTTCAAACTATCCACACGTTTTTAAGAAATGAGAAATCATAAAGTAATATACTCACATTGATGATAGAGATGATCTGTTCAGTATTGGGTGTGATGTCAAAGATGCATTTCTTAAATTTTTGAAATCTATTCTAATTTTAATCCCAAAATTCTCTTTGCCAGTGATAACAGGAAGGGCACCATTGGTAATATGAGTTCTCCTCATTTCCATCTTCTTGGTTCCAGGAAATGAGCAGAGTACCTTGAACTTCAGAAGATGGCTCTCTCTTGACTTACAGTTCATTCCATCAGACTCTACCAACAAAGCATTGTTGCACGAGTCCATCTTTCATCCTTCCCCTCTGACCTCTGTTGAGGCTTCCAGAGACTCAATTAAATTGTCTTGAATTCTTTAGATCAATGTTGATAGATTCTGTAAGTCTGTGTACTTTGCATGCAAAGCAAATAAGAAAGACATAGAAGTAGCTGCTTCATGAAACAGCAATCTTACCTGCAACTAGATTTAAAAAGAAAACCGTCCCCAAGATTATAATAAGGAAACCAAGGGATAGAAAGAATAAAAGAAGAATAAAAGAATATGAAGATTACAAAAGTCAGCAATACATAAAATTTTATAGTGAAAACATTATCAAACAAGGACAAGAGATTTTAGGATAGGTACAATATAAATTTGTCAGAACTAAAGAAAAATTAAGAACTTAGATGAAAATAATGCATAATTACATACTAGACATATAAGAAGAACTCTATACTGAGACATGTTAGCATGCAAGAACACTTAAAATAAAAGGAAAAATTCCCTGAGGTCTCAAGGAAGAAAATCCAATCATACAACGGTCAGAATCACATTGACAGTAAACTTTTCAAGTATAATATTTTATTTAAGAAGAATGTGGACCTTTATTTTATTGTTGAAAGAAAACCACATTAAACCAGAGTTCTTTTTGTATCTAAACATTTTATTTAACTCTGATTAGGAAATATAAACCCTGTCAGACACATAGGGCTTCAACGAGCTTATCATTCAAAACCTACCTTGACATGTTCTCCAACAACTGTAGAACTCATAAGGAAAACACATGCACTGCAAACACATGAGAATAAAGCATAAATAAATACCTTGGGAAATATTTCATTGCTTATAAAAAGCAAAACTCAAATGGAAAGGAGAGATCTAAAAAGGAGTGAATATTTACAGTAACTTAGAATTAATGTTCAGAATCCTAAGTAGAAATGATTTGATTTACTCAACTAAAAATTATAGATAATGTTATACTTAAAGTCACCAAAAAATAAGCTTTAGCATAAATTTTCATAAAGAATAAGTACTTCTCAAACCAGCAGAAGAAATTTCACTATATCCAGTAGCTACCGCAAAAAAAATTTTAAGAGAAACCAAGAACTCTACATTTCAAAAACACAATGTTGGTAGTAAATTTCAACCTAATAAAAAGAAATATTACAATAGTCAAGACCATTTATCAAAAGTCTCTCTGATAGGTTTTTAAAAATCCATAAGTATTAAAATCAAACACATGAAGCATGACAAATGAAGGAGTGGTACTATACTAGACAAAGTCAAAGGAACCTGGAAGCAGGCCAACATTGCAAGTTAAAAATGATCATGTATTATGATTGTGTATAATTTCTATGAATTTATGTATCTAATGTCATGAAATATCACATATAGTTACTGGCAAAACTACAAGAAATACATCAATCAACAATGATAGCTAGGGATTATTAACAGCTACTGGTAAACCAAGCAGATTCAACAAGACCAATGTACTTCTTATGGACTATGAAAAGAAGCACTAATAAACTTTGTATCAGGAGATTACTATTTTCTTTCATCTAAATCATAATATTTCACACATTGAACCTCATACAAAATCACAATGTCTCAATAATTTCTAAGAATCAACTAGTGTGTGTGTGTGTGTGTGTGTGTGTGTGTGTGTGTGTGTATGTGTACTCAGCACTCAGAAGGCTGAGGCTGATAGATCATGAGATCAAGGTCAATCTTGGTTTTAAAGAAAGACCCTGTCTCAGAAAAAAAATATTCTTGGCATTAGTGTCAAATAAATTTCATCTACAAATCAATAAAAATTCTAGATCAATAATAGATACTAACAAAATATTCTCTGTAAGGAAATACTTCTCAATAGCCTTAGGATCCTTTATGAAATGGAACTTATAAGGGAAATGATACTAGTCTACTTTAAAAGTAGAGAGAAGCAGTTCTATGTGTTCGATATTTGATCACAGAACACGATTCAGGTATCACAGAACACGATTCAGGTATACTACAGTGGAAATATAGTTCGTGATATTCAACATGGCTAAAGTAAGACCAAGACCTGGGACCAGGCAGGAACCGGAATATTTAATACAGAAATCCCTACCAGAGTTAACTGAAAGCAACTGCTCAAAAATAATTAGCAACTTAGAGGAGGGTTTTAAGCCTAGGTGGGGAATAGACCTATCTCTCAACTTACAGAAGGGACTCCTACAAAGAATGAATCTATTTAGTACATCTCTACTCCCTTGGTTCTCAAAGTATCTGAAGTCTCTGTAATTACTATTTTAAAAAATCAGATTTTAGAAGTAGGAGTTTATTGTTGTAATGGCTTGTGACCAAGTATGCAGAAAAGTGAGTTCTATATTAGCCTATGAATATTAATATATGAAGTATAATTGATGAATTAATATGCAAATTAACGAATGAAAAGTAATGTGTGAAAATTATTATGGAATTCCATATTAATATATGAAAATATAAATATTTTATATATGTGTTCAAATTTTTGTTAGTAGGCAGAGTTGATAATGTAATTACCCAATGATCTATTCTACTCCTGAATTACTCTTCTATGTTAAAAAAAGAGTGAAAGTCCTGTAGCTAGAGGAACCTTGAAAAAACTTTTATTGTAGTCATTAATAAATTCATATGTGTGTGTGTGTGTGTGTGTGTGTAACTTTCTGTTTACTTAACTTCCACCCTTTCTATAATCTCATCTCTATTTCCCTCCTATAAGTTCTTTTCTTACATTCATGTCTCCTTTTTATACCCACTGATTTTAGCCAGGGTTGTATGTGTAACTATGCATTGCAACCTGGTTGTCTTTCCAGTGAGTACACAACTGAATATGAAGAATCCTCGCCCATACAATTTTCCAATGGGCAATAGTTCAGTAGGAAGGTGTATGCCCAAAAGGGCCATTGCAAGCACCATCTGCAATAGCTGCATTGGCTATAACCAGAAAACAACATTTCATCTCTTCTTCTTATCTTCTTATCCAGCTTCTGCAGTCTTTCCCCTCTCCTACAATGATCCTGATCTTTAGATAGTGGTATAAATGCACTACTTAGAACTCAGCAACCAACTCTCATTTGTTATCACCATTTTAAACAGACATGCATCTCAGCATCCATCGCTGCTTACTACAAAAGAAAGCTTCTCTGAAGAACTGACAAATGGGACCTCATAAATTACAAAGTTTCTGTAAAGCAAAGGACACCATCAAAAGGACAAATCAGCAACCAACAAATTGGGAAAAGATCTTCACCAACCCTACATCAGATAGAGGGCTAATATCCAATATATACAAAGAACTCAAGAAGTTAGACCCCAGAAAACCAAATAGCCCTATTAAAAAATGGGGTACAGAGTTAAACAAAGAATTCTCACCTGAAGAACTTCGGATGGCTGAGAAACATCTTAAAAAATGCTCAACTTCATTAGTCATCAGGGAAATGCAAATCAAAACAACCCCGAGGTTTCACCTTACACCAGTCAGAATGGCTAAGATTAAAAATTCAGGAGACAGCAGGTATTGGCAAGGATGTTGAGAAAGAGGAACACTCCTCCACTGCTGGTGGGGTTGCAAATTGGTACAACCACTCTGGAAATCAGTCTGGCGGTTCCTCAGAAAACTGGGCACCTCACTTCCAGAAGATCCTGCTATACCACTCCTGGGCAGATACCCAGAAGATTCCCCAGCATGTAATAAGGATACATGTACCACTATGTTCACAGCAGCCCTATTTATAATAGCCAGAAGCTGGAAAGAACCCAGGTATCCCTCAACAGAAGAATGGATGCAAAAAATGTGGTATATCTACCCAATGGAGTACTATTCAGCCATTAGAAACAATGAATTCATGAAATTCTTAGGCAAATGGATGGAGCTGGAGAACATCATACTAAGTGAGGTAACCCAGTCTCAAAAGATCAATCATGGTATGCACTCACTAATAAGTGGATATTAACCTAGAAAACTGGAATACCCAAAACATAATCCACACATCAAATGAGGTACAAGAAGAACGGAGGAGTGGCCCCTGGTTCTGGAAAGACTCAGTGTAGCAGTATAAGGCAAAACCAGAACGGGGAAATGGGAAGGGGTGGGTGGGAGAACAGGGGGAGGGAAGGGGGCTTATGGGACTTTCGGGGAGTGGGGGACCAGAAAAGGGGAAATCATTTGAAATATAAATAAAAAATATATCGAATAAAATAAAAAAAAAGAGTGGGAATTACATTTGTCTATGGAATGAGCAAGGGGTATTCAGGTCCTTAGATAGCAATCACCTTGTTCTTTGGATCAATAATATTAGAAATTATTTGTCACAATACAAACTATGAATTGTTAATCCTATTGTCAGTATTGACAACTCATTAGAAAAATGATGCAGGAGATAAAAGCTTTCAAGCAAGCTCAAGTAACTTTTATGGCAAGTTCTCACTGGTATAAGAGTGAGCGTCTAGAACAAAGTATCCTTCCCTGGAACATGGAAGAGAAACTGCAATATAATGACTCGAGATTAGTTATGTCAATTTACCTGTATCTTTATTCAGCCATTTATATTCTAAATAGAAGATATAGTATGTGTCATGATAAGAAGCCTGAATACTAGGATCAGTCTGAATAGTACAGAGCCCATCTTCATCACAAACAAGAAACAATAGGCAGCCAGCCCCATGTCTACACACTGTTGACCTCCCAGCCACCTCTCCAGACCCATGAAGGCATTATTTTTGATGGCTATAAACTAGAACCAATGGAGATGAGAAAAATCACAATTGATAACTGCCTGGATCAGGTTGGCCTGTGAGCGTGTCTGTGGAATATTGTCTTGATTTCGGGTTTATGTACATCTTACAGTGTAGGAGCACTCAGCTCATTGTGGGTGGTACCATGCCTAGGCAAGTGAACCTGGGCTATAAAACAAGATAGCTGAACAAGAGTCAGGGGGAAACCAAGGAAGCACTAAACATCATTTCTCTAGGGCTTCTGCTTCAAGTTCCTGCCTTGAGTTCCTGTCTTGGATGATGGACAGTATCCAATGATTTACCTTCAATCATGAACCTGTAATTCCAATTAACCCTTCCTGCTGACTAATTTACTTTTGACCATGGTGTTTATGACAGAAAAGTGAACTAAAACAGAGGTAAAGTGAACCTTTGCTCTCTTTGGTATAACAATATCTTTGTTCAAGTCACCATTGATCAAAAGGCATTAACACACACACACACACACACACACACACACCTACTACATAACTGAAATCTGTGTGTTGTTGAACAAAAGTCCCCTAAGTATTTTATTGTTTCAGCTTGGACATACATAGGACTTTTGTGTGAGGCATGGGACCACAAACCTATAATCCCAGAACTAGTAAGAGTGAGAAAAGAAGACTGTCTCATGTTCAAGGCTAGCCTGAGCTACAGTGTAAGATCTTAGCTCAAAAATTAGAAATGTAAATAAAGAATATATTGAATAAAATAAAAGAATGCCACCACAAAAAAATTAGAATTTCCATAATCCTAAAAGTCTTACATTAATTCAAACCTACTAAATCATTCAGTCTATATTAAATGCCTAATAAGTTATTATACAAAAAAGAGGTATCTTTTTCATTTTTTATCTTTAAAAATGTAATTCTTTTAGTGAGATTGGCTGCAACCTAGAATAAGTTCTCCAACAAAGTAGTGAAAAATGTTGAGGCCCTTAAAATAAAACCATACAAAACAGTGAGAAATTTCCACAGTGTGAGGAGAACAATGCTACCCCTATCCCCGGAGGCTGCGGCTGAGAGTTGAGGGGGCCTTTTCAATCTCCAGCCATTATGATTCTCTGAAATGATTCTGAGGAGAGATGAAAAGAGTGGGTGTTCTTCCCACATTGAGTCTCTATTAGTCCCTTGAGGAAATGGGGGTTCTGTAGAAAGTGTGAGTTCTCTAAGTGTTACTGAAAGGACCTTGCTTAATTTCCTCCCGAACAGGATATCTAATAATAGAAACGTCTAATAGCAGCAAAGCTCCAAAGTTACACATGTTAGAACCATTTTCCTCTGCTCGGACAGCAGAATCCCTCAATGCCCTTCTCTTTTCCCAATACACCAACCTTCATAGTCGATGTTTGCTCATAAATATTTGATTCTACATGTTCTCTTCCCCCGGATACAAAGCTTCAAATATGAAACTGGAGTGATTCCAAGGGAAGAGGACCATAGCTGCCACCCTCCCATGAGCAAATCCACTGAACTGCAAATCTACCTTACATTTAATTACTCAACTAGGCAGCACAGAAGTAAGGTCTTGAGTGTTGTCCCATTGTCAGTGATTGGGGCTGCTACAATAATAAGTTATCCCACAGCTAAGCCAAAAGGGTAAATGTATACATGAAATTTCAAGGAAAGTATTGTTTTTAAAAAGCTTAAAAACCAAAAGCATAGCATAACCTCCTTCTGAGTGAATGCCTCAGTTTCAAACCCTTCGATTGAGGAAGTAGGATTTTTGTGGAAAGAAACATGTTCCCTGGAGCAAGTTTACAAGAAGTAGGGTCGGTGATGGGGCCCAAGAGTCTGGCTTTCCCCTGCCAACTTCTACCTCATCCACAGTGTTACTAGCTGCCATTTATATAGTGAAAATTAAAGATGGCTGGCCTTGTGAGATGATTCAGCAATTCCCAATTAGGACAGCAAAATGAATTGTCGTCCTTAGGAAACATGACAAAAAGTAAATGCAGAAGCGACTCGCAGACACTGTTCAGCACCAGTTATAGGAGGGGGGAGTTTGTGCTGGGAGCCAACTTTCCAAAGTAAGGCATAATGGGCTTGCCAGCAAAGCTGTTCACACCCCCACAGAGACCACAAAACCCTGCAGATGTAATTTCAGAAACACACGTGTGTATAAATCAAGCAATTGAACACCTAACTATCCATCCGAGGCTGTGTGCCTGGGTTTTTTCGCAGGTGCCCGAGGCACTTGTGATACTTGGCTTGGGGAACAGGGTTTAGTTTAATTGACAGGATATTATCAAATTCAAGCTGACTTGGACAGACAAACCTCAACGCATGAGGGTGACATACAGCATCTGCTACCACCTGTGAGTGGTCCACACGAGCGTTAGGCAAGGTTCTTGCAGCTGTCTGGATTTTAAAGCACAGGAGGAGACAAAAATCCAAATGCTGACTGAATTCTAATTCATGAAAGTATTTTTCCAGAGCATCAATGGAGCGACATCATTTTCACACACTATTGCTGTTTGCTGATGAGCAATGGGGTAGGGGGAGAATGAATTGAGAATTATTTCATTTTCTATGGAATTGCTTTCAGAGGGAACGAGAGGGTGCTTTGCGTCTATTATCCAGACAAGCACACAGAACCACGGCTTTGTGTTCCAGCTGGCTGACATCCCAGCAGACATCCACAAAGCCACCAGCCAGCTGCCCAGAAAAGTGAGACTCGTGGTAACTGAAGATCTGCCCACAGGCTATGTACTTGGGATCCAGGCCTTCCAGGAGAGATCTATGCTAAGGGGACTTTAGCACAGAAGGGGTCACACTGAATTCTCGTCTCTGCAGATTCCAAAAGTGGTATTTGTGCTGAATCAGTAATCTCCTCTCCAGATTCTGCAGCAATGCAACACATTGATTTCCATTTAAATTGCTAATCGCTTATTAACCACCAAGAAATGTATAGATTTGGGATTTTACACACACACACACACACACACACACACACATGCATGCACATAAGCAATGGAACATTCCCAAAGTCTCTACCCAATATTAAGATGCTCTGCTGTCGGTGCCTCTCCTACTCCTTCCCTAAAGGCCATAAGGATAATAATGACAAACAATGAAATATTGATGGAGGTTCTAAATGGACTATAAAAAATTCTACATCAGCAGTCAATGCATCTGGTTCAAATTCCACTCCTGAAAGCAAATAGAGTCAGAGGCCCTATGAAATTAAAAAGAGTGTGTCATGGTGACTATAGTTAAAATCAATCTTATAATAAAGTGTCCCAGAAGAATGATTTTAACGCAAAAGCCAGTAGTCAGCCAGAGCAAGAAAAAGAACACTCTGTAAGAATTTTACCCATAATGCTTTGTGCAAAGTCTCTTTGGCCTATTCAGGTCAAATTTCCAGTAAGTCTTGTTTTCATAAAATGATTATCAAAGAAACTCATTATATTTGCATGTAATACTAACCAAAAATAACATTTCAAAGTGACGGCAACAAAACTCAGTTCTTCTAATGACTTACAGATTCCTAGTGTTATTAAAAGCTTCAGTCAGAGATCTGCCATACCTCTTTTGGCTTTGTTATCAAGAAAGCTGCAAATATACAGAGTGTTTATAGCCTTCTAAAGAACCATTAGACCATAAAAGGCAATCTACCTATAAAAACAGAGAGAATCTGAAATGAAGATGTCTAAACTACAGCCTGACCCCTGTGTGTAAGGCCTAGAATGAAAAGCTGTGTGTCTTTCACGTTGAAGAAACGTACTAATTCCCCAATTGATGAGTAGTTTTAAAAATAACTTGCCTCTCACATGAATGACAGAGAAGAATGGCAACCACTGGCGGGACATTTTAAACTAGCAATGTAAACTACTGTGTAGATTGGGGAGAAGGGTACTTTGAACCAGTGTCATCAAAATTACTATTTGTTGCTCTTTTTTTTCTGGTTTTGATTTATTGAGTCATCATCTTACTGTATAACCCAGGCTGGACTCAAAGTCATAATTCTCTTGCTCAGACTTCTAAATTCTGGAATTTCATTCAGGTGGGCACTAATCCATTCAACATGTTACCTTCACATATGATAAGAATATCATAAAAAGGGGATTTTGTTGGTAAAATGATATAAAAATAATCATTATGGTTGTTACTGATGATAGTAATAGTAATAAATGATAAAACCACATTTAATTTTATAATTGCAACACTATTATAATTTTAGTTACATTTTAAATAACTCATAAAGTATTTAATTTTTTAATAAATGTAAATTGTTTAATTAATAATTAAATAAATTTAAATTAATTTACAATTGTTACTTATTGCAAATTTATTTGACTTAAATTTCATTTGACTTAAACTTACTTATACATTAGTGTAAAATTAAGGTAGTTCCTATAATTATGACTGTTTTTAAATTATTATTCCTAAAAGTTTCCTCAAATATGAGAAAAAAGGCAAGCAGTAGACATATTAATTAATTTCTTAAATATTTTGTGGTAGAATAGGGAAGTGGGAAGGGGTGGATGGGAGAACAGGGGGAGGGAAGAGGGCTTGTGGGACTTTCGGGGAGTGAGGGGCCAGAAAAGGGGAAATCATTTGAAATGTAAATAAAAAATATATCGAAAAAATGTTTTGTGGTAGGGAAACAGGTTTTTTAAAAAGTAATTCCCTAAAAGAAACACGATATTATTTTAATTCTTTGTTAAAGATTTATTTTATTATATGTTTGTCTGTGTGTGTGTGTGTGTGTGTGTGTGTATGTGTGAACACGTGTATATGTGTGCGTGTGTATGCACATTTATATGGGTACCTGTGAAAGCCAGAAAAGGGTGCTAGGTCCCCTGAAATAGGACTTAAAGATGGTTGTGCCCGACCTTTTCTGGGACCAAAATTCAAATCCTCTGAAAGAATGAGTGAGCACCTCTAAGTGCCAAACCATCTCTCCAGCCCCAAATTAATCCCCTTAAAAGAAAAAAGAGTTAATAACAAAATATGATAATAGTGAAACAAATCAATTATTTTAATTCTAATTTGGTTTATATCGTAAGACATTTTTCCCAGTTTTCCCACTTATAAGCAACCTCATTATATTAAAAATCACGACATGACTTGACAATCTCTGCTGCTCATTGTATATATAATGCATTATGCATAATCAATGGACCCATCCTAGATCTTTTAAGGAATTGTATATTGAGTCTCAAGTAGCTTCATGAAACACATCCTGTCTTAAAAATAAAATAAAATAAAATAAAACAAAATAAAATAAAATAAAATAGTATTGCTGTTTTTTATTCTTGACATGGTATAGGTGAAAGTGGTAGGTAGTTAAGGAAGAAGGCACAGGTGGACTTCTGGTGTTTTAACTACACTATTTCTTAATCATTCAACATTAGTGTTTACTTTCATTAATATTTTATAAGATTTTATATACTCAGCTTTTCCATCATTTTAGTGTTTATATTTAAAAATAGTCTAACAAAGTCAAAATATGCGGGTATACTTTGAATCAAAGACAAGTCCCATCAAACCTATGAAAACAAATACAAGCTGGACAGTGGTGGCACAAGCCTTTAATCCCAGCACTTGAGAGGCAGAGGCTGGTAGATCTCTGAGTTTGAAGCCAGCCTGGTCTACAAAATGAGTTCCATAACAGCCAGGGCTATGAAACCCTGTCCCAAAACAAAAAAACAAAACAACAACAACAAAAAAAATCAAACAAAACAAAACAAAACAACAACAACAAAAGCTACAAAATTACAAAATGTTATGGAAATATTAAAGACATTCCAAATATGAATAAAAGAAGATGATTCAGGGCACGGCAGAAAGTTACAAGCGTTATTTTCATTCACAATAACTCAGGCAGGTAGAGAAACTGGGTGACAATATAGGAAATAGCTGGAGGCTTCAGAATGAAAGTACTAAAGGCTCAGGGGATGGGGAAGATACCTAGAAGCCCAGTCTCCTGTGGTTAGGACAAAAGCACCTATACTTTTAGGAGCTTTCTCTACCTGCTTATAAAAAGGAAGCTGTCAGTTGTGAATCAACTGTTGTATATTTTGGAACAATTATTATATAAATTATTGTTTGACTTCTCTTGCTGTGCACAGTTCTTTGATAACTTGTACCAGTTCCCACTGATAGCAGGTTGGACTCCTGAGATGGTTGTTCAGTAAACCTGTCAACCTCTGAATAAACAAGCACTGAACCACCACAAAACTAAAACTCACAGGAATCAGGAAACCCCTATCAATAATAATGTGACATGTAAATGACACTTTTTCTCTAAGACACAGATTCACTGATGGGTTTTTTGTTTGGTTGGTTTTGGGTTTTTTTTGAGACAGGGTTTCTCTGTGTAGCTCCCGCTATCCTGGAATTCACTCTGTAGACCAGGCTGGCCTTGAACTCAGAAATCTGCCTGCCTCTGCCTCCCAGGTGCTGAGATTAAAGGCATGTGCCACCACTGCCTGGCTTTTGTTGTTGTTTTGTTTGTTTTGTTTTGTTTTAGTTTGGTCTTTAAAGCAAAACCACCTGTTTGTGGTCTATAAAAATCCATCTCCCCAACAACATGACACAAAGGAAAAAAAGTGGGATAAGGTAAACCAAGCAATTAGGAGCCTAAACCAAGCAGAAATAGCTATACTCATTCAAGCCAACATGTGAAAAGTCACTACATATCAATAAAGGAAACAATTCATCAAAGATAGGATTGTAAGTATAAGGATAATAATGCACTAAATGTTGGGACATTCAATTTCATGAAATACTATTAAACACAAAAAGCAGAGGTTGAGATACAGTATTTGTAGTTGGCTCTAATACCCTACTCTCATCAGCCTAAATTATCTAGACTACAAATTAAAATAAATTTCAGAGCTAAACTATATCTCAGATCAAAGAGAATTAATGCAAATCTATACAATGTTCTATCTAGTAGCAGTGGAGAATATAGTCTTCATGGCAACTCATGTAACTTTCCTAAAATAGCAGGTCACATGTTAGGATGTAAATCAAATCTCCCAAAGTATATAAAGAAACTAAATAATCTCTCGTATCTTATCATGCCATAGTAGAATAAAACTTGAAATAAATAGACACAGAATCTACAAAAACTATGCAAATGCATGGATCTTGTAAGACTTGAAGAAGCTAAATATTCCTGGAATCAAGTGAGGACCTGAGGATAGCTTATCAGAGTATCAAAGGAAATTAAGGTAACATTTATAGCTATGTGTGCTTCCATTAAAAAAGCAGAGTTATCTCAATGACTTGCCAATAACACACAAAAGTCTTATAAAATATGAACGAGTAAAATCCAAAGTCAGGATGTGGGGAAAAAAAAGAATAACAGTCATAGGATAAATGAATAAAATGAAGATTGAAAGAACAACACAAAAATAAACTAAATAATATTCTTTGAAAAAGATTAATAAGCTTGGACAAAGCCTTAGCTAACTAAGAGAGAAAGAGCTAAGAAGTCAAAAGAGAGAAGACCTAAATTAATAAAGTTACAGATGAAAGAGGAACATGACAACAGATAGCAGTAGAATCCAGGAAATTGTGATGAAATAGCTTGAATTTTTATATTCCTAAATATCTGGAAAAGAAATAATGAAATTCCCAGAGGTATATGACTTGTCAAAGTCAAATTAATATCATATAAACAACTTCAACAGTTCTGTGTACACACACACACACACACACACACACACACATATACACAAATGAACACATATAAATCAATATGAAATGAGAAGAAAATGTACTCCCCAATGCACAGAAATTTGAAAACAAAGAACTTACTGTAACATTCCATCTCCATTTTAATTTCACAGACTCCCTGAGCTGTGGATCTTAGTGCGCAGCCATCAGAACTCTCCTGAGTGATTGCCGAGTCACCTCCTGTGCCAGTTCACAGTGGGTCACGAAGCAAGTACCCAGCCTGATAACTCATTATGTAGCACTCAGTTGTACATCTGTGTCTTGGCTCTCACTCTCGTCCCCTTTGGACTTGCTCATCATCATTAATAAGAAATATTGATCTTTTTTCCTCAAGCTCTGAGCTTTAAGAGGAATTAAGTAAAACCACCAGACAACTTGAAGACCCAGTTGAGACTGTGAACAATTAATCTGAAATGGGATCCTAGTCGCTTTCCTAAGGTGATTCTTTGGTGATATGACCTCACTTGGTTATAAACACAGAAGCGGGGGGGGGTGGGGGGTGGGAGGGAAAGGAGGATTAGATTTGATTGGTTCAGGATTAGAAATTTGTGAAAAACATTAATGATTTCTTTTGGTCACATCTTAGTCTGTTATCCTTGACATTTCAAGCATAGCTTTTGGCCTAGATGCTTTCTTTGCACTATCCTTTCATTAGAAGCAAGCATCAATGGAGATCAGTTGGAAATATGACTGTCATAGCTAGATCTTACATACAGAATATAGTATTTTTGAACAGACAAGAATACACAAGCGGGGGGCGGGGGGAAAGTAACCTGTGAAGACATCATCAGGACACAACATGAAGTAGTGACCGGTCTTAGTAAGGAGAATAAAATGTCATTGAGAAAACAGTGTAATGCTTCATATAGAGTGATTTTAGAGGGAGATGCATTTTTGTATCCAGTTGAAGGAGAAGTAACATTCAGGGCATTTAATAGGAGGGTATGAGGACAACATTATGAGAATTTGAGGTCCACTATTTGCAGCTTTTTTATTGGGACTTTCAAATTTTTTATCTGGTTCCTCTTGTTTTGCCTAGGATACATTTGAACCCTAGCTCTTGCATATGGTAGCAATGTGCTGTTCTCTCAATTGTAAGAAGAGTTTTGCAATATGAAACAGGATTTGTAACCATAAATAGCCACTGCAATGGACAATTGTGTCTATGCAACAAAGTACTGACAAGGAGAGAAACAGTAAAGTTGTGTTCTGTACATTTTAATTAAACTAAAGTTTACTGAGCTTCCTGTATAGACCACATAAAATGAATAGCATTTCCTACATAAAGGAGAATTAGGATCTAATTTCAGTGTATATATGAGAGGGAGCACTGTGAAGTGGGGGGCATGAAAGACTTTGACAAAAAAAAAAAGCACTTATTCCTGTGACTTTGAAGAAATGATAAATTCCTGGGGTTTGGAGGACAATTGGATCTCAGGAGGAAACAGTGGAAATGTCTTTACCAAAATGACCTTGAATATGTGTTCACCAAAATGGCCTTGGGATATATGTTCACCATGCCACTTGCTAAGGTGTTAAATATTCTTTAAACAAACAAACAAACCCTTATACATCACTCAAAACCGCATTCTTTTTACCTGATTTGTTCTTCAAAACAAACACGAAAAATTTTTTTAATTATTTTAAATTTTTGAGCCTCCTCAAACTTTGGCGTGGGGTTTACATTTAAATAAATACATTACTATCCTGTTGGGGGCTGCTTGCCACAGATGTGCAAGATTTTTCTTCCAGGCACACTTATTAAATGTATGCCCAGAACCTCATGGGTAGATATGAAAGATAGAGAGAAACAGGACTGACAGAGAGCAAATGATTTTCATTTATTTACATATTATAAAAGGATTTGCTTCAGGATTCTTAGTACGCTACCAGCAGTAGGCTCCGTTTTTTCCCTTAAAAGAATGAGGTCTCCTTCTGAGTCAAACAATAACATGAGGCAACTGTCTGGGTAAAGCAGCAAGGTGTTTCCCATAATGCACCAGGAACTTTCATCTACCCCCGTACTTTGGTACAGTTAGTGACAGAAGAAACAAAAGGAAATAGTTATATAGAATCTTCTGTTTCCAAAAACTGATGATTACAGCATGTTATGAATGGGCAGATTAGTGTGATGGGTTTTGTCTGTGTGTTTTGTTTTCAACAGTTTCACTTTCTCTTTGTCTTAAAGACAAATCACAGTCAAACTATACAGCCGTGTATTTTTCATTTCCCCTTATATTTGGCGTGCATTGCTATCGAATCTTTAAAACACCTAATCTGGAAAAGAAAATCCCAGTTAGTGGATGTGGGCTACCCTGGACTGGGTGGATGGACACAGCTAACACTGCACCCCCAACGTCTGCCACTATATAATTCAAAGTCATGCGGAAGCCTCAGCCTTCAGCAGAGTCCTTCGAGTTCATCACCAAACCTGTTCCACTGTGGCACACACCAAATATCACATCACTGTTCATTTCTATCATCAAACAGACAAATGTCTTCAGACGTCTTGAAGTGCTCAAAACCCACGAGGTTTCTCTGCCCTCATCTCTTCTCTTCCCACTTCCAACAATGTTCCACTGAACGTTTAGAATATAACTAAAAGCCTTGAACAGCCTCGCTGTATCTGTAGCTCCTCCAAACGTTCCCAAGTGACTTCTTACAAAATCGAGCTTATCTCTAAGGACAGTGCCTTCCATTTGCCCTTTCAAATGGCAGCCGCTCACTGTTTCCAGAAAGCTTTGCATTGTTGATCTCGGAAATAAAGTGGTCATCCTCCTTGCTTCTTTTTATAATCCCAAGCCGCTCTCCTCGCCAGACCAAATCCCGCTGTTGGACCTTGCACTCCGTTCTTCTGATAACCCGAAGGTGGCTCTTCTCATTATTTAGAGATACCAACTGCTCCTCATCAGTACCTCCTCCTTCTTACATAGCTGTGCCCCAATGTTATTTGTTTTGTGATCATTTTTATTAGGTCTGTAGTACACGCTCATAGGTATTCCAAAAATTTAGGTAATAAATCACTTTGCCTGCAATTACTGGTGTTTCCTGAAAGCAAATAGGCACTCTTTACAGCCATAGATAGACCTTCCTTTGTATATATTTTGAATCTAATGGCATTGTTCTATAGCCAAAAATCACATCCCGAATTGCTATCACTACCAAATATTAACCCTTCTCTTAAACTGTCATTTCAATCTCTCAACTCTCTTCTCTTTCCAAGTCACGTCCACTGTCTCTCTGAGCATGCTAATCATTACTGCCTAAGAATTACAGTTTCTGCTACCCAATCCTTTTCTCTCACTTCCTTATGCATTTACTTCCCTGCACAGGAAACTTAAATTACCTACCCAGACATCAAAACCCATCAGCAAAATATACCTTCAGTTCCTTGTGTCTCCTGATTTTCCTCTTACTGTCTCAAATAAACAAAAACCTTAGGTGAGTTTATATTTTCTGCCTCCTTTATACCTACACCCAACTACTTGAATTAGATAAGAAAACACCACACACACACACACACATACACACACACACACTGCAACACTAATATAAGTAGGCTAAGTTTAAACTTGTACGCACAGCAAATGAACTCCATTACACTACAGAACAACTTGAATATATTTTCCAAGATGCTCCACTCACCTAGATGTTTCCATTTGTTATTTGAATTTTTTAAAGTTTCCTTTCTAATTCTTTATGTTGAATTTAGATTCTATTTCACCAAGGGAAGAAAACTCAGCAGATATGAGACAAAGTCTTCTAGTACATCAATCTACCCCTGAATGTAGGTACTACCTGCCATCGTTGTTAACATCACAGGATCTTTCAAAGGTCCGGTTCTTTCATAGATATATTAGACATCATTTAGTCTTCTAGAAGATTAAAAAAAGAAAGACAAATGTGTTAAGACCTTGATGAAGTCACTCAAACAGACATGATTCTAGCTCTATCTTCAGACACTAGAAAAATAAATAAAATTAGGGACCCAACTATGTCTGCTGGAAAGGGGCTTAATGAAAAAAGTCTATTTTGTGTAAATCATAATCTGACTAGTAGGACACATGGTTACTTTACTGTTTCTCAACTCATCTATGGTATAATTCCCATTAGGTGCAATTAGAGATTCAGTTCATGCAACTTAGCAGATTGGTTTTTCCATTTACAGTAACTTAGCTTCTTCGCTTTTAAAAGTTACACTGTTAAATGAACTATTAACTAATGTGTTCCCTGAATTTTGTCATGCCCTGAATATTCCATTTGTATCAAAGTCATGTAGCCCATGTAAGTCCCAGTGTTTCTCCCCAGTATGTCCACACTGAAGAAAGCCAGCGTGGCTCTTTGCACAAATGTCTGTGATCTCATCCCTGTTTAATTACGAAGGCCTTCCTGGAGGTGGGAGGGGAAACACGATGCATCACACAAGAAGTTCTTTCTTCCTCCACATAGCAAAGTGGAAGAAAAATGTTTCAGTGGTGTTTCAAAAACTAAACTGCTCTATAATCATGTATCCATTTATTTTCAAAAATGAACACACTATCAATATAGAGAGTCAAGGAGGTCAGCTTTCACAAAGTTGGTAAGGAACAAATTGAGTCTACATTGATTGAGAATGGAAGAAACATTAATATTTTGTTTCCCTCAAGATTCTTTCAAAATATACTACTTTTACTTGTTTGTTGACAATTTCATGTATGTATAAAATGAATTTTGATCTCACCCATTCTCTGTTGCTCCCCTCCAGCTTCTCCCAGACTCCCCCCAAGTGCATTGCCCTCCCACTTTCATTCCATATATGTGGTGCCCCACTGAACCCAGTTAAGCTGCACCTATGTGCATTAGCACAGAGCTATCCATTAGAGCATGGTCAATTGCCAGGGTTCACACCCTGAAGTAAACCGACTTTCTCCCTACCAAGTGTCAGTAGGTCCTAGGCTAAGAGTAGAGACTCATAGGTTCTTCCCACATTCACAATGGATTTTTTATCAAATATTCTAATAAATGTAATTTATACAACAAACATAATGCATGAAGTATCGCAGCATAAGCCTTAGGGTAGCTATTAAAACAAACCCCTGAGCACTAAAACATAATTTTATTTCTTTTCATCAATGCATGAAGAAATCTGACCTCATGGGTATGCCTTAAACTTAGTTTTTCTAAGATTTAATCTCACTCTCAACTATATTTATATGAGTGTGAATAGGTTCCCATCAGTGTGGGTAACCATGGAGGCAGAGGGATCAGAACCCTTTAGAGTTACAGGCGGTTGTATTTTGTGCAGTGTGGGTGCTGGAAAATTAATTCAGGCCCTTTGCAGGACATGTTCTTAACTGTTGAGATACCTCCAGGCCTTAAAACTGCATTCTGAAGGACTTGCAAACAATCTCTCTTGATCTTTCCTTACCAAGAATAATGGGCCTTACATTTTCAAACTACTGTGTCCGTAACTTTAATAAACAGTTTCATTAAGCACTCAAGAAATGTATGGCCAAAGAGTTAAGTAGAATCTTAATTATAATGTAAAATATCATATTAGATTTTCAAACTTCCATTAAAAAAACAAACCTATACCTGGCCATCTCCTTGAGAGTGAAGACAATTGAGTCAAGGGTCCAATCACTGAGCAGAACAAAGACCCCCTCCATCTATTAGTGGGAATTGTTAGGTGTTTGTTAAATTCAAACTTCTCTAAAATGGATTTTTCTTACATCTTGGATATGAAGTTCAAGAATTCATTTTCATGCACATTTCTTGCATCTCTGTTCCTATAAATCAACAAAAGTACATTTATTAGCCCTTCCTGTCTCCTCAGGTTTGATTTTACATTGGACCCCTGGGTCCTGTTAGTATCTAACTCTTCACATCTACCTGTTTGTTTACAGAGGTTTAGGAATAACAGGAACAGCACTTAAGTTTTAAAGTGCGCTCCTACGATGAAGGGAAGTCTATTCTCTTCAAGCAAGAGGAGACTGTTCTCTTCTCCTTGATGTACTAGGGGTAGAGGTGGGCTTAAACAGTCAATAAAGACATGAGAGATGAATATCCTTCAATATCAGAATTTATCCTACTGTATTGATAAGAACTAGTTTTACTTAATTAGTACTCTGACAAATACAGAACAGACCTAGTTAAGCTATAGCCCAAATAAGGATGTGTTTCAGCAATATTACGCAGTTGGTTTTCATTTCATTGTAATTATTCTTTTTTTTTGTTCTTTTTTTTTTGTTCTTTTTTTTTTAATTTTTTATTCAATATATTTTTTATTTACATTTCAAATGATTTCCCCTTTTCTAGCCCCCCACTCCCCAAAAGTCCCATAAGCCCCCTTCTCTCCCCCTGTCCTCCCACCCACCCCTTCCCACTTCCCCGTTCTGGTTTTGCCCTATACTGCTTTACTGAGTCTTTCCAGAACAAGGGGCCATTCTTCCTTTCTTCTTGTACCTCATTTGATGTATGGATTACGTTTAGGGTATTCCAGTTTTCTAGGTTAATATCCACTCATTAGTGAGTGCATACCATGAGTCACCTTTTGAGTCTGGGTTACCTCACTTAGTATGATGTTTTCTAGCTCCATCCATTTGCCTAAGAATTTCATGAATTCATTGTTTCTAATGGCTGAATAGTACTCCATTGGGTAGATATACCACATTTTTTGCATCCACTCTTCTGTTGAGGGATACCTGGGTTCTTTCCAGCATCTGGCAATTATAAATAGGGCTGCTATGAACATAGTAGAGCATGTATCCTTATTACATGGTGGCGAATCCTCTGGGTATATGCCCAGGAGTGGTATAGCAGGATCTTCTGGAAGTGAGGTGCCCAGTTTTCTGAGGAACCGCCAGACTGATTTCCAGAGTGGTTGTACCAATTTGCAACCCCACCAGCAGTGGAGGAGTGTTCCTTTTTCTCCACACCCTCTCCAACACCTGCTGTCTCCTGAATTTTTAATCTTAGCCATTCTGACAGGTGTAAGGTGAAATCTCAGGGTTGTTTTGATTTGCATTTCCCTAATGACTAATGAAGTTGAGCATTTTTTAAGATGCTTCTCCGCCATCTGAAGTTCTTCAGGTGAGAATTCTTTGTTTAACTCTGTACCCCATTTTTAATAGGGTTGTTTGGTTTTCTGGAGTCTAACTTCTTGAGTTCTTTATATATATTGGATATTAGCCCTCTATCTGATGTAGGATTGGTGAAGATCTTTTCCCAATTTGTTGGTTGCCGATTTGTCCTTTTGATGGTGTCCTTTGCCGTACAGAAACTTTGTAATTTTATGAGGTCCCATTTGTCAATTCTTGATCTTAGAGCATACGCTATTGGTGTTCTGTTCAGAAATTTTCTGCCTGTACCAATGTCCTCAAGGGTCTTCCCCAGTTTCTTTTCTATTAGCTTCAGAGTGTCTGGCTTTATGTGGAGGTCCTTGATCCATTTGGATTTGAGCTTAGTACAAGACTCCACTAGAGAACTCCTACAGCTGATAAACAACTTCAGCAAAGTGGCAGGTTATAAAATCAACTCAAGCAAATCAGTGGCCTTCCTATACTCAAAGGATAAGCAGGCTGAGAAAGAAATTAGGGAAATGACCCCTCCCCTTCACAATAGCCACAAACAGTATAAAGTATCTTGGGGTGACTCTTACCAAACATGTGAAAGATCTTTATGACAAGAACTTCAAGACTCTGAAGAAGGAAATGGACGAAGACCTCAAAAAATGGGAAAACCTCCCATGCTCATGGATCGGCAGAATCAATATAGTTAAAATGGCCATTTTGCCAAAAGCAATATACAGATTCAATGCAATACCCATCAAAATCCCAACTCAATTCTTCACAGAGTTAGAAAGAGCAATTAACAAATTCATCTGGAATAACAAAAAACCCAGGATAGCTAAAACTATTCTCAGCAACAAAAGAAATTCTGGGGGAATCAGTATCCCTGACCTCAAGCAATACTACAGAGCAATAGTGTTAAAAACTGCATGGTATTGGTACAGTGATAGGCAGGCAGATCAATGGAACAGGATTGAAGATCCAGAAATGAACCCACACACCTATGGCCATTTGATCCTCGACAAAGGGGCTGAAAACATCCAATGGAAAAAAGATAGCCTTTTCAACAAATGGTGCTGGTTCAACTGGAGGTCAACATGCAGAAGAATGTGAATTGATCATTGTAATTATTCTTATTTTTAACATATTTTAATTAAAACAGTATCATGCCATTTTGCTCCTTCCTTTTCTTTCCTCCAGCCCCTTCCAAGTATCCTCCCTCCAGCCCTACTCATGACCTTCACTCTCAGATTCATACCCTCTTGTCTTGTGATGTGACCCTTATTGTTATATACATATGTACATACATGTATGCATTAGTATACACAAGTGTATAAATACAACCTTCTAAGTCCACTTTTATTGTCTCTGTGTCTTCTGGCTGGTTTTGGGTCTCATCTTGACACAGGCTGGAGTTATCACAAAGAAAGGAGCTTCAGTTGGGGAAGGGCCTCCATGAGATCCAGTTGTGGGCCATTTTCTCAATTAGTGATCAAGGGGGGAGGGTCCCTTGTGGGTGGTACCATCTCTGGGTTGCTCATCTTGGGTTCTATAAGAGAGCAGGCTGAGCAAGCCAGGGGAAGCAAGCCAGTAAGAAACAATCCTCCATGGCCTCTACATCAGTTCTTGCTTCCTGACCTGCTTGAGTTCCAGTCCTGACTTCCTTTGGTGATCAACAACAATGTCTCCACAGTATAAGCTGAATAAACCCTTTCCTCCCCAACTTGCTTCTTGGTCATGATGTTTGTGCAGGAATAGAAACCCTGACTAAGACAAATTGGTACCAGCATAGTGGGCTATTCCTCTGACAACCTGACCATGTTTTGCAGAGGACTGTGGAAGGACTTTGGAACTTTGGACCAGATAATTCCATTCAGTGTTAAAAGCCCTGTGGGATGTTGTATAGGAGTTTGGAAAATAATGTTGAAAACAGCACAGAAGATGGAGGTCTGTCTTGTGAAATTTCAACGGGAAGATTAAAGACTCTTATCAGGGCCATGTTTTGATTGTGAAGATGCTGTGGCTTTGGATAGCTGGGGCTGAAGAATCAGCTGTGATTAACAAGATACCAGAACCACTAAAGCAAACCTTTGTGTTACTGGAACGATGAATGCTGGTTAGCTGGAGCTAAGAAATTAGCTATGATTAAGAAGAGACCAGCATCACTGAGGTGAAATCTTCTATGAAGTGTTTTCTGGGAGTACAGAGGCTGTGTTCCAGAGATAGCCATGGTTGTACTTTATGCTGTGGCTGGAATTAGTAATGTGTAAGAGTCACCCAAGTGGTACTGGTTTTGAAGGCATGAAGGGGTCAGGAAGAGCACCTGAGGCTTGGCACTGTGAGAGGCCATGGAAGGCCACTGATGAAGGTGCAGCTTCAGTTGCAGTTGATAGCCCAGGACTGAAGGGGTCATGCAAAAGAGTTGAGGGTTGGCACAATGAAGAGAGCCTATGAGAGGCTATTGGTGAAGTCTAGTTACAGTGGAAGATAGCAGTATTTTGGAGATGCCAGTCCCATGAGATGACCATGAAGACCAGCAGCAGCAGTGGAGAACAGGCAGCTGGAGCCTAGAAGACAAGCTGTGTGCTACAAAGGTCAGAGCTGGAGAAGTGATCCAAGCTCTTGAAGAAGCCCAGAAGATCATGAGTTTGATCCCAGACATTGGACCACTGGAGTTTGATTTTTGCTTTTGATTGTGACTGTGCCCTGATAATTTTTCCCCCTGGAAGGAAGAAAGTATTTTAGTGGAGGCCACAGTTAAGAGACTTTGAATTTTTAAAAGACTTTGTATTTTAAAAGATATTGGACATTTTAAAGGGATTGAACTTTTAATATGTAAAGATTGTGGAATTTTAAAGTTATTTAGATCTTGGGGATGAATAAGAAAGTAAGGATTGAGGCTTAATGGTGATATTAGTGATGTGTTTGTGTGTCAAGTTGACAAGAGGTTAATTGTATTAGCTAGTTTTGCGTGTCAGCCTGACACAGGCTGGAGTTATCACAGAGAAAGGAGCTTCAGTAGGGGAAGTGCCTCCATGAGATCCATCTATGGGGCATTTTCTCAATTAGTGATCAAGAGGGGAGGACCCCTTGTGGATGGTACCATTTCTGGGCTGATAGTCTTGGGTTTTATAAGAAAGCAAGCTGAGCAAGCCAGGGGAAGCAAGCCAGTAAGCACTCTGCATCAGCTACTGCTCCCTGACCTGCTTGAGTTCCAGTCCTGACTTCCTTTGGTGATCATCAGCAGTGTTTCCACAGTGTAACCTGAATAAACCCTTTCCTCCCCAACTTGCTTCTTGGTCATGATGTTTGTGCAGGAATAGAAACCCTGACTAAGACACTGTGTTTATGATTTCAGGGCTGACGACTTTATATTGGGTTAACCGATAAAGGGGTTCATCTAAGGAGAGACAAGTTCTCCCTCCTCCAACAGTCTTTAGTCATATATAATTCCTTCTCTTGGGATGGGAAAAAATCCCTCTTCTCCATTAGCATGTCTATTAATATTGTGGTCATTGTTTCAGCTTGTTCACACAGCCATTTGTAAGATAGACTGTTTCACAGCAGACTTCCTGGTATATCTGGATCTTACAGTCTTCCATGATATTCCCTAAGCCATGAATGCAGGAACTGTGATGTGGATGTATCCATTGGGGCTAAAATTCCCACAATTCATTGATCTCTGCATTGTGTTCAGTTGTGGCTTTCTGTGATGGTTTCAATTTGCTTTAAAGAGAAGTTTCTTTAATGAGGTCTGGTAGCTATCAGTGAGTATAAGGATAAGAGAATATAGTAAGGAGAATTTTGCTTAGCAAAGTAGTTCTTTTCAAAGGTTCATAGCCTCACTAGTCCTGGGAAGATTTGCTAAGTTTCTAGTACCAGACATAATATCCCTCCTACTGAGTGGAACTGATGTCCAATTAGACACATGATGGCTACCACATGTGGGTGCTCCTGACTACACCTTTGCAGATACCCTGCCATACTGGACATCACTGTGGTTCATAGGCATTCTATCTGGATCTGAGTATTAAATGTTTTCTTCCTTTGGCAGATTGCACAGTATTTTCTGGCAACACAAAAGCTAGACCACACGGGGGGGGGGGGGGCGGCGGCGGCGGCGGCGGCGGCGGCGGCGGTAGCAGTGGCTGCTCCAGCTGAAGGGCCATCAGCAGTGGAACCAAGGCGACACAGGGTCCAGTTAGGCCCTGCGCCCACGACCACTGACCTTCGCTGACCAGCCGGGCGGCAAGCAACTGCGGTTCTGCGGAGCCTTTCGCTGCACGGAAGCCACTTCAGAACTCGGCTGCCCGCCAGTCAGGAGAGACTCACCGCCATCTTGATCCCGGGCTCCAGAGATCAGTCAGACTGAGGTACACAAACATAATCCTAGGCCCAACACCGCAGGGGTCTGAGCCAGACGGGCGTTGGCCTGCACCCAGGCCCTGGGCTGTTCGAGTGGCCATCGGGGCGCCAACCCAGCCAGGAGTTTTTTTTTTGCCCCGGCCGGTGCACGCGCCGCCATTTTGCCTACAGGAGCCAGAGTGCTCGGGAGGGCAGAGACTGCTAACAAGCGTAGCCTGAGGCTAACAAAACGGGGGTCTAGGCCCCAAAAGGCACAGGACTGACCCCAAGAACTGGGCGGCTTGGTGGGCCATCTGTGTGTCAACCAGCCCAGGAGGTTATTAGCACAACAGACTCTCCCGGTGCTTTCGCGGAGCGCGGACGCGCACGCCCGCCATCCGGGTCACCTGGCGGACCCAAATAACAGACATAGCCCTAGGGGAACTTTGCTCGGACCTTGGCCTCCCAGGCGTTTGCCTGGACTCAGGGCCCAGGCGACAAGGCTAACCTAGTGTGCGCCAGCCCGGTTGGGGAAATCGGCTGCCCAGCGGAGTGAGCGGAGCACAGGGGAGGTCACAGCAACATTCACCTTCGGAGCTCCCTGGGGGTGCACACGGGTTCCACCTGGTCCACAGACACAATCTGGGGCAAGGCCTCAGGCAGAAGCCCCCAGCTCAAATCTCTCCGCTTCAGATCAGCCTGGGTGGCCGCCACATCTCCAGGTCCCTCAAGAGGCTAGTGGGGGCTTCCGGGCGGCCAGCTGGGAAAAGTCGGTGTGCTCCGATAAATCCTGCGGGCCCCAGCGGGAGCCTTCAGGTGCCTGCTTTGGGATCTGAACAGCCTGGAAAACAGCACCCTGTCTATAGGCAGTGCAGAGTGTAAGCTGTGCACCAGAGGCCAACGGGGAAGGGGCAGCTTGCACTGGTGAGTCCAGCACTGACAAGACCAAGTAACACCAGTGAGAGCTAGATGGCAAAAGGCAAACGCAGAAACGTCACTAACAGAAATCAAGGCAATATGGCAACATCTGAACCAAATTCTCCTCTACCAGCAAGTCCTGGATACCCCATCACACCAGTAAAACAAGATTTGGATTTAAAATCACTGGTCATGATGCTGGTACAGGAACACATGAAGGTCATTGAGGAGAAAATGGATCAAAAGTTAGAAGCCCTTGCAAGGGAAACACAAAAATCATTGAAAGAAATCCAGGAGAATACAAAAGCCAACAAGGAGGAAATGCAAAAAACACTTAAAGAAATACAGGAGAACTTTGCTCAACAGGCTGAGGCCATGAAAGACGAAACACAAAAATCTCTTAAAGAAATACAGGAGAACTTTGGTCAACAGGCTGAGCTCATGAAAGAGGAAACACAAAAATCTCTTAAAGAATTACAGGAAAACACAAACATGCAAGGGAAGGAGCTAAGCAAAACCATCCAGGATCTAAAATCAGAAGTAGAAACAACTAAGAAAACTCAAAGGGAGACAACTTTGGAGATAGAAAGCCTTGGGAAGAAATCAGGGGACAGAGATGCAAATATCAACAACAGAATACAAGAGATAGAAGAAAGAATCTCAGATGCTGAAGATTCCATAGAAACCATGGACTCAACAGTTAAAGAAAATGCAAAGTGCAAAAAGCTTGTAACCCAAAATATCCAGGAAATCCAGGACACAATGAGAAGACCAAACCTAAGGATTATAGGCATAGATGAGAGTGAAGATTTACAACTTAAAGGGCCAGCAAATATCTTCAATAAAATTATGGAAGAAAACTTCCCTAACCTAAAGAGAGAGATGCCCATGAATATACAAGAAGCCTACAGAACTCCAAACAGACTGGACCAGAACAGAAATACTTCCCGTCACATAATAATCAAAACACCAAATGTTCTAAACAAAGAAAGAATACTAAAGGCAGTAAGAGAAAAAGGCCAAGTAACATATAAAGGAAGACCTATCAGAATCACAGCAGACTTTTCACCTGAGACTATGAAGGCTAGAAGGTCCTGGGCAGATCTCATGCAGACTCTAAGAGAACACAAATGCCAACCAAAACTACTATATCCAGCAAAACTCTCAATCACCATAGATGGAGAAACTAAGATATTTCACGACAAAACCAAGTTCACCCAATATCTATCCACAAACCCAGCCCTAAAAAGGATAATAGGAGGACAACACCAATACAAGGAGGGAAACTCCACCCTGAAAAAAGCAAGATAGTAACCTTTCATCAAACCCAAATAAGTTAAGCAATCAAATTTAAAAAATAACGTCAAAAATGATAGGAAGTAACAATCACTATTCCTTAATATCTCTTAACATCAATGGACTCAATGCCCCAATAAAAAGACACAGACTAACTGACTGGATACGTAAACAGGACCCTACATTTTGCTGCTTACAGGAAACACACCTAAGGGTCAAAGACAAACACTACCTTAGAGTAAAAGGCTGGAAGACAATTTTACAAGCAAATGGTCTCAGGAAACAAGCTGGAGTAGCCATTTTAATATCAGATAAAATTGACTTTCAACCCAAAGTCATCAAAAGAGACTCTGAGGGACACTTCTTGCTGGTCAAAGGAAAAATACAACAAGAAGAACTCTCAATCTTGAACATCTATGCTCCAAATGCAAGGGCACCCTCTTTCATAAAAGAAACTTTATTAAAACTCAAAGCACACATTGCACCTAACACAATAATTGTTGGTGACTTCAACACTGCACTTTCCTCAATGGACCGATCAGGAAAACAGAAACTAAACAAGGACACAATGAAACTAATTGAAGCTTTGGACCAATTAGATTTAACTGATATATATAGAACATTCTATCCTAAAACAAAAGAATATACCTTTTTTTCAGCACCTCATGGTACCTTCTCCAAAATCGACCATATAATTGGTCACAAGACAGACCTCAACAAATATAAAAAGATAGAACTAATCCCATGCCTCCTATCTGATCACTATGGAATAAAAGTGGTCTTCAATAGCAACAGAAACAACAGAAAACCCACAAACACGTGGAGATTGAACAATACTCTACTCAATGACACCTTGGTCAAGGAAGAAATAAAGAAAGAAATTAAAGACTTTTTAGAACACAATGAAAATGAAAACACAACATACCCAAATCTATGGGACACAATGAAAGCAGTGCTAAGAGGAAAACTCATAGCCCTGAGTGCCTCCAAAAAGAAAATGGAGAGAGCATACATTACCAACTTAATGACACACCTGAAAGCCCTAGAACAAAAAGAAGCTATTTCACCCAGGAGGAGTAGAAGGCAGGAAATCATCAAACTCAGGGCCGAAATCAATCAAGTAGAAACAAAGAGAACCATACAAAAAATCAACAAAACTAGGAGCTGGTTCTTTGAGAAAATCAACAAGATAGATAAACCCTTAGCCAGACTGACCAAAGGGCACAGAGAAAGTATCCAAATTAACAAACTTAGAAATGAAAAGGGAGACATAACAACGGAAACTGAGGAAATCCAAAAAATCATCAGATCCTACTACAAGAGCCTGTACTCAACACAACTGGAGAATCTGGAGGAAATGGACAATTTCCTTGACAGATACCAAATACCAAAATTAAATCAGGACCAACTAGACCATCTAAACAGTCCCATAAAGCCTAAAGAAATAGAAGGAGTCATAGAAAGTCTTCCAACCAAAAAAAGCACAGGACCAGATGGTTTCAGTGCAGAATTCTACCAGACCTTCAAAGAAGAGTTAACACCAATACTCTTCAAACTATTCCACAAAATAGAAACAGAAGGAACACTACCCAATTCCTTCTACGAAGCCACAATTACGCTGATACCAAAGCCACACAAAGATCCAACAAAGAAAGAGAACTTCAGACCAATTTCCCTTATGAACATCGATGCAAAAATACTCAACAAAATTCTTGCCAACCGAATCCAAGAACACATCAAAACGATCATCCACCATGATCAAGTAGGCTTTATCCCGGGAATGCAGGGTTGGTTCAATATACGGAAATCCATCAATACAATCCACTACATAAACAAACTCAAAGAACAAAATCATATGGTCATTTCATTGGATGCTGAAAAAGCATTTGACAAAATTCAGCATCCTTTCATGCTTAAAGTCTTGGAGAGAACAGGAATTCAAGGCCCATACCTAAACATAGTAAAAGCAATATACAGCAAACCGGTAGCCAGCATCAAACTAAACGGAGAGAAACTTGAAGCAATCCCACTGAAATCAGGGACCAGACAAGGCTGCCCCCTTTCTCCTTATCTTTTCAATATTGTACTTGAGGTACTAGCTCGGGCAATTCGACAACATAAGGAGGTCAAAGGGATACAAATTGGAAAGGAGGAAGTCAAACTATCATTATTTGCAGACGACATGATCGTCTACCTAAGTGACCCAAAGAACTCCACTAGAGAGCTCCTACAGCTGATAAACAACTTCAGCAAAGTGGCAGGTTACAAAATCAACTCAAGCAAATCAGTGGCCTTCCTATACTCAAAGGATAAGCAGGCTGAGAAAGAAATTAGGGAAATGACCCCCTTCACAATAGCCACAAACAGTATAAAGTATCTTGGGGTGACTCTTACCAAACATGCGAAAGATCTGTATGGCAAGAACTTCAAGACTGTGAAGAAGGAAATGGAAGAAGACCTCAAAAAATGGGAAAACCTCCCATGCTCATGGATCGGTAGAATCAATATAGTTAAAATGGCCATTTTGCCTAAAGCACTATACAGATTCAATGCAATACCCATCAAAATCCCAACTCAATTCTTCACAGAGTTAGAAAGAGCAATTATCAAATTCATCTGGAACAACAAAAAACCCAGGATAGCTAAAACTATTCTCAGCAACAAAAGAAAATCTGGGGGAATCAGTATCCCTGACCTCAAGCAATACTACAGAGCAATAGTGTTAAAAACTGCATGGTATTGGTACAGTGACAGGCAGGAGGATCAATGGAACAGGATTGAAGATCCAGAAATGAACCCACACACCTATGGCCACTTGATCCTCGACAAAGAGGCTGAAAACATCCAATGGAAAAAAGATAGCCTTTTCAACAAATGGTGCTGGTTCAACTGGAGGTCAGCATGCAGAAGAATGCGAATTGATCCATCCTTGTCTCCTTGTACTAAGCTCAAATCCAAATGGATCAAGGACCTCCACATAAAGCCAGACACTCTGAAGCTAATAGAAAAGAAACTGGGGAAGACCCTTGAGGACATCGGTACAGGGAGAAAGTTTCTGAACAGAACACCAATAGCGTATGCTCTAAGAGCAAGAATTGACAAATGGGACCTCATAAGGTTACAGAGTTTCTGTAAGGCAAAGGACACCGTCAAGAGGACAGATCGGCAACCAACAAATTGGGAAAAGATCTTCACCAATCCTACATCAGATAGAGGGCTAATATCCAATATATATAAAGAACTCAAGAAGTTAGACTCCAGAAAACCGAACAACCCTATTAAAAAATGGGGTACAGAGTTAAACAAAGAATTCTCACCTGAAGAACTTCGGATGGCGGAGAAGCATCTTAAAAAATGCTCCACTTCATTAGTCATTAGGGAAATGCAAATCAAAACAACCCTAAGATTTCATCTTACACCAGTCAGAATGGCTAAGATTAAAAATTCAGGAGGCAGCAGGTGTTGGAGAGGGTGCGGAGAAAGAGGAACACTCCTCCACTGCTGGTGGGGTTGCAAATTGGTACAACCACTCTGGAAAGCAGTCTGGCGGTTCCTCCGAAAACTGGGCACCTCACTTCCAGAAGATCCTGCTATACCACTCCTGGGCATATACCCAGAGGATTCCCCACCATGTAATAAGGATACATGCTCTACTATGTTCATAGCAGCCCTATTTATAATTGCCAGATGCTGGAAAGAACCCAGGTATCCCTCAACAGAAGAGTGGATACAAAAAATGTGGTATATCTACACAATGGAGTACTATTCAGCCATTAGAAACAATGAATTCATGAAATTCTTAGGCAAATGGATGGAGCTAGAGAACATCATACTAAGTGAGGTAACCCAGACTCAAAAGGTGAATCATGGTATGCACTCACTAATAAGTGGTTATTAACCTAGAAAACTGGAATACCCAAAACATAATCCACACATCAAATGAGATACAAGAAGAAAGCAGGAGTGGTCCCTGGTTCTGGAAAGACTCAGTGAAACAGTATTTGGCAAAACCAGAACGGGGAACTGGGAAGGGGTGGGAGGGAGGACAGGGGAAGAGAAGGGGGCTTACGGGACTTTCGGGGAGTGGGGGGGGGCTAGAAAAGGGGAAATCATTTGAAATGTAAATAAATTATATCAAATAAAAAAAAAAGACAAAAAAAAAAAAAAAAAAAAAAGATCAAGAATTGACAAATGGGACGTCATAAAATTGCAAAGTTTCTGTAATGCAAAAAAAAAAAAAAAAAAAAAAAAAAAAAAAGCTAGACCAAAGGAAGGAAGCATTCAGACTAGATCAAGATTGAAAAATGTCAATAGATACTGAAAAGTTCTTTGACACACCCAACAAGCTTTCATGATAAAAGTCCTAGAGAAAGTAAGACTAAATGGAGTAGGCCTCAACATAATAAAGACTATAAGTCTTTATTAGACTATAGAGTCTAAGAAATCAGACTATATCTGATAAACCCATAGTTAACATTATCCTGAATGAAGAAAACCTCAAAGCAAACCTGTTAAAATCAGGAACAAGACAGCTGTCCACTGTTCTGACTACTCTTCAATGTAGTGTTGAAAGAATTAGCCAGAGAAATAAGGCAAGAGAGGGGACTGATGGAATTTCATAGGAAAATAAGTCAAATTACCCATTTGTAGATAATATATTAGCCATAAGAGATCCCAAAAATCCACCAGAAAACTTCTAGAAACAATCAACAATTTCAGCAAAGTACCAGAACACAAAAATCAACTTACAAAAATTAGAAGCCTTCCTATACATCAACAAGCACACTGCGCAGGAGTCCCTGGGCATACCTTCATTTACAGAAGCTGCAAATACAATTGACTGTCTCAGAATAAACTTAACCAAGGAGGTGCAAGACCTCTATGATAAAAACTGCAAATCTTCAGTCAAAGTGATTGAAAAAGAATCTCTATCTTTGTGTGTAGGTAAAATTAACATTGTGAAAATGATCATCCTACCAAAGGCAATTTACAGATCCAATGGAATCCCAATCAAAAGATCTACAACAATCTTCAAAGGAATTTCCAAATTTCTAAAATTCATATGGAACCATAAAAAAGCTCTATATAGACAAAGCATCCCTGAGAAAAATATTTTTATTTGGAATATTAACAAGTATATTAATTACAGCAGAAAAATAAGCTCAATAGAAAACCTATGTAAACAGGTAATTCAGAGAAAAAAAAAGCTTAGTTTTTAATAAAAGCACACAAAACATATATAACTCTTTAGAAACAAACAGTGGGTATTAGTTTTACATATTACTTTGCATAAATTAAAATACTCTGAGGAATATGAACACTCACAAATTACTCACAATAATATAGTATTTTCAACATGTTGAAACCATACAAAGTATCTATTAAAATCAAAATGAGTGCTGCCTGCAACTCTGCCTCCAGGGATCTTCCCTAATGAAACAATGATTGATATACGCACAGGGACAGAAGCTAAGATATAGATTATTGAAATGTTTGAAATAAGAAAAACAAAAGTCATTTCATTCTTGTATAGAAAGATCACTAAATATATTTAAGAACATTGTTAGTTGTATTAAATGTGAGGTGTGCAGCAAAACCAAGAATGTCATGCTACAAGAGTGCATAGAAAATGACAATATTCACATCAAAGCCAAATAAGGCACAATGTTCCCTTCCCCGGGATCCAGGTAAGAGCTTGACCAACCCACTGTGGAGCTGATAAAATTGTTGTCTATAGTGAAGAGCACCAGCGTAAAAGCATACACAAATATATTCCTATTCTTGCAGTACTTTTGAGGTAGCATATTCATCTGCTATCTACACAACTTAAGATTCTGTTAAATCCAGAGATGCCTTTCTTGTTGGCTAAATTGTGAAGAAACCATTGAAAAGTTTTAATATAGCCACATAATTACTATAATTACTACTCAAAATATAAGTTCTCTTCATTCTCCAATTAAACAACAAAGACTAGGTAACTAGATTTGTGTGTGGGGGGGTTGTTTGTTTGTTTGGTTGGTTGGTTTGATTTGGTTTGTTTTTTGTTTATTTGCGGGTTTTTTTGTTTTTTTTTTTTTTTTTGGTTTGGTTTTTTTGAGACAGGGTTTCTCTGTGTAGCCCCAACTATCCTGGAACTCACTCTCTAGACCAGGCTGGCCTCAAGCTCAGAAATCCGCCTGCCTCTGCCTCTGCCTCCCAAGTTCTGGGATTAAAGGCGTGTGCTGTGGCGGCCGTCACTGCCACCACCACCACCACCACCACCACCACCACCACCACCACCCTTCCGGCTCAGTAACTAGATTTGAAAAAATAACATGCTGTTATTTGACATCATCAATACACAACCCTCACTAGTAAAAAAATATAGAGACTGAAAGTTATTGATATACTCTTCTGGCTTCTGAGAGCCCCAGGCTTACAGCTGGTGCCCAGCAGGGCAAACACCCATAGACATAAAATATTTATTTAATTTTTAATAAGACTCAATATAACTACCAGTGGCTTAATCCCTAAGAACTTAACTCTTCTATTTTTAATATATTAGAAAATATATATAATATTTAATATATTAGAAAATAGATATGATTTATATTAAAATTTTAAAAGAAATTTTTAGTTATTAAAACAATGTCACCAACCCTTCAATGTCTTCCCTACAACCCCTCTAATCTTTACCCTTCATTTTACTCCCATTCAAATTCATGGCCTCTTTGGATTTTATTTTGTATTTTATACACATTTATGTATAAATACATAAACAGATTACATTGAGTATGTTTAATGTGGCTTATATGTATATAATTTCAGAGTTGACCAGTTAGTATTAGATGACCAATTAGAGGGCTCATCCAAAGAGAAAAGTGTTTTTCACGCCTAATGCTAGTGATTTTATTAGATGGTCTGTGGCTTTTGGGGGGAGGGTCTGTCAGAACCAGTGTCATAACTTCATTTACAATATATGTATGACATATATGATTATGTATAAACAGATATGATGTGTGTATTATGTGCATGTGTGTATATAAGATAAAAATACACACACATATACCATATATACATACACATATGCACACACACACACACACACACATATATATGTATAATGTGTACCTTTGGGCGAATATAAAATGACTCTTTGTTTTTCAATATCCAATGTGCCACCCCTTTTTCCTTCTGTATCTTCTTCCCTCCTCTCTCACCAGTTTAAAACCCCTCAGCATTAGCCCATTTCCCCCTTCATATTACCATATCCTAAATATTCCCCTCTCTAAGGCTCCCTCTACCCTATGGTCCATTTTTACTTTACTGGTTTCCATGGTTACGCCAGGTTCTCTATCCATATCTGAAGCTTTGGAGCTGGGAATGACAGGGGAGAGTGAAGACTTGTCTTTCTGGCTGTGGGATACCTCACTCAAAATACTCTTTCATAGTTCCATACATTGTGTTGTCTTTTGAAAACCTATCCAAACAATGTCACAAGATGAAATAAACTGCATACTTCAGAGTTTGTCATAACCAACAATAACAATAACAACATCAGTCTTCCAGTTCTTCTTATTAAAACATCTGAGCACTCCAGACATAGTTTCCAGTAAAAATCGATTGCCACTTCTGAGTTCATGATTGCAATATTTATAGCCATCCGCTAGGACTATGAAACACATGTAACCATTTCAATGGCCTCCTGTGGAGTATCCCAATTTCATAATAAATAAACTATCCTAAACATAGAGTATGATCTAAGGCTTCTATTTACTGCCATCGATCCCAATAAATATACTTAAACAAAAAACCCTCAAAAATACCACCCCTTTAAATAAGAAGTTGTCAGGAATTTTCTCTAAAATGTTCAAGTAATAAATCATTTTATGTTTCACAGATAATATGATCTATGTCACATCTACTCAATCTGCCACTGTAACACAAAAACAACTATAAGTGATAACTAAATGAATATGACTGTGTTTTCAAAAAATACATTTATAAACACTGAAATTTGAATTCATATTATGTGTGCGTTAAAACATTGAACTCCCTTTAACATTCTTTCAATCACATAAAAAATTCGTAGCTCTTGAGTATACAAAAATAGGTGAATGTAGATTTTGATTTCAACTTTAGAAGATATACAACGTACTTCCATTAAGCATCCAACCAAGAAGAATGTGTCTAACTTGTCTAAAATTAATGGTCCTTGTGTGTACCAATTCGTAAGTGACTGATTAAAATGAAAATGTATGCTGCTTGGAATAAATTTACTTGCTATGTTGGGATAATTGCTGTTTCTCCCCACAGGTCTTCATGATGAAGACATTAAGTCTATAGCCTGATTCTGGAGGCAAAGGCCTAGGTATCAGGTGACATGGATAGGAACTAAAAGATAGGGACTCTGGAGCAGGTACCTGATTAATAATAGTTCAATAAATGATGGATTATTATAGCTTACAATTCTTTGGTCCTATTTTTAAGTGTGCTCCTACTATGAAAACAGATATACATATCCACAGAGACATGTTGCTAATATACCCACGCCCTTGGCAAGACCAACTCAATAGTGGGAGTGCTTAAGAGAAAGTCTTAATTTGCATAAGTCTCCTGATTGTTATTCTCTTCAGCAGATATCTTCTAACAGCATTGTGGCTGCTCGCGCTGTCTATGTCTATTTTAATAGTTTTAGGTTAAAATCCTAACATAGGATTCGAGGTATTAGTTTTGGCAACCGACCCTGAGATCCTGGAAGCACATCCCAATAGCTGAAGCCAACTATGGTGTTTGAAAAGATTCTCAGGCTAAAGGCTGCACATTGAAGATTCATCAGGAGGATGCAGGTCGGGGAGGGGGCTCCCCTTACACATGCGGCAGTTCCATGTCATCCCCTCATTGTGGGTATGCCTGTGGCTGCTAAGCATGCCCGCCTAGCTCACAAACATGTTTTGGGATAGATGCCCAACCATCCCCAACCCTTTGTTTGAGTGACATCTCCACTTAAGAGTAGAGATGGGATTGGCAAGCAGGTGAGGAGTCTCTTGGTAATCAGATTGTTGTAGAAAATGGCTAAAATTATAACTAAGGAAAATGGCTTTTAAAGAGGAAAAAAATAGAAGATTGCCATTTTCCTAATGCTGGCATTTTTAACCTGAATTCTACCTTAACATTTATTAAAACCAGCAAACTCCCATCTATTAAAGTGTCTTAAAAATTCATTTTGTGTCCATGGGCTTTATATGCAGACAATGGAAAGCATTTCTGATGTGTTATTGGTTGGTTGTTGTCAATAAAATTCTCAGCTATCTTTGGGGTATCATTTTAGACTGTGGGAAACCACACTGAACTGACTAATGAGCAATTTGTGGCAGAAGCTAGACTCTGCCAGACTTGGAAATGTTTGTTAACACTTTACAGTCTCCCCTTCTACCTGACTGCCTCTGTGAGCCATCTTCCCACTGTCCTTCCAAATAGGTGATGGAGAATTCTGGTTGGGCTTTCATTATCAATGGGCTTCTGATGTTTTCCTTGCATTGTGTCTATTTTTCCTGGTATACACGAGACAAATGCTTTTTAGCCTGCAAAGGGAGCCAGGCACTCTCAGAGTAACGGACTCATTTAGCTGTGCTTGGCTCCCTGTGCTTGTCAGCGGCAGGTGACATTTAGCACAGGCTTTATCTCAGTTGTGGTAATTACTAAGCTGACATGAGCACTCATACACACTGCAGATTGTTTTTAGCACAGGCAAGCAAGCAACCACACACACACACACACAGAGAGAGAGAGAGAGAGAGAGAGAGAGAGAGAGAGAGAGAGAGAGAGAGAGAGTTCCATTTTTACAGAAATAGTTATCCTTTGTTGCTCTGACTATATTGATTTGCTTTGTGCCATGGAGCGATAGTATAGGATAGCACCATAATATGCAGTGTCTGCATTATAAGCTATTATTATAACCCATTAAATAGAAAAGCCATTGTTAGAGTGATGTACCTCAGTCGTATACCACATGCTAATTTAATGATACAATTAATGCACTTGAATTTACCACTTAATTTTCTTAATACAAATTGTGTGACTGGTGGTATAAAGTGGTTTACATTTCTATTTTTTAGTTATATTTTTTTAATTATGTGTACTGTATGGGGGATGGGTATGTGCATTTAAGTGCAGGTGCCCACAGAGACCAAAAGTGTTGGATACTGACTATGCCTTTTAAAATTTCTAAGAGTACCGTATCTTTTAATGAAATAAGATATGATTAAAAGAAAATATTCTCATTTATGAAGAAAGTGACAATGATGAGCACTTAAATATTTGTATTGGCTCTATCTTAGTGCTATAGCAACTTTCCTAAGTTAGACAATTATTGAACATCATTTACAGTTCTCCCCCTTGATACCCAAGCATTTCCAAGTGAGGAAAAAAATGCCCTGGTCTTTTATTATTTCCCATTTTAATTGATATACTCATATTCCTAGACTCCAAGATTAATCTGGTCATTTAGCAATTAAATTATACACATACACATTGGGCAGAGCTATAATTCCAAACATGCCAGTTAGAGTATCTTTGCTGTGAGCTATAATTATTTAAATGTTCACATTTCCAGCTAGCCTAATAAGGAGCTGTTCATGATGTTGAAAGTACAGAGACAAGATGTAGAATTACTAATAACAAAACACTCCACTGTACATTGTGAATGTATGTAGGCTTCAAGCCAAGGGTGCTCATCAAAGTGATGAGCTGAAGGCCACACATTAGAAAGCTTGGGTCAGATCAAGATAACGCAGATAAATGAGCACTTAACTAGGCAGACGATGATTGTCCTGTCCTGCTACAATGCAAGTCAGAGAGAATAGAGAAGGAAGAAATATTTGGGCACACCACTTGAGAACACTTTTCTACAACCATAAAAGAAAGAAAATTTTTTGAAATACTAGAAGTATCTCCAAGACCTTTAAAATGTTATAATTAATATTGGATAAATTGAGGTTGGATCAAATTATAATTCCACCAACTAAAGTAAGTAGAATTTTCATAGAAAATTTGACCTCTGGTATTTGAGTAGAAGGCAAGGAATGTGGTGCTGTCATCAATGTTAAACCTGAACAAGATATGAATTTACCAAAAAAAAAAAAAAGAATTCCCTATCTTACCAAGTTCTATCAAAGAAATAAATGTGCTATAAGAAAGTATCGCTATGCAATCATTTAAAAACAGAACCACTAAGTGACAGTCTTACATAATCCTTTCACTGCATTATGAGGGAAGCTGTCATTTAACGGAAGTCACCTACATTACTTAAGGCACTTTAAGTGGAAGCTACCTTTTAACTATGCATTTACTCATAATGCCATTTTTAAATGACAGAATGTTGACTGAAATTAAAATCCCATTCACTTGACAGATTCTGTCTCTCTTATAAAATTCCTACAGTGCAAGGTTATTTTCAATTCTTGTAGCAAATGATAATTGACCTCCTGGTTAGAACGGATGCTTGCCTGGCTCTCTGTCACAATACACATGTTGATTAGCATTCCTGCAGAGAAAGGGATAACATTTGTATTGCTTCTTTTAGTGTTTTCTCTGAGGAAAACCAGATGGGCCAGACAAGGAAGGAGAAAGATTTATAGTAACAGGAAACTAGAAGCTCAGATGTAACTGTCATTATATCCCTTCCCAGTCTTGAAATTCTTCATTATGGAAAGTCTTTGATATCTGTCCCTTACCCCCTGCTACACACACCCCCATGCAGTGGTTAGCACATAATCGCGTTGACCTATCTACAGTCTTTACAGGGAAGTCTTGATATCACTTTAAAAGGGCTATCCACTGGAGTTTAATCTCGGGAAAATCTCCTAACAAGCGTTCCCCATATAAAACATCCATACTCTTTGAAAAGCAAATTCCAGGCCTTGGAGGGGGGGTGTGTGGAAATCAACCCTAATAACAGGGCTGCAACGGGAATCTTTCCATTTGTTCTTTATAGACCACAAGAGAGAGACAAACTGTGCTGTAAGTATCCTACGAATGAGATGAAAGGAAACAGATTGTCAAGAGTTGGCCTCATAGCCTACAGCAGGCCACTGAGGAGGAAGAGCAATGTGCGGCCTACAGGCTTGGTTGAGAGGCCCCCGTGCCTTTTAGCCCATCACCTAGAGCTCATAATGGTTTAGTGGCTTTTCTCTCTGAGAAAAATAAAACCTACAGATTGTTAAAGGAATGAAAGCTCAGCTTAAAGCAATGGGTGGAAGTGAGGGGAGAGGGGAGCTGATGGGAACCAAATGTCTCCCATCTGGTTCTCGTTCTCCACAGAGTGCACGGAAGGCCATATGAAAAAAATAATAACAATCTGACTCGTATGATTCTGCACAAATCCAAATACATGCTTGTAATAAAAATACAACTGCAATGAGACACATCTATGCTTTTGACAACGTTGAGGGATTCAATATCAAATTGCCTTTCTCATTGATTCTGAGGGATGCAATTTATTATGCTGTTTTTCTTACATTTGGAGATATGGCACAGTATCAGTCTGGATCAATATCTCTTACTATCTCAGACATTAAAAGCACTGTGAACATTTAGCACTGCCTCAAATGGTAATATTATTTTCTAATATGTGTATACCTAGTGATTATTATTTTTCCTATATGAAGGATACCTGAATTCTTCTAAGAGGTAACAAAACATTCGCATCCATTAACAAAGTACTCTGTAGAATTTAAAATCTCTTTTCTGGACCTGGTTTTTCACCTAAACAGCTAGAATGGCGACAGTTTCAGAAGATGGTTTTTACAGATAATTTTACTAAAAACAGATGACAAGCCTTCTACCAATGTGCCTCCAACAAGATAAATTGGGGAAGCAGGACCATTTTTTCATGCACACTCAGCACAGTATCATTTGTCTCTGGGAAATGCATGGAGAAAGAAATGAATCCAGTTGAAACATGAACCAAGTGAATAATTCAAGGCCTATAAGCCAAACTGCAGACTGCACATGGGCCAGCAGACATTGACAGATTTACTTAACTCTGCGATGTATGCCAATCAATAACAGGATCTACATATTTTGACAGAGCACTACCTCCTTTCAAAGAGGGATTCAGAGTTCTGCAGAGATGCATCCTGCAGACAAGAGGCAAGGTTTCTATGTTCAAGGCCGTACGCTCAGGACTATAAGCATTTCAAATGTCACTGGACCCCTTAGGCAGAATTAATCGCTCCCTAATATCTGCTTTCCTAGCAATTTTACACCTGTCAATTAAAACACTTTCCAGCCTAATTATAACGATTAACTTCTCCTTTCCCCTTGTGTGACTGTGAACATTTGGGGGCTACTTACTGTCTTTATCTTTGCAAATGTTCACACTGTTTGCAGCTCAGTGGCACCCAGTGAGCTCCTCCTCTATTGTCTATGTCCATTTTCAGACACTATTCTAAGAGTCAGAATCCAAAGGGTCCAACCACTGTACCTGGAAGTACATGACACAGAGCGGGCTTGCCAGAGCAGCCCCCTGGAGTGGCATTGCCAAGGACAGCATGGAGCTATGCCTCGTGTTCTCCTAAAGGACAATAGTTCTCAGGTAATGGTAGTGAGAGCATCTTCCATTCCTGAAGAAGATGCATAGAAGAAGATAAGTCAAAAAGAACCATTCATTGGGCTCTGTGTTTTAATAATATTAGCTCAAAAGGAAGAAGCAGGGCTAGCAGAATGCAGGAGATAGTTGTATACCTTTACCTAAGAAACAAATTATTTAATACACAGACAACAAATAAAAATGTCAGAACCCTAGACTGAGAAAATAAATCAATAGTATTGCCTGCTCACTAGGCTGAAGGCAGTCAATTAGCTAGCATGTAGATAAAGACCAGGGAACCAACCGGCCTCTGTGATATAGTGATCCTGCAATTGAATATAGTAGGAGACAGTCTCCTACTATAGCTTAGTGAGCATGATGACAAGAAAGAAAGAAAGGCTTAGGACAAGAAAGTGGCCGCAGTATTTCAGCTAATATCATCCTCATTGGGTCCTAAGAATCTCTCACTTCCCTGGAGTCTGGGATTTTCTAGTGGCTAACCCCAGTTCCCCACCCCACCCCCACTGCTACAAAGGGAAGATGTAATCTATAGAGACCACCTCGAGTAGATAGGCATAGCCCCCAGTTGAAGGATGGGGCCACCCACCCTTGTCAAAAATTTTAACACAGAACTGTTTCTGTCTTAAGGAAATTCAGGGACAAAACATAGAGCAGAGACTGAAAGAAGGGCCATCCAGAGACTGCCCCACCTAGGGATCCAACCCATCTGCAGACACCAAATCCTGGCACTACTGCTGATAACAAGAAGCGCTTGTGAGAGGGGCCAACATTTGACAGGAGCCTGGTATAGCTGTCACACTCTGCTAGCACCCTACTAATACAGACACAGATACGCAAAGCTAACTGAGGCCAAGGACCACAATGGAATAGTTAGGAGAAGAACTGAAAGAGCTGAAGGGGATTGCAATTCCACAGGAAGAACAACAGTATCAACAAACCAGACCCACCCACCCAGAGCACCCAGGGACTAAGCCACCAATCAAAGAGTAGATATGGAGGGATCTATGGCTCCAGCTACAGATGTAGCAGAAGGCTGCCTTATCTGAAATCAGTGGGAGAAAGGCCCTTGGTCCTGTGGAGGCTTGATGCACCAGTGTAGGGGGATGGTAGAGGACTTGAGTCTGGAATTGGGGGGTGGGTGGAGGAGCACCCTCATAGAGGCAAAGGAGAGTGAGGGGATGGGATAGGAGTTGTGGAAAGGAAACCAGGAAGGGGGACAACATTTGAAATGTAAATAAATAAGATAATCTTGGAAGGGTAGGTTAACCTCTGAAAAATCGCCCAAGAGTTTCCATGGCTTCAAGGGGGCATGGAAGAAAGAGGATACAGAGGCAGTGTGGAAAACAAAAAGCTAACTAGGAGGGAAGTCAGAACGAGAGACTTGCAAAGAAGATAGCTGATTCGGCTACAGGGCTGTAAAACTTAATAGGCTGTTTTTTTGGTAATGGAAACATAGGGATCTAATTTCAAGTGTTTCCCAAGGTCCTGACAAGCCCCTTCCCCTGCTCAGCCCTTTCCATTGCTTTTCCTATGCTTGTTTTCCACATCTTTGAATGCAGTTGGTCTTCGTTATTCATGGGCTCCAAATCTGAAATTTACATGCTTGCTGGAATACATTTTGCAACACCAAAATTATTATGAGAGGCATTTTCAGCCAATGGCAGACATGCTCAGAGACCAGTGTGAACAATTTGCTTTGCCTGAAGCGAATGCTCCCTGCAGGGGTTGAGCAAGGTGGTGTTCTGCAGGTTTGCTTCTGCTCTCACACAGCAAATAAACACCTGCATCCTCTGCCTGTGGTGTGGTTTTTGCACACTTATGGGGTTTGCTCGTTGTTCCACTACTTAAAATTATTCTGTTTATCACCTCTAGGCACAGTGCCCAAGTGCTATCTAGTGCCCTTAATCACATAAGGCTGGGCTCTGCCTCTTAGATAAGAACACCATTCAGTGACCTGACTGGGCGCAGTCACCCCAACAGAGAAGTTAGGGCAAGGACTGAAAGAGCTGAAGGGGTTTGCAACCCCACAGGAAGAACAACAATATCAACCAACTAGACCCCCTAAAGCTCCCAGGGACTAAACCACCAACCCAAGAGGACACATTGGGGTATTCATGGCTCCAGTTGGATATGTAGGAGAGGATTGCTTTAGCAGGCATCACTGAGAGGGGAGCCCCTTGGTCCTGTGGAGGCTCCATGACTGAGGTAGGGAAATGCTAGGGTGCTGAGGCAGGAGTGGGTTGGTAAGTAGGGGAGCACCCTCATAGAGGCAGGGGGAGGGGGAGGAGATAGGGATCTTGTGGAGGGAAAACTGGGAAAAACAACATTATAAATAAATAAAATAACCAATAAAATGAAGTTGAGCATTTTTTTAAAGATGCTTTTCAGCCAAAGTTCTTCAGGTGAGAATTCTTTGCTTAGCTCTGTGCCCCATTTTTTAATAGGGTTATTTTGTTTTCTGGGGTTTAACTTCTTGAGTTCTTTGTATATATTGGATATTAGCCCTCTGTCTGATGTAGGGTTGGTGAAGATCTTTTCCCAATTTGTTGGTTGCCGATTTGTCCTTTTGATGGTGTCTTTTACCTTACAGAAACTTTGTAATTTTATGAGGTCCCATTTGTCAATTCTTGATCTTAGAGCATAAGTTATTGGTGTTCTGTTCAGGAACTTTTCCCCTGTACTGATGTCCTCAGGGTCTTCCCCAGGTTCTTTTCTATTAGCTTCAGAGTGTCTGGCTTTATGTGAAGGTCCTTGATCCATTTGGAGTTGCATCTTAAAAAATGCTCAACTTCATTAGTCATTAGGGAAATGCAAATCAAAATAACCCTGAGATTTCACCTTACACCAATCAGAATGGCTAAGACCAGGAGACAGCAGGTGTTGGCGAGGATGTGGAGAAAGAGGAGCACTCCTCCACTGCTCGTGGGTTGCAAATTGGTACAACCACTCTGGAAATCAGTTCCTCAGAAAACTGGGCACATCACTTCCAGAAGATCCTGCTATACCACTCCTGGGCATATACCCAGAGGATTCCCCAGCAGGTAATAAGGATACGTGCTCCACTATGTTCTTATCAGCCCTATTTATAATACCCAGAAGCTGGAAAGAACCCAGGTATCCCTCAACAGAAGAATGGATACAGAAAATGTGGTATATATACACAATGGAGTACTATTCAGCCATTAGAAACAATGAATTCATGAAATTCTTAGACAAATGGATGGAGCTGGAGAACATCATACTAAGTGAGGTAACCCAGTGTCAAAAGATCAATCATGGTATGCACTCACTAATAAGTGGATATTAGCCTAGAAAATTGGAATACCCAAAACATAATCCACACATCAAATAAGGTACAAGAAGAATGGAGGAGTGGCCCCTTGTTCTGGAAAGACTCAGTGTAGCAATATAGGGCAAAACCAGAACAGGGAGGTGGGAAGGGGTGGATGGGAGAAAAGGGGGGAGGGAAGAGGGCTTGTGGGACTCTCAGGGAGTGGGGGGCCAGAAAAAGAGAAATCATTTGAAATGTAAATAAAAAATATATCAAATAAAAAATAACCAATAAAAAAATGAAAAAAAAGCAGCATTCAGGCATGATTTCATATGCTGCTGTTTATGAGCTCAACAATAAGGAATAAACAACATGTGCTTTTTAATGGTATCTTTCAACAAGCACACATGAAACAAGGTTATACCTTGATCATCTGGCTAAAATTTTACCATAAGCTCCTGAAACCTACTCCTAGCTCCCGGAATCAATAATTCTGTTATTTGCTAAGTTGGTGTTCAAAGTAACTTTGAAATACCTAAAATAAAAAGTGTTAAAACTCCACATAAAACTCCACTAAGACCTCTGTCTTAGAAGAAGCACCCATCTTTGAATGGAGAAAGGCGAATATATTAGTGGGAAGGGTGAGTTAGCTTTCCACGTTGTCTTGATACAGCCAAGGCTTCTGCTCCTGGGGGAAGGGGGGGGGGGGGGATAGTGTAAGACGGAAGAATACCAGCTTCATATGATGCAGAATCTCCTAACCAGAGCTCAAGTCTGGCAGGCAGTTCCATTGGGCTTCTGTGTTCTCAAATGCTCTCTTCAGTACAACAATATGTTCATCTGGAAGATGAACATTATGCCATCTAGCCGTCATGGGGAAAACCTGGCAGCCAAACAGTGACAGTATCTAAAAAGTGGTAAGAACATTTAAAAAAAATAATTGCATTGGCATGGACTTCTTCCTTACTGTGGATAGAATAAAACATTGTTCATCTAAAAAATAGCATGAAATAGATCATACAAACTTTGCCACTGTGTGGTTTATATTCTAATAGTCAGCATATTTTTTTTTAAAAAAAGGTTATTTTTTTTTTACTCTTATATTCCTGCATTGAGATACCAGTTGCCAAGTGTGATGAAATAATTATTTCTATGAAGTTCTGTGGAAGCAGAACTTCTGATTCTGATGTGGGCTTTCCAACTGCTGCAAATGTTGGGGTTCTATTAAATGGAGGACACTGCCCATTGACTACCACTTAGCTAGGATCTGTGGTAGTGCTATTAATTTCCCCCTTTTTAATGCACACTTTAGCTTGAACATGACCCATTCCAGGAAGCATCAGTCACACCCCAGGGACCAGACATTAACAGCGTGCGCTACGAGTAGTTTATTTTACAATTGCTGTGAAGTAAAAGCTGATGGAAATGAGCCGCTGCTGAATTACTCACCAGCAAAAACAACAATATTTGTATCACTACTGCAAAACACTTCCCAAAAAGGGAATACAGCTGGGGTGTACTTGTTCTGCTCTCTCAGAAGCCAAACTAAGAGGACACTGAGGGAGGAAACAGTTCAAAGTCTACAGTGGTTTATTGCATAAAACAGAATATATTTTAGAACCTGAGGAGTAGTACCACAGCTAATTAAAACAGACTTCACTCACATGCACACACACACACACACACACACACACACACCACAAGGACTGAGGGAAAATATACAAAAAAAGTAATAATAAAAATATCATTCCCGAATAAACTACAGTTCATCAGGCCTTTCCTCTCATAAAATAAACAGTAATATGCCTTCAATCTTCTGATGTAGGTGATATTTTCAGAACTATACAGAGGAAGAAAATTAAAATCGCACAGCAGGGTTTTCACAGCAATTTATCCCATTATTAATTTAAGAACATGATTTCTTTCTTCATATGTATTTCCTATTAAATACGGCCTCATAGAAGATATGCAAATATCCTTAGCTCTTGCATCACACTTGGGAAAGTATATACTGCAGGGCTGGGGACGATGGCTCAGTCATTGCACAAGAATGAGGGCCTATGTTTAGGTCCCCAGTACCCAAGCAAAAGCTGAGTGTATTGTAATCGCAGTGCTGGGACTTACTGGGCAGCCCATCTGTTCTAATTAGTGAACTCTGGATTTAGTGAAGCCTTACCTCAGATATTAATCTGGAGAGCCATAGTGGGAGTCACCTGCCATCAACTTCTGACCTCCATGTGTGCACAGATGGGCAAATGCAACTGCACATACATACATATTACACACACTCACACGCACGCGCATGCGCACACACACACACACACAGTATAATAATTAACTCAGGAGAATACATAAACAAAGGCCTTGTCTGTGTGAAAAGATGCACTCAATTAATTTAAATGCAACATTCATATATAATTTCAATTACTTCAAGTTTCTTCATGTGCTAAACTGGATTCAATCTGTTAACCTGTCACCTTCCTTTAAAAGAAGCTAGTGACAGGGGTTACTGTTACTAAGAAAATAAAGTTTTCAAGATTCAGATGGCACAGTGGTACACACTAAAAGCCAGCAGACCTAATTATTATCCTGCTCCCCGATTTATACACACACACATTTGTCTATGATTAACTGAATCTTACAACTGAAGCTCCTTTTACAGAAAAGTTTGACCTTTTGCTTAAGTCCAATCTAGTGAAAGAAAATCATTATTCATTTCTCTCCCACTCAAAGTCTAGATGCATATTTGAAAATGTTATTTACTGTCTGGCTGTTGGTCTTTAATGCTGAACAGTTACCACTAAAGGAGACAGCTGCCTGCATCGACCTATCCTTTACTGCCCCCAAGGCCACGCATATCTAATCCAAGGATATCAGATAATGGTCTGTGGCATGATTTACATGTAGAGAATTCAGAATTCATTGTGAGACTATTTATAACTACAGCACCATCGATAGAGACGATGATTTAATGCTGGTTGTAAGGGGTGTTCTGACAAGAGGCATTAATATTAGAACCTTTTCCCAGAGTGCTGCAAACAGTGGCATGAAGATATAGCTCGCCTGGGTTATTTTTCACGGGCGACCATCTTTGTGTTCATTAGCACTTACAATTCTAGGGTTGAGAAGCCGCTGTTTTAACTCTAATTTGTATGTAATGAGCATATTCTATGCACGAAGACTCTCCTTCATTAATGAAGCTGAGAAAAAAAAAGGAGGCTGGGGACTCTGGTGAAAAAGGACATCCAATCTCATAGAAATTTACCAATTCCTGTTATGCAGATGATATTTGAAGACTGAGGATCTGCTGTCTACACAGTCATGGTGGGTAATAAAAATTCTATAATACCCCTCAAAAGAGGTAAGAGAAGCTGTGCTGCATGCCGATACAACTCCCTTCCATAACACTAACTCTAATGGACGGGGCTGCCTCTTGATATATACAGGCAGGACAGGAATTCCGATGACTACAGAGTCATGAAAAAGTTTATCTAAAGAGTCAGGAGGATTAACCACACATCTGAGGATGAAGTTTAATGAAGCATTTCACCAAAGACGTCTTCTTCCGTTAATAAGACATCTGGTTTGCAAGAGAAGGAACAAATCAGAACCTTTTTAACTTGAAATGTAAAAAATCCTACTTCAAATTAAAGCAGAAACTTTATTCAAGGACTTCTCTAATACAAACAGCCCCAGGACCAAATATAGGGTTCCAGGAATATTCACATTGGGATGACTGAAGTTATTTTATGCAATATGAAATATGAATAAATGTATCTTATTTTGTGAAAATATATTATTTGATGATGATTAGAGAACATGTTGTGATTAACATTATAAAAGTAACATGACCCAGTGAGCCAACACTGGGTCTGCTCTCCCCAAAGTCTGGCAGAAGTGTTTGGCAGGCACTGTTAATTAAAATGGTTATTTTTGTTTCATCTATTTGATGTGTTTATTTTGATAGGCATTATTTTCCATATAGTTTATATAGCAATAGAATTTTAGAGTACAGTGCCAACACTCTTAGCTTATTTGCAAAGCTGTGCATTATGATCATAACCTAATATTGCATTGGCATATTACATTAACTCCATGGGAAAACATTCACTTCTCACTAGTACTTACACCCCAGACATTTGTTCATCTTTTTCCTCAATGGATGCATGTGACCATAAAGGCTGTACATGCTAGTGGAGGGTCATGCAACATGTTAGTGTGATATATGCTGTATACATACATATACACATAAATTATGTGAAACATGCCTCTAATATTTTACAACCTTTAAAAACTTCCTCCCAGCTTTTTCAAATGTACAGAATGTTGCTGTTATCTATAGTTCCCCTGTTAGAGACCAGCACACCTGAACATCTTGCTTTTAGCTAAATGAAATCTAATATCAATAGATACACCACCATTCCCCATACTTCTCTGCTGTTGGAAACTACCACTCAGCTCTCAAGTTTGAAGAGCTTGACTGTTTTTTATTTTATCCATGACTGAGATCATACTACGTCATTCTTTCTATATCTGGCTTTATTTCAATAAACAGAGTTTTCAGTTTAACATTATGTCCTTTAACATATCTACAACACTGTAGTATATCTTTATGTAAAAAAAAACAACGTATTTTTAAAATATTATATAGCCATTCATTTGCTGACCAAGTATTTGGAAGAGTGACCATTCCCGCCAAAGGATAAACAAAGCTTATCACAGAATGAAGCTGCTTTATCGTTTCTTCAAGCATTAAACAAATGAAGGGAATAGGGAGGAGGTAAGAGCAAAGTTTCACAAAAACTAACTCATGGCCCTGTATTCAGACAGTGTTTAAATGCATATTGATTGTACTTTAGTAATTTTTGTTAACTGGAGAAATAAAAGGCAGGGACACCTAGCAAAGTGTGGAGAAACTTTGGCTTGTCACCACTTGCAGAACAAAGCTCTGTGAGCTGTCACAATTACAGGTGATAAGTTCATTCTAGTCTTTATCCCCATAATAACTATCCAACTCAAAATATCAAGCAAAAAACAGATTGAAAGACACTCCTCTAATTACATGCATAATACAACAGTTAAACACATACTCTTACGTTCTAATTAATTCCTACGACATATGAAATTTTTTTCTCTAAGCATTCTATCAATCTTAGTTACTATCTTTTATTGAGCGTCAAGGACAAAAATGCTAGACATATCCTTATTGAAAAATATTTTTCATAAGCTGCATCTTGATCGTGCTTTCCCCTCCCCCAATTCCTCACAGCACTTTCCCTACCTCGATACCTACCCAGATTTGTGTCATCCCCCTTACACAAACCCACACACATACAAATAAATTTTAAAAAATAAGAAAACACATTAAAAATAAAATAAGAAAACTATAAAAATGGAACTAAAAATGAATAAAAGACCAATAAGACCAAAAAAACCTTCAAATTAAGCACAATATGATTTTTTAAAAATATTTACATAAATACCATTGTGTTAGCCAAATACTCCTGGGCATGAGACCTGTCCTGAAGTGTGGTTAATATGCTCAGTGAGATTCCATTGAAAAAACTAATTTTTCCTTTGCCAGTGCTTACCAATGGCAGATAGCTTCTTGGTTAGAGGCGAGAGGCTTTATCTACTTTTCCCTCTCAGTGCAGGGACACTGTCTGGCCTAAACCTGTTCAGACCTTGTACGGCAAAGTCTCTCTGCAAATTCATATGTGCATCAGTCTTGTGGTTCCTTGGGGTCACACCATCTCTGGCTCTTACAGTCTTCCCATTTCCTTTTCCACATAGTTCCCTGATCCTTAACTGGATGGGCTTAATAAAGACATCCTTCTGAGGACTGAGCGCTCCAAAGTCTTTCTCTCAGCACATTGTCCATTTATGAGTCTTTGAGTTAAATCCCCTTTCACTGCACATAGAAGTATGTTATTAGAAGTAATTTTGTGGCTATGCTCATTTTAGCAGACTAATAGTAGTAGCTTTTTTCCTATAACTATGACAAGTTTCAGGTTCTTAGCAACTTTTGCAGTGTCAGGTATATCTCATGGAGTAGACCTTAAATTCAAGCAGAGAGGGATTGGTCTTTTCTATAACATTTGTACCACTATTGTACCAGTATATCTTGAATACAGGTCACTGTTTAGATTACAGCATTTGTAGCTGGGAGACATTGATGATTTACCTTTCTCCTCTGGTAGCATTCAGAATATCTTCCAGTACTATAAACACTAGTCAGTAGGATGACGCTTCTAGTTAGGTAACTGCTCAACTTCTCTATGTTCAACATATGAAAGTGTTGTCTTTAGCAATAGGACCTTGTAATCAGGTTGTAGAGAACAGCCAATAGCATTGGCAAAAGCCTTTGATGTTTAGGGGTTAATGGTTCCCCATTTGGCTAACAATTCATCAAAATGGAACCCATTCCTAACACTGGAAGTTTTACTGGGTGGCATGTCTGTCTAGTTGGGACATTTTTTTTTTAAGTTGGGACTTTTTTTACCCCTATTATTTGGTAACTCCATTTAGATTCCTTTCATATATGTTTATATTTTAAAGTCACTACTACTTCTATAATAGTAGGTTTCATAAGGTTTTTAAATGACCTTTCTTAAGTAGATACTAGCCAAGAAATCATAACAGAAAAGCTTGCTCAGGAGCCTATAATGCAAGTGGGGAATGCTATCTAGACTCCCTACTTAAGTGGTCAAGAACTGGGCCCATTATTTATATGTTTAAATTTGAAGTTATAATTTAGAATAAACAACTGAAGACTTAAATATAAAGTTAAATATATATGTATATGTACATATGTATACATGTACGTGTATATGTATGTGTATGTATATAATATCCTTTTACTCCCATTCCTGTCCTACCAACTTTATGTCCCCAGACAAGACTCTTGGGAAATTTCCCAAGATATTCTGTGGAATTCTAAGCATAGTCCTAAAGAAAAAAATCTGCATGCAGGTTATAAAGACATATGCATACATACATGACAGCATATAATGCATATCATGCTGAATCTTGGCTTTCTCTCTAATAGCATATCTTTGGAGATACAATACAGCTGACTCTTCATTTTTAATTGCTACATGGTATTCCACATACCAAGGGTGAGCATTTAAACCTGATTTCTTGTTAAAGGCATTTAAATTGTTGTTTTCAGTGTTTCATTATCAGCATTGCTGTGTATATAAAAATCTCTATGATTATAACTTTATTTCTATGTAGAAGCAGCAGTTCTCATGAGAAGATACAAATACTGTTTATTTGAATTGGGTGCTATTAAACTGATGACCAGGGGTGTGTGTGTGTGTGTGTGTGTCCACTTATCAGGTGATTACAACCATTTCAACAAGGTCAATTGACAAGCTCATTACTAACTCGCTATGTTCAAAGTATTCTGTTTTAAAGATTCCTCTCATATTATAATTGATACTTCATATACTTGCAGGTACCTGCCAGTTCTCTTCTTAATCATAATCTTTGACCATTTTTCAATTACACCTTTTTTGGATTTTAAAGAGATATATCAGCATTAATCAAATTCTCCCTTTGTAATATAGATTACAAATCTCTTTCCCCTATGACCATGTTTTTATGGTTTCAATTGAAAATTATGTCTTGTATACAAAATAGCTTCATTATTCCCATGTCTCATTCCCTCCAACCTCTCTTCTAGAGCCCCCTATCATATCTGCTCCCAACTTCATGTCTTCCTTATGTAATGCTTGTATTAATCTATTTTAAATTCACCGAGTCCAACTAGTGTTGCCGATGTGCTCATGGCTGCGGGACAATCTGAGACATGAAGAACCCATCAGTGGCCACATTCAAGAATAAAGGTGACTCTTCCTTCCCCAGAAGCCACCAATTGCCAATATTTCTTCAGCTAGGAGTAGTGAGTGCTCCATGATCCCCCTCTTTCCTCTGTGCTAGAATTTTTAACTAACTTGATACTGTACAGGCTTTGTGTCGTTAACCACTGCTACTATGAGTTCATGTGGGCTGCAGCAGTGTCAAGCGCAGAGGACACCATGTCACAGCATTTCTCCCCATCTCCCCTCTACTGTTATGCTCTTTCTTTTTTTTTTTTTAAATTAATTTATTTAATGTATGTGAGTACACTGCAGCTATCTTTAGACACACCAGAAGAGGGCGTCGGATCTCATTACAGATGGTTGTGAATCACCGTGGGTCTTGGGGAAAGTGGGTATATGTAGATGCTCCATCTGTGGCTGTACATTTGCAGTTGCTTATTTTAAGCACTTTAAATAATAATGTATTTCTTCATTAACAACTATCAACAGCAATAAGAATTCTGGCCAAGGTTGGGAGCAGCATATATCCATGATTATAAAGGTAAGAATGTATAATGGATTTTGGCAATGATCATTTGGAAAAACAATATCAGTGGATTCTCCCAAAGGGCCTAGTCAAGGATTTTCTCATGTTTCTGATACCAGCCACAAATTCCTTCTTGTGCAGGAGACTTCAAATACAATCAAAAGAGTGGATAGGTATACCCATAAACAATGATGCTACTAGAACATCAGTGGTCACATCTTGTTTGGTAGTTTACTGTTGCAACACCCCAATGTCTTTTCTGCACTAGTAGCTTGCAAAGTACTTTCTAGCACTATGAAAGCTAGCCAGTAGGTAGAATTTTCTGTTTAGTTTAAGATGTATTTCTATGTTTTTTATAACTAACATGTGATATCTTTGGCAATAGGGTCTTACCATATATTTATTATGGCTAACCACATATACTGGCAATCACCTGTGTTGCTATGGGTTCCTCCGAGGCCTCCTTGCCCAATTCAGAGAGTAACCATAGCCTATGACTGACATTTTAACTTAATAATCCATCTTCTCGAAGCAGAAGTATTCATTATGTGAAGTACTTTTATAAAAATCATTTTTAAATATACATATTTAATTAGAGTACATGTTTTTAGTACTAAATCATCTTGTAGAATTTTTCTGTAGTTGACCTTATGTCAAAATCTTTTCTAGGTTTAGAGTTTTCTATTAAATTTAGAATTATATTTTAAAACCATACTATATTTTCTTCTATGATTATTATCATCTTCATTTTATTTGACCTTCTAGTAGTTCTTTTACTTTGAGAGCCCTGCATCTGTCCCCCTCCCAACAGATGACTACCTAGTTAAACTGTTATACTGACTGGTTTTGTGCATCAACCTGACACAGGCTGGAGTTATCACAGAGCAAGGAGATTCAGTTGGGGGAAGTACCTCCATGAGATCCAGCTGTTGGCATTTTCTCAATTAGTGATCAGTGGGTGATCTTGTAGGTGGTACTATCTCTGGGCTAGTAGTATTGGGTTCTATAAGAAAGCAAGCTGAGCAAGCCAGGGGAAGCAAGCCAGTAAGTAACATGCATCCATGGCCTCTGTATCAGTTCCTGCTTCCTGACCTACTTGAATTCCAGTCCTGACTTCCTTTGGTGATGAGCAACAACATGGAAGTGTAAGCTGAATAAACTCTTTCCTCCTCAACGTGCTTCTTGGTCATAATGTATGTGCAGAAATAGAAACCCTGACTAAGGCAAATTGGTACCAGCATAGTGACTGAATCTTCTAAGAAGGCTTCAGGGAACAGTCACTAGAACTCTGATAGAAGGGACCCTTCCTGGCACTGCTAGTCACTCCCACAGGCCTCAAGGTGGACAGTACTGTGCCTGGGTGTATGCTTCCCATGTGAAACCTGCAGACACCCTAATCTCCAAAGAACCCCACTGAACAGTATAGAAGATAGACAATCTGCTCAAGCTCAAGATCATTTGACCTGGATCATGACTGCCTGGTGGTACCCTTGGAATCTGGTTCCTTCCCCCATCCTATGTGCCTGTCCACCTGTTATAGCACCCACTGTGTCTTTTCTGTTGGGGTTGGGGATGGCAGGGGCAGCCTGGTCTTAAAAGGGGACAGTCTGAAGACAGCTGCTGCTTTAGATATAGAGAGAATAAAAACTTTCATCAGTCACCTTCAAGAATTATTGACTTCATTATGAGAAATAGTACTAAAGACTAAGAGAGCTATGTGTTGCCTTAGCTGAGTGGTGTTGCTTTTATACAGACCATTCCAGAGTTGTTAAAGAGTCAATGGCCAAGATGAGGAAAGGGTTACCAAAGCAGAAAAGAGAGAAACAAGTCAAGTCTTGGCTTAACTGCTCCCCTTGGTTAACCACCCTCATAGCCCCCCTGTTAGGACTCTTAGTCCTCCTGCTATTGTTGACTTTTGGCCCCAACATTTTGAACTGCTTAGCTGCTATTGTTAAGAAACACTGAGGTACAGTACAGCTAATGATCTTAAAGGAGAGATACAAAGAACTAGATACAGAAGACCAGGAGTATGAGCTATCACAATACTAGCTACCAGAATACCTTGCTTCAGGATTGAAGCATGCACAAAGAAAATGGAGGAATGAAAGGGTTAGCTCAGGAACTTTAGAAAGATCATGGAACATTTGCCCCTCACAGAAGGGAGAGGCTAAATTACATTCCTCAGACCACAGAGAGGTCCCTGGGACTAGGAAGGCCCAGAGTCCATTGCCCACCTACGTCATTCCCTAACAACCAATTCGTTTAAAGGTAACTCTGTTCTGCCAATCGCATTATGCCTAATGTTGGCTGCCCTGAGGACTGTATAAAAACCCGCACACTGCCCACTGCACATGGTTGCTCTTTCCTCTTGTGTAGGGTGACCCCAACATGCTGGATTAAATAAAAATTCCTCTTGCTTTTCCATCAAAAAAAGAAAGAAAGAAAGAAAGAAAGAAAGAAAGAAAGAAAGAAAGAAAGAAAGAAAGAAAGAAAGAAAGAAAGAAAGAAAGAAAGAAAGAAAGAAAGAAAGAAAGAAACCCTGACTAAGACAATTGGTACCAGCATAGTGGGGTATTCCTGTGACAACCTAACCATGTTTTGAGGAGAACTGTGGAAGGACTTTGGAACTTTGGACTAGAAGAGCCATTGAATGTTAAGAGCTCTGTGGAATGTTATGTAGGAGTTTGGAAGATAATGTTAAGAACAGTGCAGAAGATGGAGGCCTGGCTTGTGAAATTTCAGAGGGAAGATTAAAGACTTTTATCAGGGCCATTGCTAATTTGATTGTGAAGATTCTGTGGTTTGGGTTAGCTAAGGCTGAAGAATCAGCTGTGATTAACAAGATACCAGAACTACTAAAGTGAAAACTTTGTATTACTGGGACTATTGATGCTGGTTAGCTGGAGCTAAGAAATTAGCAGGGATTAAGAAGAGACCAGGTGGGCAGTGGTGGCTTACACCTTTAATCCCAGCACTTGGGAGGCAGAGGCAGGCAGATTTCTGAGTTCAAGGCCAGCCTGGTCTACAGAGTAAGTTCCAGAACAGCCAGGGCTACACAGAGAAACCCTGTCTTGTAAAAAAAACAAATCTTCTGGGAAGTGTTTTCTGAGAGCACTGGGGCTGTGTTCCAGCGATAGCCATGGTTGTACCTTATACTGTGGCTAGACTTGGTAATGTGTAAGAGTCACCCAGGTGGTACTGGTTTTGAAGGCATGAAGGAATCATGAAGAGTAGCTGAGGTTTGGCACTGTGAGAGGCCATGGAATGCCATTAGTGAAGGTGCAGCCTTAGTTGTAATTGATGGCCCAGGACTGAAGGGGTCGTGCAAAGGAACTGAGGCTTGGCACCATGAAGATAGCCTATGAGAGGCTATTGGTGAAGCCTAGTTGCAGTGGAAGACAGCAGTGTTTTGGAGATGCCAGTACCATGAGATGACCACCAAGAACAGCAGCAGCAGCAGTGGAGAACAGGCAGCTAGAACCTTAGAAGACAAGGTGTGTGCTACAAAGGGCAGAACTGGAGAAGTAAACTAAACCCTTGGAGGAGCTTTGAAGATTGTGAGTGGATCTCCAAACGTTGGAAGGTTGGAGTTTGATTTTGATTTTGATTGTGACTGTGTGCTGATATTTTTCCCTCTCGAAGTAAGAATGTATTTTAGTGGAGGCCACAGTTAAGAGACTTTGAATTTTTAAAAGACTTTGAATTTTAAAACATATTGGATATTTTAAAAGAATCGAACTTTTAATATGCAAAGACTGTGGGACTTTTAAAGTTATTTAGATCTTGGGGATGAATAAAAAAATAAGGGTTGAGAAAAGTGATGAATTTGTGTGTCAAGTTGACAAGGGTCATTGTACTGGCTGCTTTTATATGTCAACTTGCCACAAGCTGGAGTTATCACAGAGAAAGGAGCTTCAGTTGGGGACTCTATGAGAGCCATCTATGGGGCATTTTCTCAATTAGTGATCAAAGGGGGAGGGCCCCTTGTGGGTGGTACCATCTCTGGGCTAGTAGTCTTGGGTTCTATAAGAATGCAAGCTGAGCAAGCCAGGAGAAGCAAGCCAGTAAGAAACATCCTTCCATGGCCTCTGCATCAGCTCCTGCTTCCTGACCTGCTTGAATTCCAGTCCCGACTTCCTTTGGTGATGAACTGCAACATGGAAGTGTAAGCTGAATAAACTCTTTCCTCCCCAACTTGCTTCTTGGTCATGATGTTGGTGCAGGAATAGAAATCCTGACTAAGACAACTGTCAACATACAAAATTTTCCCCAGTGAGTTTAAAACCAGCTAATAATATGTTTTCATTGCTTGAATTTATTACTGGGTTTCTTATTCTGTTCCACACAGCGTTTGTCTCTAATTAAGCATGTATTATACCATTCAACTTACTATAGCATATGTTTAGTATCCACTGAAAAGTAGACATATTCTTTACATACATTTTTTGTCTCTCAGTACCAAAAAGTTAGTCTAGTACATGTGTGTAAGGAGAAAATATAGATACAAAGCCTACTTGTTCTTTAGGTCAATAAATTATATTTCTTCTGGAACTTCTCCCAGAAAACAAGATATCAAGCCTATGAATGCATACTAAGTAGTAATGCTCTCTCTTTCCTATATCAGTCTACAGACTGAATGATAAAAAGGTGATGGGAAAATACCTGATAAAAATGTAAATTTATGGTGCCTGCATGGGAATGACTTATTTTTTAAAGGTGAGTCAAAGGGTGCACCTATTTGTCATTGTCAGGAGATTAGTATAACTGAGGAAGAGCACTGTTGTGAGCAGAAGTAGATGAACATTAAATTTGACCTAATGTACACACATGTGATTTAGATACTAAGTAAAATCTATGAGGACAAATGTTCAGCCCAATCACCCCTTTATTTTTACAGTGTGTTCAAAGCATAAAATTGGCTCTAGTCAAATTTCCATGACCTTAAGATCTTCTCATGTATAAAAGCATGTGGGAACCAATAGAAATATGTATTTAAAAACAATTGCCTAAGTAGCCAAATTTATTATGGAGTCCACTCTGTTGTGTACTATTGCTATATAATACCCCAAAGGTTGAAGAAATTGTAATTCCTGCCAAATTACTTCTCTGTGGTCATTGTGGAATTTTATAATGTAACTCAGTCTACATAAAGATCTCTATGAGTTTGAAGTCAACCGTGTCTTTATCAAGAGCCATGGTTTCATAGTAAGACTCTGTCTTAAGAAAAAAACAAAGGGGGGCATCTAAGTAATATTAATGCCCTTGTTGATGAAATGTAATTTGAGAACTAGTTCTCTGGTCATGAAAACAGGTGCGCTAACTGCATATCTTCTCATCTCCAGGCAAATCCAAACATCTCCAATCCTAATCCATAGCTCTGTATCAGAGTGCCTGCTGAGGCCTCCTTTTCTGTCCCCTCCTGTCCCCATATTCAAAGAATCCCACAGATCTTTTGCTTCGAGCTTTCTTCCCTACATTCATTGCTTTATGCCTGCCTCCAGTACCAGCAGGCATTTCCTGAGCACCCATGAGCCACTCCAGCCAGTGAGTTGGGTAAGCTAACTTCAGATCTTCACTTCTCCCTCAGCAACCCTACTACAGTAGGCCTTAAGAATGATAAAACAGCTGAATCACAAGATAAAGACTTCAAAATATCTATTATGAATATATTCAAGAACCTTAGAGAAAATATGGAGAAATCTATTAATGAAAACAAAAACAAAACAGAGGAATAAAATGAAGAAAACTGTTCAAGACGTGAAAAATGGAAAGAAAATCATTCAAAACAAACACACAAACTGAGGGGAACTTAGAAATGGAAGATTTAGGAATGGAAACAGGAACCTCATAAGAAGGCCTTGCCAACAGAACTTACAAGAGATAGAAGAGAGTCTAGTGCACTGAAGACAAGAAAAAACAAATAGATACCTTGATCAATGAAAATGTTAAATCTAATAAATAAATAAATAAATAAATAAATAAATAAATAAATAAATAAATAAAAATTACAGGTATAAACCACACAGGAAATCTTGATCACTATAAAAAGACCAAATCTATGAATAATAGGAAAGGAGAAAGGAGAAAAAAAAAACAGCAGATTAAAGACAAGGGAAATATTTTCAATAAAATCATAGAAGAAATTTTCCCTAACCTAAAGAAGGAGATGTCTATTAAAGTATAAGAAGCATACAGAACATCAAATAGACTGAGCTAAAAAAGTAATTTCCTGAAACGCATAAGAATCAATACACTATCTCGTCCAAATGGTTTTCTAATCAAAATTGTACAAATATTCTAGGATCTGAATCTCCGGCTTGTGAATTACAGAGAAGAATTCTCTTGGATTCAGAGAAGAATCCAAGAGAAATAGATATTTCAGACCATTTTGGGCTATGCACCAGTCTGTTATCTTAAAAATGAACCTAACAAACAAGCAAACCAAGAAAGGAGTGAATGAATACCAGAATTGTAAATTATTCCTTGCATTTAGGATACACAAGTCTAAAAGCAATCATACTGTAGTATCTTCCAGATTAATAGTAAGCCAAGACCGAAGTGTTCAGCAGCATAGACAGCTTAGAGATGGGGACAGGATGGAAGAGTATAATAAACTTCATTTGCCTTTATGTCATTATGATATTTGTTCCTCTTAGTGTGTATCCTCATTTGCTTCTATAAAGAACTGCTTTATGATTTTAAAAAAAAAAGTATCAATACACTAAATGGTCAGGACAAAGGAAAAAAAATGTTAAAGCCACAATGGAAAAAAACAAGTAACATATAAAAGCAGACCTAATTGCAAAACAAAACAAAAAACAAAACAAAACAAAAAAAAAACCCCAAAAACCCAAAAACCTGATTTTTCAATGGAGACTAAAAAATCCAAAAGGGCCTGGACAGATTGTTCTACAAACTTTAAGAGACCACAGAAGCCAGCCCCAGACTACTATACCCAGCAAAATGTTCAAATGTAGTAGATGGGGGCGGGGGCGAGGACATTCTACATTAAAACCAAAGCATCTGTCTATGCAAATCCAGCTCTACAGAAGGTGCTAGGAAGAAAGTTCAACCTGAAGAGGTTAACCTCTCCGCCCCCCCAAAAAAACCCACAAGAAATAAATAATTTTGGATCAGCAAATTAAAAGGGGTGGGAACACACAACACAACAACAAAATAATGTGAATCAATAAACACTGATCATCAATAACACCCAACATGAATAATCTCAATTATCCAATAAAAAACACAGATTGACAGAATGGACGCAAAATCCATCTTCATGTTACATCCAAGAAACACACCTTAACATCAAGGCTAGACATCACCTCATTGTAAAATGAAGAAAAAGAAAAAGAAAAAGATATTCTGAGCAAATGGACCTAAGAAGCAAGCCTTTGTGACCATTTTAATGACTGACAAAATACACTTCAAACCAAAACAAATCCACAGCTAAATAAGGACTCAACATACTCGTAAAGACATGACATGTCTAGAGGACATGACAATTCTTAGCATCTATCTATCCTTCAAATACAAAGCGGACCCAAGTTGATAAAAGAAGCACTACTCCTCTCTCCAGTTCCTCCTGGGGCTTCCACGGGTTGTTTCAAATATACATAAAGACACTCCAGCCCCTCCCTATGCAGCCATGCTACTGTGACAGACAGCAGGTGCCAGCCAGCCTTTCAGCAGTTCTCCAACTCCCTAGCTTTTTTCCAAGCCATGCCTTTATTTGCTATGTTTCAGTCAGTTGGTTCAACCTCCCCACCCCCACTGCTGCTTTAGAAATGGTTGCTTCCATGGTCACACTGTTTCTTTTAGGTGAGGAGACTGAATACTCAAGAGCTATGGGAGTTCTTGGGATGGCTTCACTTTTTACTGTGTTATTAGACACAGACAAGAGAGCTGAATCTTCAGTATCTTGGCTATTCTTCTAACATTATCATATGAATAAGATGTAATACAAGGTCAGTTTTGTATACTGACTAGCTGTGTTAGTCACTTTCCATTATTATGACAATATGCCTGAGCTAATCAACATATGAAGAAGAATGGTATCTTGGTTCTTGGTTTCAGAGGTTTCCATCTGAAGTCACTGGGTGCATTGCCCATGGGCCCATAGCAAGGCAGTATGTCTGGTAGGAAGGATGTGTCAGAGAAGGCTCCTTAGCACAGCTGGAAGTAAAGAAAGGAAATAGAGACCACAGTCCTGCCAGCCTCTAAGAACCAGGCTCTAGGGGCTAGCTCCTCAGTAATGTGCAGTTCTCCAACTCCCTGTTTTCCAAGCCATGCCTTTATTTGCTATGTTTCAGTCATTGTTCTCCCCTTACACTTAGTTTCAGCCTTTCTCTTTCCCAGCACCCAAGCGCATTTGTATGGAGCTGATCCAAAGACAAGTTAGTGAAATGTAATAGTCCTGAGCTCAAGGGCAGTGTCTGTCTCTGTTTGTCACGGAATCCAGCTTACTACATACACTGTATTCTTCTTCCCTATGGATATGTTCTGTCTCACCTGCAGTGAACTTCTGTGTGGCTCCCCAATGAGTCAGCATATTCTTTCTCAAGAGTTCCGAACCCTAGCACTGAGAACAGAAATTATCTCACAGGAAGCAAGGAACTGCTTTACTTTTCACAGGGTCATACATGACCAGATATGCTTAAACTTCCACACAAATAGAAAGCAGGTAAGTTATCCCTTACTAAGTCTGATAAAAAGATATATGGAGAAAGATAAGAAGGATGCAATATATGCTACATTTTCTCTGTTTGCAATGGACTTTGTATGTATGTAAATCCTTGCTTTATGTACTTTCAACCAGGTATAGCAGCTTGAAAGAGGAAATGTAGGAAAAGAATATCATAAAGGGGCTATGCTGGCACAACCTGGCTGTAGAGATGGCTCAGTGAGCTAACTATATGGATAACAATCATGAGGGCCTAAGTTTAGATCCCCACCATGCACACAGGTGCAAGTGTACTTCAGAACATCTGTAATCCTAGTCCACAGAAGCAGAAACAGGAAAATTCCCAGTTTACTGGCCAGTCTCTCCAAGTTGTTAAGCTCCAGATTCACTGAAGAGACTTTATCTCAGATGAGGTGAAGAGCAATAAAAACCCAACATCCACCTCCAGCCTTCACACCCAGTCTTATGCATGTGAATACATGGGTACACATGTATCACATACACAAGTAACAGGGAGACTGGGGATGAATCTTCTTCATAGAAGTCTAGCTATAAATAACATCTCCATGCCCCAAAATATATGTGACAGGCATTCTGTTTGAGCAAATATGTTATTATCAATACTCACACAAGAAAGATATAATTAGTAATACCAAGTCATCCCCAAGGGCATGGTAAGAGTGCTCAACTGGAGTTATTGATGATGCTAATTCAGGATCAAGATAGGGATTGGGCTCAGCAGGACTCAGGTGTGAGTTGCAATCCTTGTAGGTGCAGATCCCACCTCCATCTATTTTCAGAATTTGTTTAGTGAATAACATTCACATACTAGTAGCATGGTCAAGACATAAATAATTCATTTTTTCCCAGTGCTGGTATTAGGCCCAGAGCACCACATGCTTTGGGATGGCTGCACCACTAAGTCACCTCACCAGACCCAGAGTTTGTTCTTTATTAACACAGAAGCCAGGTGTGGTAGTGAATACCTTTCATCTCAGCATTGAAAATGGCAGAAGCAAGCAGATCTCTGTGACTTTGAGGTCAGCCCTGTCTAAAGCAAGTTCCAGGACAGCCCAGGATATATACCAGATTCCATCTCAAAAAAAAAAAAAAGAAAAGAAAAGAAAAAAGAAAAAGAAAAAAAAGAAAAAAAAAAGACACTGACAACGAATAGGAAACAGGACTAGGGAAATGGTGCAGTTGGTAAAGTCACTGCCACATCAGCAAGAGAATCAGAGTTCAGATCCCCAGAACCCACATAAAAAGCTAGATACAAACAAACAAATGGACACAGAAACAGGAAACATAATTTGGTAAAGGGGCAGACAATAGGGAAATTTAAAAAAAAAAGTGCAATAGGATGACCTACACTCTGAGTCCCAGTCTGGGCTTCTTCTGCTCATTACTGCTGCATGCTGTTGCTGTTGAGAGCATGCTAAATTAATCATGAAGCACATTGCTTCATGCTCTACCAACATTCCTGTGGGTGTTGATTACTGTAATGTCACAGGACTTCTGCCTAGAGATTCCACTTTATTGCTAGTCATGTGTATATGCTTCATTTTCACTGTACCAAGGCTGATAAACTGAAAGAACTCCCAGCCCCCACAAATGTCATTACGGAACTAGCCTTCCTCTCTTGATATTTAAATTCATCTATTAGTCTTCTATCACAAGCCCGAGCATGCTTGCTGTCCTTGCACTACCACAAAGAGTAACTCTGAAATAATTTAGCAGGGGAAAATGAGGAAAGATAATTTTGGACCATGAGAAATATACACTGAAGTCCCTGGAGTAAGAGACTCCAAGATAATATAACTTGTGTAACAATGAGGAGAAAAACTAGAAGAGAGAAACTCTGAAGGACGGAGTGTCATTTGTAAAAGAGATTGGGAGAATGTGGGAAAATGCTAACAATGGATAGAGAGGAAAGACTGATAAGGAAAGGGGGAGGCAGTTGACGACTGTAGCATTTACTCTTGTGCTGCTGTGATAAAACACTGTGGCCAAAAACAACTGAAAGAGTGGGTTTGGGCAGGTCACATGGTAGCAGGTGGCAGGCATGTTGACAGAAGCAGGAAGGCGAACAATCACATGTTCAACCACATGAAGCAGAAAGAACAAAGTAGAAGTTGGCTGAGGCTATAAACTCCCACAGCCAAGCTTCAGGTTTGGTCCTCCAGCATGGCTCCCTAAACAGCACCACCAATGGGAGAACTAAGCTCAAGTCCCTGAGCTTACAGTGGACAGTTCTCATTCAAGCCACTACCAAGCTAATTCTCAGCTTTCGGCTTAAGTTCCAAGGACATAAAGCTGAATGTAGGAAGGTGGCAATAATAAACACAATAGAATAAGATTTTATTCTGCATCATCCAGGTAAATGGATTTCCTCTCTCCTGTTACACAAAAAGGAGTAACAGATAAAATATATAAGTGCTGTTATGGTTTAGATGTGAAATATCCCCATCAGATCATGGGTTTGCATATACGGCCTCCAGGTGATGGTGTTGTTGAAATGGTGAGGGAACCTTTAGGAGGTGGAGCATTACTGGAGGAAATGCAGCATTAGGGAAGTGAGCCCAGAGACTCTGTATCTGACATCACTTCCTGTTCACTCTGCTTCAAGCCTGCTAATGTAATGTGAGGCAGTAGCCTTATGATCCCGCTGCCACACCTTCTGCCACATTGAGCTCTAACCTCTCTGAAACTGTAATGAAAATAAACTCCTCCTCCCTCTGCTTTTCTCAGAGTGTTTCAGCCCAGCAACAGAAATGAAACTAACACAGATGCCAAGCTAAAATTAAGTTTCAGATCATCAGTAAGCAACAAATATATGTATGACATGCTCAATACTAAGAATCTACTAAGGATCTACTGTAACTATAGTAATCAAGATTTGATGGGCTTGCTGACACATATATACTAATGGAATACAATGGGAAGCCCAGAATTAGCCCACACAAATCTGTCCAAGAGATGTTGAATGAGAAAGACAGAAAGCCAGTAGGTGAGGCCACTCTTCAATAATGCACTCCTGAATATTTTTTAAAAATGAGCACTTACCTCAACCTGCTATTTCATTCAATAATCAGCTAAAATCATAGATTATACTTGTAAAATGCAAGACTACATTGAGGACAACACAGCAGAAAAATTGCCAGGACAAAGAATTGAGAAATTTCAATCAAAATACTAGCCATAAAAGAAAAACATAAATTAGACTTCATCAAAATTTAAAACCTCTACCCTATCAAAGACCATGTGCAGTAGTTAAACATATAAGCTGTCAAGCAGCAACAATATGCTGACAAATACCCAAGATAGATCTTATGCCAGCTATGGTGGTTCGAATAAAAGATGTCCTTCAGTTACTGGTATATTTGAACACCTGATCCCCAAGTTCACAGATGTGTTTGGAGATGTTATGGCTGAAAGGACACCTAGCTGGAGGAAGTCCTCCACTGCATCGAGAGCAGGCTTTAAGAATTTAGAGCCTCACCTTCCCACCTCTTATATTTGGATGGAAAATAGAATCATCAAATGTCCTGCTCCTGCATCTATATGAACAATGCCTTTCCTACCATGAGGGACTCTTGTCTGGTATCTATAAATATGCTAAAATAAATCCCTCTTTCCTTGAGATTTTGGTCCTAATATTTGTTCATAACAACATAATTAATACACCAATAATATATTTTTGAATCTTAAAATTTGACATGAGTAAAGCAAGCAATTTGTAGAAGTATAGTTTTTACAATTTTAATAATAGAGGGGAGGGTTCAACCTCCCCTCTAACCCACTACCCACAAGAGGTAGTGGAAAAGAAAGTTATAGAAAATGGAAGAAGTGTATCTTAAATGGGATCCAATTAGAAATAGTTTTTTTTGGGACATTTCTAATCTCCATTGTTCCCAGTTTAGTCCAAGAGCAAACACCAAACATGAACCAGCAGCTGCAGTCCAGTCAACTCAGAATACACTAGATGTGAATCAGCAAGGGCAGTTAAATCCAGAAGAAATGTCTAGGCTTGCCAATGGCTGAGACCACAGAAGCAGCAAGAAGCTGCAAGAACCTCACATGAAGCTCTTTGGTGAGTTCTTCTATATGATATCTCTACAAGCAAATCTCAATAACACAGTGTAAAACAAACCAATACACACGTGTAGTTATTGAAGAACAGTGAGGTAAAACAAGGCAAACCAATGCTCAAGCTCCCACTGTCTGTGGGGTTGTATTAATATTAATTTTCTAAACATCACATCTCCTTTCACAGGCCTGCTATAGCATAACATCCTTTCATCTGTATCTGCTTCAGCAAACCAGTCTTTCGCCTGTGTGTCCTAGCAAACCATCATTTGACATAACTGACTTTCCAAAGAAACCAGAAGTTTCCATTTCACAGCTTGATGACAGAACTGGAAAATTAATCATATGGCGTTTACACTGGAGAAATAAAACCTCATTGTCACATAAGAACCTGGACCTGACAGGCTATGACAGCTATGTTTGAAACAGCTATAAACTAGAAACCACAAGTATGCCCTTACATTGGTAAATGTTTAAATAATGCACATCATAGGATGGAATATTACTCAGAACAAAGCAGAAAGCTACTGATACATGAAGTAACATGAGTGGAACTTAAGGGTGTGATATTAAGGAAACAAACTGATCTAAAGCGATGGCAGAGAGTATTTCATTTATGAAGAAGTCATCACATTATAAAATCATAGTAATGGAAGGAAGATATGTGGCCAAGTGTTAGGAAAGGTGTATGTGACCTAAAGAAGTCAGCATCACAGTGTGCCTTGTGAAGAATAGCTCTGGAGCTGAGACTGTGCCTCAGTTGGTAGAGTACCTGTCTAGTATTCACTAAGTCCTAGGGTGGGTTCCCAGCAAGAGAAGACATAAAGGTCTCCAAAACAGTATAGGTCATTGCTATTGCTCTTGTTGGCCTACCATATCCAGACAGTAAATCCCACTTACTGAAGACACAGCACTTTTATTGCAAAATATAAAAACTAAAAATGAGCTATATGCTATGTCCCTGTGGGCTGGCTTTCATTGGGCTAGAGACTGCTATGCAGTTCAGTGATTACCAAGGGATAATCAATGGTCTTACTCAGTAGTGTAACTTCTGTACTACAATCTTCAACTTACCAAGCAAGATGCTCCCACAAATACAACAGTGGTATTCTGTTAGGAGGATAACCAATCCCTTTCTTGACTGAATTTGAGCTCTCTCGACAGAGTTCATGCTTGTTACAGTAAACCTGCTCAAAAGTCTATGGCTCTAGAGGTGAACCAACTACTGTTGTTTTACTGAATGGACATGTCAAACTTTCTTCTGAATAGTTATGTTTATATACAGATGGATCTCAGACTTGTTAAAGAAGCTTCTTTTTTTGAAGTGGTCAGCTATAGTAACCGGTACAAGATAAACCCTTTGACACCCAGCATGGATTTCAGAAGAACTCAGACAGCCCCATTATTCTCTGATTAGACATTTTCAGTTAATGGCTGCTGAGAACGTGGAAAGCCATTTTTCTTGCCTAGACATTATAATTATGTTTGGCCCAAAGAGATTCAGTTCTTATTCTCAAGTGTGGCAAAGACAATTCTCTGTTGACCAGAATGGCATTTGCTTATTGAATTTGTGTAAACTTCTTACCCTTCCCCCAAATAAGTACCATTTTTTGTTTTCTTCTATGTGTTTCATTAGTGTGGAATGTGCGTGTGTGTGTGTGTGTGTGTGTGTGTGTGTGTGTGTGTGAGAGAGAGAGAGAGAGAGAGAGAGAGAGAGAATTTTAAAGCAAAATCATTTTATATGAAAATCATAAGTAAGGCTGTTTATTAAAGTCTTAAAAGCTAGGAATCACTTGCTTTGAGGGAAATATTTAACACTAAATGCTTACAAATGGCACTTATATGTGAAGTCAAGCTTGTTGACACTCACATTATTACAGACACATCACCCACCTACATTTCTGACATGCAATATAGACCTATGATTGCTGATAAGCAAAATGGCCTTAAGAAATGGAAGTTTGAAGCATTTATATTTCATCAAGATACAGTTACAAAATTAACAATATTTTTCTGAAAAGAAGAATGGCAATAAATATGAGTAACTGGAGACAGGGTGGACGTTCCTATTGTTATGTGTTTTGAATGTTTTTTCTGCATGCATGTATCACATCTAGTACCAAATATATCAGGACCAAATGCAACATGGTAAGAGATATGTAAACACGCAAATTCACATATAAGCTGCAGATGGGTATACAGTAGAGAACTATTTTTAATTGCAGAAAAGAGAGCAATTGGAGAAGAGGTCCTAGAGGAAGTTTAATTATATATATATATATATATATATATATATATATATATATATATATGTATATACATATATATATACACACACACACACACACATACACATACATATATATATTGACTTCTCTAACAAACATGTATTTGTGTTTAGTGTGCATAATTAAATGAATATATGTTTAAAAATCAAGCAATGTTTTGTTATATTCATGGATCTTATTCTGCAGTGTCATAACGACTGCAATGCTTCGAGTGTGGTTTCTCCTCAAAGGGTTTCTGTGGTTTATCTTGATCCTCAGTGCACTTTAAAAGAAGCGGTCTAGTGGAAAGTTGTTAGGTCATTTAGAGTGCTTCCCTTCAACAGTAATTGTCATGGGGCCTCAAATTCTCATGACAAGTGTTATAAGAAACCTGCCATGGTTAATTTAAATTGTCACCTTGAAAATCTAGAAATTAACTGGGAAGGGAATCTTATTGAAATTATCTACATTAGGTTGACCTGTTGGCATGTCTGTGAAGGCTTATCTTGAATACTTCAATATATTTACTGTGGGTAGCACTATTCCACTGGCAGAGGCTACTGGACTGTCTAGAAGTAGAGAACAGAAGCTGAACACTGGTGTGCATGCAGCCTCTCTCTCTCTCTCTCTCTCTCTCTCTCTCTGTGTGTGTGTGTGTGTGTGTGTGTATGTGTGTTTCTCACTCTTGTGCTCTCTTACTCTCTCACTCTGCTCTTAATTATGGAAAAGACTTACTGATTCAAGTCCCTACCATCTCAACTTCACTGCAACAATGGACTGAAATTTAAATTATAAGCCAACTAAACCCTGTTCCTTTTAAACTGCCTTTGTCAGAGTATTTTATCACAGCACCAGGAAAAGAAGCTAATGAATCTAGATTCTAAGTCACTCTCTAGCTTTGACCTCTTATACAAACTGCTGCTATTATAACCCCATGCCTTCCTATATTTTTATTATTGCTAGTTCTTTGAGTTTTAATCCTATTTATCCTTTTTTCTGATTCTCCCTAGATCTACCTGCCTTACCTCTTCACCCAACTTTGCATTTTTTGTTTTGTTTTCCGATCAAGATCAATTTTTACTTCTCAACTATTCTTAGATGTGTGGCCTTCCAAGACACAATTGTCTAACCAGAGGCATACAGAAAATAAGCACTTCCTCTCTAAGCAATTGTTATAATTGTTAATAAGTTCACAGATAAAGGAGGGATTGTGCGAACAACTCACATCTTGCTTGGCTTTGGTCTGGCATGATCTTTCACAAGTGTGCATGCTACCACTGTGAGTTCATATGGGCAGCTGCCCTGCTGTGTCCAGGAGTGCTGTACCCTTGTCACCATCTACCACCTGATCTCTTTTTACCCACTCTTCTACAATGGTCCCTGAGCCTTTGGAGAAAAGAATGAAGTACATTGTTCCATTTAGGGTTGATTTTTCTCCATTGTCTTATTCTCTGCATGTTTACCAGTTGTGGATCTCTGTGCTAAACTAATCACCATATGTTGTAAAAAGAAGCTTTTCTGATGAGAGTTGAGAGACTCATTATCTGTGAGTATAAACATTAGTCACTAGGAGTTAGTTCAATACTATCCCCATTTAATAAAATAATAGTAGTAGATTCTCCCCTAGGGCCTAGGACCTGTCAAGGCACAGATTTCATGACCCAATAATGGTGTTGAGCATGGGTTTTAAATTGTGGAGTGAGACTTAAGTCCAATCAGAAAGTGGTTGATATTCCATGATGTCCATGATATTATTGCATGAGTAAGCATGTCTTGTCAGGCCAGTAATTATTGTGCGTTCATGGCTAGGTAATATTGATGATTGGTTTTCTTCTTTGATAGCCTAAATGTGCCTTTTAGCACTATAAAAGCTAGACAGTTGGGATGAAGTTTCTTTCCAGGATATGATTTCTCCATATTCTTTGATTCAAATATGTGGCGCCTTAGGAAATAGGTTCTTAAGGGCCATGCCATTCAATTTCTAGAACCCTAAGCTAAATGAACTGTTTTTTTCTTTGTAAATTTATCCTACCAGTGGCACTTTGTTCTACTATTGCCAAGATATTATAATTAATTCTCTGAACTATGCACAGCAGATTAAAGGCATTTGAAAATTGATACTTGTCTTATGAAAAAGTGGACTCTTTCCCATTCTTACTAAACAGGCTGTCCCATGGAAGCCATCCTCAGTTTCTGAAGCCAGTCTTTAAATGGATGGTCTGAAGTGGAAATTTCTGGTTTCTTTGGAGACTCGGATGTGTCATGTGATGTTCTTCTGGAAAATGCCGTATAACTGCCTTATAAGAGGATATATTGAGAACAGACGTGTTTTTCTGGAAACTGACTGGAAAAGGAGCATGTGATATTTTGCTAGAGCAGACACTTGAGAGAACACATGTTGTTTGGAAAGGGTATAAATATAACCCAACAGACAGTGGGCAATACTGAGTGGCATTGGTTCTCCTTGCCACACTTTACTAGTCTTCATTGAGCTTTGCTGATGCTGAAAAGCTGATGCTTCATTGATCTTCACTGAAAACACTGTGGCATTGTTTTGCCTTGTCTTCTTCACGGGCCAGCATTTGTTGGTTGTGATGTCATAGATAGAAAGACTCTTCTAGATCTGATTGCCATTGCTGATTCATGAATTGTATTTTCGATACCACTGCTGATATGCTGACAATGCATAGTGTATTTACCACAAAGAGCTTTTTCTAAACAGATTCACATCCTCCTTTGCTCTATTAACCTTTCCTTTCCACTACCTGTGGAGGGTAATGGGCTAGAAGAGAGGTTAAAGCATTTAAGTTTCCTTATTAAAGTAGGTTTTAAAAAAATATAAGCCAACAATGGTCAGCTTCCTTCTTTGTCTGTTGAAACCCTGTGATGCTATGTAAGGAAGCAACCCTAGATATGCTACACATTGTCAGTGTTTATATCACTTAAAAGGCCTGAGATTATGAGGTACCACATAGTAAAACAAAAACAAACAAAGAAAACAACTCTCACCAAAGAATTAGCTTGGAGACAGAAGAAATAGACATATTTTTCCTTGGGAATGACAATAGATTGCCATAGACAAACCACACAACCTAACATTTCAGACCCACAAAATTGTGGGTAGAAAAAAATGGTTTTTCAAGTCTGTGAGGTTTAAATTAATTTGATATATAGTTGTAGATAGCCAAAATAATAATAAGTGTTTATGAGCAAATGTACTTCTCTAGTTTTCTAGTATTTACATTTTCCAGTTTCCCTTAGTAATCATGCCATTCTTGAGTATGAAAGTGTATTATAAACAAGAAAGTCTATTTTGGTTCAAGTGAAAGATGGAACAGTGTCTGGCAGAAATGTGCTCCACAAAAACAAGCAATGAACTTGTAAGTATACCCCTATGCCTGTTGGTGGGCCTCTTAGCTACAGAAACAAGGAGAATTCAAGGTCTAAGATCTGTGTGAGTGGAAAGTTCTAGATGTGGAACTAGTCATCCGAAGCTCTTTTCTCTTGGGACATGCTGAATGTCAGAGAATCTAAGTCTCTACTTGAGGACAGCCAAGCTACTAAGGCTTTTAGCAAAGCAATGGAACAGGATGATAAAGCTAGAAGCATTGGAGGGCCTCAGAATAAGGCTGGTCTGATAGCTTTCCATCAAATGTTGAAGTCAAGTGGATCTGGAGGGCCGTTAGAGTTAAACTAAAAAGGCAGTGGAAAAAGATGATTTTTTGCACTTTCCTGGTGTGTGTGTGTGTGTGTGTGTGTGTGTGTGTGTGTGAGAGAGAGAGAGAGAGAGAGAGAGAGAGAGAGAGAGAGAGAGAGACCCACCTTCATAAAGCAGGTCTGGTCAGTCCTTTGGAGACCATAGCTGAAGTAATAAATTAACCATCTATAGCTTCATTCACCTGGGATTTTGCCTATTCTGAGCACAAGACAGGATTTTAAAACTTAAAAGAACAGAAACTAGAGTATACATTAGTAGTCAGAATAGAACTAAAGCACAGCTATGTGGCTAATTTTTTCAACCTGAAATACTTTCCCAAGGAAACTGGAGAGGATGAAGGAAACTCATGAAACTCGGAAGTAGGAAGAAATGAAACACACAAGGAACATCAGAAAGTAACAGATTCAAAGAAGTCCTTCCAAAAGATACACAGCCAGTAAACAGTCACTGGGGAACAAAAGGAGCATCTTCAACAGAGCTGCCTGAGCCTTGAGCAGGAGTTCCAGGGATGCAGTCTTCATTAGTCATCATTCACACTGGATGGGCTTTTTGGTAATGCAGCTTCATTTGGGTCAACCATGCATTTGGGTCATCCATGCATTTGGGTCAACCATGCATTTGGATAAACCATGCTCCCATAGGTAACTCTGTACCTGGGTACCTCTGAGGAAGTCCAATGAACTCATGGTTCACCACACTGGATTTTAGAGGATTTGTTTCTTAGCCCACAAGGCCTCAATCCTACCTAAAGAATTACAGGCAGCTAATAAAGCTAGGAGCAGAATAAGTGGTCCTCCCCAGAGAAAAACAATTGGCTAACCAGTGCCAAACAGTCAGCCTGAAAATACACATGCAAATAACATATAGATTCAACAGGTTACATTTAGGAATTATATATGTATCTGAAAATACATACATGTGTTCAGTAACAATAAAATTCAGAGGCCATAAATTAAAGCAGAGCAGAGACGGGCATGTGGGAGGGTTTAGAGAGAAGAAAGGGAAGAAGGAAACACTGTAACCAATATTGGTGATCCAGGCCTTTAATTTTGGCACTTGGGAGGAAGAGGCAGGTAAATCTCTGTGGGTTTGAGGCCAGCCTGGTCTACAAAGAGAGCTTCAAGACAGCCAGGGCTACACTGGAAAAGGCTGCCCTCTCTCTCCATATTTATTCAATATAGTACTTGAAGTTCTAGCTAGAGCAATTAGACAACAAAAGGAGGTCAAAGGGATACAAATCAGAAAGGAAGAAGTCAAATTATCACTATTTGCAGATGACATGATAGCATACTATACAAAAAAACTCCATCAGAGAACTCCTACAGCTGATAAACAACTTCAGCAAAGTGGCTGGATATAAAATTAACTCAAGCAAATCGGTAGCCCTCCTATACTCAAAGGATAAACAGGCTGAGAAAGAAATTAGGAAATGACACTCTTCACAATAGCCACAAACAATATAAAATATTTTGGTGTGACTCTAACCAAACTAATGAAAGATCTGTATGACAGGAACTTCAGGTCTTTGAAGAAAGAAATCAAGGAAGACCTCAGAAGATGGAAAAATCTTACATGCCCTTGAATTGGAAGGATTAATATAGTAAAAATGTTTCTCCGCCATCCGAAATTCTTCAGGTGAGAATTCTTTGTTTAACTCTGTACCCCATATTTAATAGGGTTGTTTGGTTTTCTGGAGTCTAACTTCTTGAGTTCTTTATATATATTGGATATTAGCCCTCTATCTGATGTAGGATTGGTGAAGATCTTTTCCCAATTTGTTGGTTGCTGATTTGTCCTTTTGATGGTGTCCTTTGCCTTACAGAAACTTTGTAATTTTATGAGGTCCCATTTGTCAATTCTTGATCTTAGAGCATATGCTATTGGTGTTCTGTTCAGAAACTTTCTCCCTGTACCAATGTCCTCAAGAGTCTTCCCCAGTTTCTTTTCTATTAGCTTCAGAGTATCTAGCTTTATGTGGAGGTCCTTGATCCATTTGGATTTGAGCTTAGTACAAGGAGACAAGGATGGATCAATTCGCATTCTTCTGCATGCTGACCTCCAGTTGAACCAGCAACATTTGTTGAAAGGGCTATCTTTTTTCCATTGGACGTTTTCAGGCCCTTTGTCGAGGATCAAGTGGCCATAGGTGTGTGGGTTCATTTCTGGATCTTCAATCCTGTTCCATTGATCCTCCTGCCTGTAACTGTACCAATACCATGCAGTTTTTAACACTTGCTCTGTAGTATTGCTTGAGGTCAGGGATACTGATTCCCCCAGATTTTCTTTTGTTGCTGAGGATAGTTAATGACTAACTTCATTAGTCATTAGGGAAATGCAAATCAAAACAACCCTGAGATTTCACCTTACACCAGTCAGAATGGCTAAGATTAAAAAGTCAGGAGACAGCAGGTGTTGGAAAGGATGTGGAGAAAGAGGAACACTCCTCCACTGCTGGTGGGGTTGCAAATTGGTACAACCACTCTGGAAATCAGTCTGGCGTTTCCTCCGAAAACTGGGCACCTCACTTCCAGAAGATCCTGCTATACCACTCCTGGGCATATACCCAAAAGATTCCCCAGCATGTAATAAGGATACATGTTCTACTATGTTCATAGCAGCCCTATTTATAATTGCCAGAAGTTGGAAAGAACCCAGGTATCCCTCAACAGAAGAGTGGATGCAAAAAATGTGGTATATCTACACAATGGAGTACTATTCAGCCATTAGAAACAATGAATTCATGAAATTCTTAGGCAAACGGATGGAGCTAGAGAACATCATACTAAGTGAGGTAACCCAGACTCAAAAGGTAAATCATAGTATGCACTCACTAATAAGTGGTTATTAACCTAGAAAACTGGAATACCCAAAACATAATCCACACATCAAATGAGATACAAGAAGAAAGGAGGAGTGGCCCCTGGTTCTGGAAAGACTCAGTGAAACAGTATTCGGCAAAACCAGAACGGGGAAGTGGGAAGGGGTGGGAGGGAGGACAGGGGAAGAGAAGGGGGCTTACGGGACTTTCGGGGAGTGGGGGGGCTAGAAAAGGGAAATCATTTGAAATGTAAATAAATTATATCTAATAAAAAAAAAGAAAAAAAAGAAAAAAAAGTTAAAATTAAAAAAAAAAGATGAATCATGGTATGCACTCACTAATAAGTGGATATTAACCTAGAAAACTGGAATACCTAAAACATAATCCACACATCAAATGAGGTACAAGAAGAACGGAGGAGTGGCCCCTTGTTCTGGAAAGACTCAGTGAAGCAGTATAGAACAAAATCAGACAGGGAAGTGGGAAGGGTTGGGAGGGAAAACAGGGGGAGGGAAGGGGACTGATGGGACTTTCGGGGAGTGGGGGTTCAGAAAAGGGGAAATCATTTGAAATGTAAATAAATATATCAATAAATTTTAAAAAAATATAGTAAAAATGGCCATCTTGCCAAAGCAATATACACATTCAATGCAATCCCCATCAAAATCTTTGTTTTAAACCATCCATTTGTAGTTGGAAAAAAAAGTAGGGAGAGAATTTCTCTGAACAAAATCCTTATTAATCCAAGAACATATTAAGGCAGACACTTTTTCTAATGTTTAGTTCATGGTCAAGTCCACAACCAGTGGAGTCTTAATTTATTCACCTCTTTACAACACAGCTACTTGGTGAACACAGAAAAATCAGAAGCCAAATGCTTCAGACTGAAAAAAAAAATCATGACATTAAGACATGGTCTGATCACATAGCTGGGAGGATTTTCCTCTCCTAACCTGCAGCCTTTCTGCAGACTTTGCTGGTTCAACAAAACAAGAGGATAGAAAAGCTTTTCCTGTCTTGGTGCCAGAAAATTTATGACTCTCAGAGGCTGTAATAATACATCAGGTTGAACCGCAAGGGAAGCAAACGTAAGACACGGATGGAGCAAACAATGTATTTCAGACTGCGGCGGGAACTTGAATTTAGACCTCACCTAACCAGGCCTATAAAAAGTCATCATGCAGGTCTGAACGGGCTGGTGTGCTTATGAAATGTAACATGCATCAGAGGAGTGACAGATGATACAAAGAGCAGCACCAGGCACACTGCAGGCAGGCAGCATAGCACACTCCTAGCATAGCCCTAATACATCAGGGAATTTGATTATTGAAGTATGAGCCATGGTGGTATACTTACTGGCACAGTCCAGAAAGCTGAGTGCAGGCTGCTCATGGTGTGCAGAATGGCCATTTGCCTGGGATAAGTGTCTGCTCTGTCATGTGTAGCTGTGTAGGTAGTGAAGTTAAACCTTTTGCTCAATTCTGGGTATTTTTCCTCCTCAGCAATATTCATTATTCCAAACACTTGCAGCTGCAGAAAGCCTAAGCCTATATGTTGATATGTTCACGGAATGCCAGATTCAGCAGAGTTCTCTTCTGATGCTACCAACATATGCTGCCTGCATTGCTTTGTCTCAGGCAAACCCAACATTTGTGTGGTTACAGGGTCAGGGAGAATTCCGAGAATCTGCAAGATCATCTTTAGTCTTCGCATTCACTGGTGACTTAATGATATTGGCTATTACCTGACACTTCCACATGGTCTTCATGTATGATTCTCAGAGAACACAAATACAGCACAATAGACATAAATGTGCATACATGAAGTCACTTTGGCAGAAGAGTTGTAAAACCCATTTCATGAGCAAAAATATCTTCAGAATGAGAACTCAGAACAATGACTAATTAATCTCATCTCTTAAATTTCATTATGCATTCTCTTTTACTTACATCAGAGCTTATCATTCTCCACTGATCTCATTGTATAGACCGAGAGGTCATTGCAACAATAAAGTTTCTCGGCAAGCACTATCTTATCCCTTCCAAGATTTCTCAAAATAGCAGACGGATTTCCATGATGCCATAATGAGTGAATTGTGTTATTTAACATTCATTCCCTGGTAATATATAAAATTTTAAATAAGGATCAATTAAGTATCTTTAATATAAACAAGCTAATTTAAATGAATTCTCAAGAGCAAGAGAAAAGCAGAGCACAAAAAAGATGTGTGTAAGACACTGCATATTGTACAGTACTATTGTAAGACACTGCATATTGTATAGTACTATTGTGTGTAAGACACTGCATATTGTACAGTACTATTGTGTGTAAGACACTGCATATTGTACAGTACTATTGCGGCAATCCCCGGGATAGCCCAGTATCCAGGAACCTGCTCTTGGCCTGATACTTCTCTCTTGTGAGGAATACCATCAGGCACTTCCTTGTGCAAGGGAAGACAAACAGGGCAAATGAGGCTCCATGCAAATGTAGTGCTGGTCAATCTGTCCTTAAAGTGACCTGCCAGGAAAGCCTACTTAGCATCTCATGTATATGCAATGGGGTGTCCATGTGCTTCAAAGTGTGGATGCAATGTAGATCCCTCTTAGGTGCAAGTCATCCCTCTCTAAAATAGTCCAGATGTCAGTTAAATTATGGGTCTATGCTATCTCTACCTCTGGGAATTGGTTCTTCTCATCACCCAAATTCAAGAACCCCCTAAATCCCTCACCAAAAAAACAAAAACAACCTCAAGGCTCTTGAACCACAGGCCTCCTGGTCCTCCGGTCCCATTCTGTGGCATGTGAGCTACGCTTTCATCCACACTGTCAGTAATCTACATTTTCAGGATGACTGCTGGGGTGGGTGTCTTGTCCAGTTCATTGTTCAAGACACAAAGAACGTAAGCATGGCAACCTGTGGCACCTGGAGCCCAGGAAGAGAAGAATATTAAGTGTGGGTAACTTATAATACCACATCAGTACTCAGATTGTGGATAGCTTTTCTATGATCAAAAATGCCCATTGGAGACCGAGTAACTTTGTTCTCATGTTGTAACATTGTATATAATCAGATTATGATGTCCCTAATGATTCTGCAAGCCTCAGATTGGGCTCAGGAATGGGTTTGCTGAATCCTTTTCTCTAGAATTCAACAGGAAGGCTTTTGCTCTCAAGACATTATCTATTATCTATCTATTTATCTATCTATCTACCTACCTACCTACCATACATAAGCAGACTCTCTCTCTCTCTCTCTCTCTCTCTCTCTCTCTCTCTCTCTCACACACACACACACACACACACACACATTTATATCCTTCAGTGTTTCGAAAACACAAAAGCCCTTGCCCAACAGCACCAATGAGTTATGATCATGTATACAAGACCTACAAAAGGCAAGTTTAAACTTCTTCCAACAAAGACAGAAATAATTAAGTATTCAGATTTATTTCAGGAATTTCAAGATCTAATACAATACAGATGTCAGATATAGATACTATTACTAGTGGGTTCTATGGTGATATTTATTATATTTTATTTCTATAATACAGTAACATTTGTACAAATTTTGATTTATAAATGTGGAAAGTGATAAAAAATACCCCATAAGAGTTCTCGGGTCATAGTTTTCCAAAAACTAAGTTTGCAACAATTCTAGATTTTTAGTTTCATTTTATTTGTTTTGTTTGGTTTGGTTTTTGTTGTTCTGTTTGTTTATTTAGGACTCAAAAGCAAAGGAGCTTTGACTATAAATGTTTCACTATCAGTCTTAGACTGGGATGATTGACAACTTTTGCTGAGGTATTTTCTCTAGCAAAAGTTCCTGGTTTATAACTCATGTGTCAAACATTTCCATTCAGGGAAGAAAAGTATGAACAGATGATCATAAGTGAGCAATCTATCTCTTGGGACACCACCCCTATATGTATCTTGTCACCTCTCAAAACTGCTATTCAGAGAAACTGCAGGCAGAATTAATTCTGTAAGACTGTCCTTTTGCAAATGAAATTTTACAAGCGCAGTGGAAATCTACTGAAGCAGATGATGAGCAGATGCAAAAAGGCTTTGCCTTCCTGTAGTTTCCCATCTAACTAGAAAAGATCCTTTCCAAGGAGGACAAAATGGCAGCTCTAGTACTTGGCCCAGACAGGGACTAACGTAAATGGCCTTCCCTAAAACTCTTCACAGTATAGCAAAGTAGCCCTGGCATCTGTGAACATGCTTAGCCTTCCATTTTCTGCATCTACCTCCCTTTCTCCCACAGGCCCAAGCCCCCTATCCCCTTCTTCAGCTCTGGATAGTGTGCAACCAACTCCTTGGAATCTTCATATTTGTCGTATGTCTCTGTATTTGTACGTGTTATTACATTGCTGTGTTTGGTCCCTAAAAATCTAGGTGTTTTCGGTTTATTTTAGGATCTAAAATTCCCTTCTGAAGGGAAAGGGGATATGTTAAAGCTTCTCTACATCTTAGTCACAGTCCTAGATCTGTGCACTTGCTGAAGCACAAGAGGAAGTCTGGGAACCCAGCGTCTTCCTGCTGCTCCTCCCTGATCCGTCAGTTAGGGAGAGCAGTGGTGAATTGAGTTCTGACCCCACCACCCCTGGAGTGTGGTGAGGAAAGGAAACTAGAGGCCACACTGACTTGTTCCCCTCTCCCCCCACACTAACTGCCTTCGAGATCCTTCCTCTTCACATCTAGCTATAGGCTTGTTCTTCCCTTCTGTCTACAAACATCATTATTTAAATGATTGTCAGATATTTGAGGATGCTCAGAAGTCTATTCTATAATTATTGTGGCCCTAGGTCATACCTGCCTAGACAAATGGCTCTGGAGTGAGACCTTGAATGAGTGAAATCAAGTCTCAGTCAAAGGACAGTGCAAGAGGTGTGGAGGGTGCTGACAGGTCAGTGTCATGATCTGGGATCAAATATATTCTGGGCACAGAAGCTTGTGAAGAGAATCAAAGAATTGTGGCGACTTGACCGTGCTTACTCCGTTCAGTCTTCTATTCGGGACAGTTACTCCAGTTCATCTAATTAGCAGTGGGATTATGTTATGATTTTCAAGCTTCCTGCACATCTCCTGCCCTGCATCCCTAATTTCCTTCTTGATGGGTCTGCTTGGATAATGCACTCTCATTTCAAACTGAAACTAAAAACTCTGGGAAACTGGCTTCCCTCCAGGCTTCTCTCTTCCACAGCCAAGTAGACTCAAAACCCTGGAGGCATCTATGACTCTGATACTTAATCTGCTACCATAACAGGGGCTATGAATAAAGCCTACCAGCTCTTTACACAGAATAGCACTCCTCCCTTCTCTTCCAGCCAATTCTAAAAACTTGGACCCCTCTCTGCTCATCCTTGATTTATAGTGGTGTTCCTGAAAGACTGAAGATTAATAGCTCCTCAGCCTATGCACACCAAGACAGACATAGCTTAGGAGGAAATTTACTGAGGCGTCTTCTGCAGCTATCTGCTGCACTTATAAAGTACAGTGCTAGCAAGAGCTAGGAAAGCACGCACCTTTTCATCTGCTTGCAATCACTCTCACAAATCCTCATTCGTTTTTTCACTTTGATTTTTTAATGCCACACTGTGACTTTTCTATAGATACTGCCCCCCTGATCCCAGATCATGACACTGACCTATCAGCACCCTCCACACCTCTTGCACTGTCCTTTGACTGAAACCTGACTTCACTCATTCAAGGTCTCACTCAAGAGCCATTTGTCTAGGCAGGTATGACCTAGGGCCACAATAATTATAGAATAGACTTTATTTGAGCATCCTCAAATACCTAATTTTCTGTTTTCCTTCCATAAGAACAATTAAATTGGATACACATGGGATTAGTTATTTCTACAGAACTGGCTTTGTGCTCCGAGATCCTACACAACAAACCACAGCCATATTTAGGATACAAACAGAAACTGAACTTAGGTGTACACACTGTAATAAACATCCAATTTTCACTCATAGGAATCCAACTGCCCAGCTCACGCACAAATCAAGCACACACTACCTGTAGACCATTGTGTGATTTCTTGGCTTTGTTTCATGTGCAGTACATAGAGGCTTTCTTGCTAATGCTGCTGGGTAGCACTCTCTAAACCACTTCTGATTCTGAGTATTTCCTGATCATATATCATTCTTTGTGCAAATAAACTCTTTTAGATTGAACTGGTTTGAAGATCTTGAAACAATAGAACTCCTGTGTTTCTGTGGGGGTGTAGGAAGACCTCAAAAGAAACACTGCATCTCCCAGTATCATTAGCAGGTAGGTAGGACCACTGGCATATAAATGGGAAAGGGCAATCCTCTAGGCTACATAAGTTAGGAAAGGTACAAATTATTTAGGGAAATGTGGATGAAAATAAAACCACCGAAGCAGCATTCTAATTCTCTCTGTTCCAGTGGAAGAACAAAGCTAGGCTTGGGCATAGATTTTGAGAATGATAGAGCCATAAGAACTTACAAAAGAGAAATAAATCCTATGTTGTGTAACTTAGGTGTCCCGCATTAACACCTATACTAAACATCATAGAATTTTATATTTCCATCACAGTAGCCAAACCTATAGCCTAAAATAATCTTGTATTACTGTATTTTGCACCTTTTTGTAAACATCCTAGAATTATTAGATATCATGCCATTTGTACATATCTCCTTCACCTAGTGTGAAGGGAGACCACAAGTGCAGCGTACATGTCTTCTGAACTTGACATAACCATTGCCAATATGAAGCAGAGGAGCTGTGATGGCCTACAGAAGACCTTGGACAGCAGCCATAGCAATGAACTAAGTAGAATAATACACATGACAATTTTCTGTATCAAAAATTTAATATATTTAATATATACATATATGTATGTGTATGTATTTTGCCTACATATGTGTCCATGCACCCTGTGCATGCCTGGTACCCTTGGAGGCCAAAAAGGACATCTGATCCCCTGGGACTGAAGTTGTAAGCAGCTGTGAGCCACCATGGAGATGCTGGGAATCAAACCCAGGTCCTCTAGAAGTAGCCAGTGCCTTTAAGCACTAAACTATCTCCAGCCTAGTTATGAAATCTTCAAGTTGTTTTTGAGATCAAGCTCTGCCCTGATTCAATTACTCCCTACTGAGTAAAACATTGGCTTTTAAAATTGTGCTTTGCCCTGGGAGATTCCAATGGAAAGGCCGCTTTGGGCTGCATTTTGAAGATGGAAGATGACTCTGCACAGGGTGGACATGTGAAAGGCACCATCTGTCTGGCATCACGAGCATGAAGCAAGATGATAAATGACTTATTCCTCCAAGTGGAAATGGACTGTAGGAACACTGCAGTGCACTGCAATCCTATCAGGTAAAGCAGGCCTGAGAGCTTATAAAACATACCTGATGAAGGAAAGGGTTCCTCACCTAGACCCACCACTTAAAGAGGTGGATGCCCAACACGGAAATGAAGGTGGCTCCACTGGCCTGTCTATCCAGTCGGTGTGTCAAGGGACTAACAGGTAGTGAATTTCAGCCCAGCTAGATATCAGTATTTGCACAGCCTACTCTAGTTGGCAGTGCCTGTGTTTACACATCTAGAACTGTCACCCATCCAGTGGCCTATTCATTTATCTGGACTCTCATTCATTCCCTCATTCATCTGCTCTCAGAACTACTCTCATTTGTCCCTGCAGCTGGACTCAACTCTTCAACTCTGAGCCTAAAGCTGTCACAGCCTTCCTTGGCAGATCAGGTCATCTGTCCTGGCTGGTTTTATTTGCACCATTTACATCTTTATCACTTGCCGTGCTTCACAGTTAACTGAAATTTTTGCAGCCATTATTTAATCTAGACAAACAGAAAGACAGAGAGTAGATGGATAAACAATAGATAGATTGATGATAGATTGACAGATTGATAGATGATAGATAGATGGATAGATAGATAGATAGATAGATAGATAGATAGATAGATATGATGCTAGGTAGATACAGACATTTACAGTGTGAAGTATAGTGAATAATCTAAAAAGTTAACATTAGAAATTAACATTAGAATAAAATAAACTGTGCTCAAGTTGGTCAGGGTCAAGATAACAGGACCAATGAAACCACCCTATTATGTGAGGTTTCCATTGTGGAAAAACATAGGCATGTTCATGTATGTTTTTACCATACTACATTCATGACTTTTAGAACTGTGGAAAGAAAAGTCACAAGACCCTTACTTGAATTTCCAATTACCACTCCAGTTTCTTGGTATCAGGCTTTAGATTATGTAAGAGATGGAATGTTGACTAGGGGTTAAGACTCTCCGGAGGTGTCACTGCCCTTGAGATTCCTACACTCCTGTAAGTAACACAGATGAATTCATTTGCCACGCTAGACTTGATGAAACTTTTTTTTGTCTCTTTTATGTACAACTACCTCTAATACACACACCCCCTATACATATACATCTTTATCACTATTTGAATAATGAATAGACACAATGAGGGGGGAAGCAACTTGAAGGAACAGCCATACATGACATTGGTCTTCTGTCAGTCCTCTAATGCCAGTCTTACCTTCTGGTCTCACAGAGCATTATACTCTTCTACTCCTCTTAGAACATCACACTAATAGGATTTACAGAACAGGAGACAGCAGGTACTCTAGTTATCTTGAGGTGGCATCTGTGTGCCTTAATCCAGGAGATAATTTCAAAGTAATGACAATACTTGGCATCTTACTTTTACACTCTTGCCAACTTACTCATGTCCTTAAGGTTCTAGGAACAATACATTTCACGGGACATTTGTCTATTTTTACAAAGTTCAGAAATTCGTGGAGCTATTGATGATTAGAAATAGCATCTGAAGACTGGAGAGATGGCCCAGCGGGTAAACGCACTTGCCAGAAATCATGAGGATCTGAGTTTGAATCCCAGAATCCACATAAAAATCCAGGAATGGCAGGAAGGGCCAGGTGCATAGGCCTGTAAGTCCATTACTGGTTGGCAGCTATGAAAGATTGCTGGAACTTGGGGTCACCAGCATAGCCCAAAGACCAATGAGAGACTCAGTCTCAAAGCCATGAAATGGAGAGCAGTAGAGCAGGTCATCCATCCTCCTCTGGCCTCTGATTTCATGAACACAGGTGCATAGCAGAACACCTATTCTGCATATGTACGTACACAGCGCACACACATAAAATCACACATCACATAGTAAGCATAATGCTCAACTGCCCTGAGCAACTAGAAAGCTTAACGTGGGAAATTCCTACAGCAAGGGAAAGCTGCTCGGGACCCGATTTTCCAGCTGATCCTTGAGGCATCGAGTTCCGAGTGTGTTCATGTCTCCGACTCAGATGGGAATCCCTCGGAAAGCTACAAGAATCAGGGGCAACACCTGAGCTATAGCAGGGGCAACACCTGAGTTTTGAAGCCATTTTAAGCTCTTTTTGGCAAACCTTAGAAAATTAGAAGAAGAATTGCAGACTGCTGCTACCTCTCCTACAGAGATCAAGCTCAGTCACAGGATAGGAGTAACTAGGCTTCCAGAGCTCCTGACTAACTCACAAAACTGAACATTCAGGCTTCTTATATGAAACAGGCACTATTTATGTAAGATTGGACTTCAGGAAAAGCGGGTCTGAAAACCTATCAAACTTACCAGGCCAAGGAAAGGGTTTGAAAGAAAAACCGTTGGTTTAAGACCCCCAAGACCAAGTTCTCAGCTCAAAGGAGATTTATTTTCCACAGAGGGACAGAGAACAGGGAATAAGAGACAAATACAAGAGACAGAGAACAGGGAGAAGTGTAAGGAAACAAGAGAAAGAGGGAAAGGGGTATTTGTCCTGGAGGGGGACAAAGGACTGAGAGGAGACAGACTGTGGCACATAGAAAAATGGCAGTTTATAAAGGAACAAGGGGAAACCCCCTGTTAGGATGAGGTGTTTAGTTTTCATTGTGAATGTTAACTGGGTGAGCCAAAAGGGACTTTGGATTGCTGGACTTCAGTACTTTGATAGCTGGACCTTAGCAGTCAGGCTCAGGAGGAAAGGATGGCCCAATAAAAGCATGAACCTTGGTGCTAGCTGTAGGAATGTAATATGGCGGTTTTTAGCAAGGCAGAGGGAATAGAGAAGGTCAAGGCCTACCAAAGCCATGTTTTCCAGGCTGGGCTGGCCAGAGTCCTAGGGTTCCTCACCTAAATCTCATGAGGAGGTGGACACCTGACATTACAATGAAGGTGGAGTCATTGACCTGCCATCGGGCCATCTAGTGTATGGAATGCCTCAGTATGTTACATGAGCTGATGCACAGTTGTCCCGCTACGCCTGTCACAAACCATCTTTCCCCCAGTGCACATATGGGACTTTGGAGGACACTCGGTGATTAGGAAGAAATCATCCCAAGTGTGTGTGCAGAGGAATTTTATTGAATGTTTACATAATCAGGAAGTATATAACAGTAACTACAGTCCCACTTAGCAGTGCCTTGAATGATAGTAGAAAGGGAGCAATCCCAGAGGGCAGAGCTTATTTTAAAATGACTTGTCATTCACATATATAATTCACATATGTTTATATTCCTTGATATCAAGGATGCATGGTAGACGTGCACACTTGGCATTCAAAGTAAAAAGTGTGTCCTCCCAGCATTCCTCGTGGTTTCTCTAATACCCACCCTCATCTCAGTGAACCAGTGATGTGACTGTTACCAATTCAAATCAACTTTTCCTACTTCAGTACTGTGTGTAAAGGAAACCCTTTATTATGCATCCCATTCTGCCTCTTTATCTTGCTCCACATGTCTGTACAGTGCTCTAACTTTTTGTATGAGTTAGCAGTACATTTTCATATTTCATATTTCACGGTACATACACACATATTAGAATGTATCTATCTGCCTGGTCTTTCCTCTGAGGCATATTATAAACTGTTTGAAAAAAAAATTCACCTTCAAATTATTAACTGATGCGTTCCCATCTGTCTTTGACAAGTACTTAGAGAAACAATTAGGCCAGAATTTAAGTATAGATTTAACATAGGCAAACGTAAAATTGATCAACTGATGCCCAAATACAGTTTTTAGTCCAGTGTTCCTGAAAGATGGGGCCTGAGTCAGAGATATATACTAATAAACAAACTGTCTATAAATAGCTAGGGATTTATAAAAACAAAAAGGTTAAAGTGTTTGGTGGGAAAAAGATAAGACATAGCCGGAGTGCAAGAAGAATGGCTGTCACTGGCTGATCATTCACTACGAGACTTCCCCACACGTAACATTTCCAACAAACTAATGAATGAGAGTTGTCTCTTCATGCAGGCATTTCAGGGCTTACCAAAATGTTTAAAATTAGAGTTTGTCACTTATAGCATATGTGGACTCAGAACAGATTATCTGCATGACAATAACAATAACAATTATACAGATATCATAAGCTGTGGTACTATTATGACCCTTAGTATAATTGAGCATGATTGTTGAGTAGTTAAACCTGATATTCTATTAATGTGTCTGTGTGTGCGCATGTATGTGTATGCACAGGCCTGTGCATGTGTGTATACACAAGACAGAAGTCAAGTAGCTGTCATTCCTTTGGTGATGCCTACCACATTTCTTGAAATAGATTCTCATTAATCAGGAACTTACTCAGTAGGTTACACAAGTCAGAAAGCTCCAGGATCTGTCTTTGACTCCCCAGAACCATGTTTGCAAGCATGCTTCATCCTGTCCATCTTTTTTATGCGGTTCTGAGAATCAAAATCCGGTCTTCATGCCTGCAAGGCAAGCATTTTATCAACTGTGCTGCCTGCCGGGCCTTGATACTCAACTTAACATAGAAAAATGGAAATACTGCAATATCTCCCACTTTTAGTATTGATAAACCAGACCTTACAAAGTAATACCATTTGTTTTCATATGAAAAGCAAACTTGCAACTTCAAGTTGCAGTTTAATTTTTTTGGCAAATGATACACATACATATTAAATGATAAGTTTTAAATATTAAATATATTACTTTTCAATTATTTATTTTTCCTACACTATTTATATCATCAACAGTTAACAAACTAAACACAAATGGAATTTGCTCTCACTTCAGAACAGTTTAAAAAAATCAAAATGCCTTTCCAATTTTTTTCACAATGTAGTTACTTTAGCAATTTAGATAATTTTCTGATTTCTTATCATGCTCTTCAAGCCTATGAAAACTTTGAGTTGTACTTGAATATCATGTATGAAGCACCTGCCAGTTCTTTATTCTGTAGCAGAAACCCTCATATGTATGCAAAGTATTCACATAGCTTTATCCATTTTGGAAAGCAGTTTTTTAACTAAGTACATTATGATTTGGGCCAAGTAGACTCTGAAGTAGCAAAGCAATGTGCTGGGAAATTCACACCCACTACTGCCGAGCAACACAAGGATTCACAAGCGTTACATCATACCTGAAACTCATTGATAGCAGATCAACAAAAATATTTCTAGATTCAGTTATAGAAATAATAATTAGATTTAACCATTCAACAAGCAATTCTCAATTTCAAATATAAGCAGGTTGGGATGAAAAGTCTACTTCTATATTAAAATCCCACTTGAATATTATAGGATACATCACATTGTATAAATAATAATGTTATCTCAAGCCGGGCGGTAGTGGTGCATGCCTTTTTTTTTTTAAGATTTATTTATTCTTTTTAAAATAATATGTGATTTATTTCATTTTATTTTTTATTTTCTATATTCTTTGTTTACATTCCAAATGATTTTCCCTTTCCTGATTCCCCCCTCCCCATAAGTCCCATAAGCCCTCTTCCCTCCGCCCATTCCCCAATCACCCTCTCCCATTTCTCTCTCCTGGTACTCCCCTACAATGCTGCATCAAGCCTTTCCAAGACCAGGGCCCTCTCATTCCTTCTTCTTGGGAATGGTTTCATATGTTAATTATGGCTTGGGTATTCATAGCTTCTTGGCTAATATCCACATGTATTCTTTTGTGATTGGGTTACCTCACTTAGGATGATATTTTCCAGTTCTAACCATTTGCCTAAGAATTTCATGAATTCATTGTTTTTAATTGCTGAGTAGTATTCCATTGTGTAAATATGCCACATTTTCTGTATCCATTCCTCCACTGAAGGGACATCTGGGTTCTTTCCAGATTCTGGCTATTATAAATAAGGTAGCTATGAACATAGTGGAGCATGTGTCCTTATTGCATGCCAGGGATTTTAATCCCAGCCCTTGGGAGGCAGAGGCATGTGGATTTCTGAGTTCGGGTGAGTTCCAGGACCTCCAGGGCTACATAGAGAAACCCTGTCTCAAACAAAACAAAACAAAACAAAACAAAAACATTATCTCATGAAAGTTTGGGTCATGATAATATTGTAAAAAAACAAAACAAAACAAAACAAACAAAAAAAACAAAACAAAAAAAAAAAAACTATCAACCTGGGAGACATGTCCTTGTATGTTTCTATTCAACTAAGTTAGTACGTAATGTTACCTTGTGTCCAATCTGTGGCCCACAAGCTGCATGAATCCCAGGACATGGATGAATTCAGCCATCACATTTGTAGATGTGATGCAATTGTACCACATTACAACGTGAAAAGTCTGGACATCCCTGATGAGGTTTTAAGTGTTTAGTTTAGGCAATCAGGGCGGAATGAACTGTGCTCTGAAATAGCTGACATGTGAGGTAGTAAAGAAGCTCATCATTGGCCTCGATAGCTTGACCCCAGAACACACCCCCTTTCTCTCACACATCATCTCTAACTTCCTGTTACGCCCCCATGCACAACAGCCCACAGAGAGAAACATTAAGAAACTGTCTCAGGCTAAGGATTTGTCTATATATTGCAGAATGTTATTTCAAACTACCTTTGGGCTACAATCCTATTGTCTTAACAGGAAGCATCTAAACCAAGGTTCCAATGAATCTGCCAACAATTCTTCATGCATATTCCTTTCCCTAGAGTTTATCAAACATGCACTAGAAACATGGAGTAATTTTGGAAACTGGACTACATCTATTAACTTTCCTAGTTGTTTATTATATAAACTTTATAAAAAAGCCTGTGAGTTTTCTTATCAAAACTATACATAATTACTGTGGGAAATTTGGGGAAAATATAGAAGAAGTTATCTTAACTGTGACCACTTAGCAAACTTACTAAGTGAGTGGGCAGTCTCCATTGTGTCCACAAACCAGCTGACTTGTGTCCAGGAAATGCAGAGAAGATGCAGAGTCTACAGTGGTTGGGGAGCCTGTCTCGGGAATCTGTAGCATTTCTGCTCCTGGGTTGATTTGTATGCAAGAATGGGTACCAGGTTAAGGATAAGATTCGTTATTCATAAGCTTGTTTGTGCTGGTTATACCTTTAAATATGTTTATAAAATGTAATTAAATGTCACAGAGACTACAAAATTATGAGGATAAAAGAAAGACAGTTATTGAGTCTATAAAAATAATGGGACTTCTTTGGAATGACTTGATAAAAGTGATTAAATTTACTGTTGAATTGGATGTGGATGTAATAAATTTTAGACGCAATTATCTGGACTCGTAACTTTTTCAAACATATTTAAAACCTTGCTGAAGAATCCAAAATTTTCAGAAGAATTACAAAATATATTTTTAATGATCATTTATATAAGATATATAATACATATATTATTCCAAAGAGCATAAAAACATCAAGACCAGCAAGATGGTTTCAGCCAGTAAAAACACTTAAAGCCAAGCTCAACAGCCTGAGTTCTATTTCTGGGACCCACATGGTGAAAGAATTGATTCCCTCAAGTTGTCTTCTGACCTCCACACATGTGCACACCCACCCCCACACATCCACACACAAAATAAATGAATGAAGGAATCAATCATTTTATATAAATTACAAAACAAGCAAAAGCCTATATCTTTCCAAAAAATGTGTGACCATTTATTGGTTGAAAGTGTAAGCAAAATACTTAAGGTATAAAAGCATTCTCTTTACTTTTGATTCGATGTTTGGCAGTGTTCAAATTAACTAGTGAACTAATGAGTCATAGTCATTTTGACAGTCATCCCCAGTCATACAGGAACAGTGTTACTCCAGGAGTTTAACACAACCACTTCATATGGGTCAGGCGTAGTGAATAGTGTGTTTGCGAAAATTTAGCTCTCTTAGGTGTTGTCAATACATGACCACATAAGAACATTTTTCCATAGGCCAGTCAATTTGTTTTCTAAAATATTTTTTCCAAATCTGTTTTAGTCCTTTAATATCCTGCTATAATAAAAGATTTTATATTCCTTTAAAGGGTCTAATTCAGTGTGATTTTTACCTCTTTTGTACACCTATAGGCTAAAAAGTTAAATCCAAATATTAAACAAAACTACCATTCTGAGAGCGCTCCCTCATGTCTCCTTTCCAGTCCATTTCCTTCACTATTCACTCCTGGGCATCAAATTATTATATTTACAAGCCAAGGAAACCATTACTTACATGTAGACTTGATGTAATTGAATCATGGTATTCTTATAACCTGAGGATACCATTAGGTTTATGTAAATTGAATCATGTAATGTGTATGCTTTTAAAAATAATTATTTATTCATTTTATGTAAATTAGTACTCTGTAGCTGTCTTCAGACATACCAGAAAGGGCATCAGACCCCTTTACAGATTGCTGTGAACCACCATGTGGTTGCTAGGAATTGAGCTCAGGACCTCTGGAAGAACAGTCAGTGTTCTTAATTGCTGAGCCATTTCTCTAGCACCCAGTAATGTGTACTTTTTGTTTCTCATTAATTTTTCTCAACAAAATAATTCATTCATGGTTTTGATCATAAGTGGTTTGGTAGTAGTATTCCATTGCATATGTCACAGCCTGTTTAACTTTATCCTGTGGGTGATATTCAGACTGGTTTCAGATTTTTTTGTTTATTTTTTTATTTTCTATATTCTTTGTTTACATTCCAAATGATTTTTCCTTTCCCGGTTCCCCCCTCCCCATAAGTCCCATAAGCCCTCTTCCCTCTGCCCCTTCTCCAATCAACCCCTCCTACTTCTCTGTCCTAGTAATTCCCTACAATGCTGCATCAAGCCTTTCCAGGACCAGGGCCCTCTCCTTCCTTCTTCTTGGGAATGATTTGATTTGTGAATTGTGCCTTGGGTATTCAGAGCTTCTAGGCTAATATCCACTTACCAGTGACTGCATTCCATGTGTGTTATTTTGTGATTGGGTTACCTCACTTAGGATGATATTTTCCAGATCCAACCATTTGCCTAAGAATTTCATGAATTCATTGTTTTTAATAGCTGAGTAGTATTCCATTGTGTAAATATACCACATTTTTTGTATCCATTCCTCCATTGAGGGACATCTGGGTTCTTTCCAGCTTCGGGCTATTATAAATAAGGCTGCTATGAACATAGTGGAGCATGTGTCCTTATTGCATGTCGGGGAATCCTCTGGGTATATGCCCAGGAATGGTAAACTTTCTTGTGCAAGTCCTTTTGTGGGTGTACATTTGCAGGTCATTAGATAAAGACATGCTGCATTTTATAAGAATCTACATATTTCTCAATATGATTTCATATCTAGCCAACACGGTGAGAGATCTAGTTACTTCAGGCCCCTCTCACATTGAATGTTCTCAGTTATTTCTATTTTACTCAATTGCAGAGGTGTGATGTCATCTCATGGTTTTCTTTTGTACTCCATAGATTAAGGCTGACAGTGGTCCTTTCTTAGTGTTTTGTGGGTGTTCTTTCAATACATGCATTCTATAGCACAGATATTCTTCCACATCTTCTCTGCAACCTATCCAGTCTTTCCTGCCTGATTCAATTTCTCCCATCTGAGAGCCAGAGAAGTAACCCTACATTGTCTTCAGGAAAATCATTTGGCTTTTCTCATGCTCTCTCCTGCCTCCCTTTCGCACCCTTGTCTTTATTATAATCCTCTTTCCCAGACCAAACTGGATAAATGAGGGTCATGAATTTGGCTACTTGCAGAAATGCAAATGAGGTTCTTTAGGGTTCCAAATTTTCAGGCACATTTTATTTACACCTTGTCAGGGAAAACAGGTGTGGTAATTTGACTTTCCATTACTGCTTTCTTAGTCATATTCAGCGAAGATGCTTTAAAGCAAAGGCTTGAAATATTGGTTCATCCAACTAAGAGGCTAATACACCAATTGTGGCTGAAATCCTAAACCAAGACCATTTCCACAGAGAACTCTAGATTCTGGATATTTGGGGAATATCCAATTAGTACCAAAATGGAACAGGAGGAAAGATCAAGAATATTCCTCCATAAAGAACTGGAACAAGGGTACACTGAGGAAATGAACGCTTGATTACACCAGGAATAGGCAACAAAGTGGCTCAGCAAGTAAGGGTTGTCAAGGCTGACATTCTGAGTTGGATCCCTAGGGCTCTAAAAGTGAATAGAGAGAATTGATTACTAAAACTTACCCAGTGACCTCCCCATCCTCACAAGCATACACACATACACACAAGTAAATAATGTTTAAAAATTTACCCTACATGTCCTTTGCATGTATATTATGGCTTCTGGTTTTGTGTTTTTATGGGATTCCTGAGTCGTCTTCCCCAGTCTCTGTCAATCTCATTCATATCTTACTTAGAAGTTCATTAAATTAGAAAGTTTCACATTTATTACAAAGTTTTACAAAAAAGTAACAGTAGTGTCACTTTCTTCAACAAATTTCCTCTTGAACTCTTCCTGAGATTTATGAGAATCACTTTCAAATATTTTCTATACATTGAATAAAACCTTGCTATGACAGGGAAAAACATAAAATGTTATAGTGAATGTAATTATTCAAAATAATCTAACTAGCAAGCTGGCAGTTTAAGGTGGAGGAGGTATTCTTTATGCAATTGATAGGTCATTTTTCTTAAATTGTTCTCTCTAGTCCAGATATTGAGTATCCAAATTATAGTTCAAGTCTACAGTACATTCTGAATTTATTCTCTGATTTATTTTTTTCAATAAACTAAATCAAGATTTCAAATTGGAAATCAAAGTATTGCAACAGCAAAAACAAAAAACCACGAAAAAAAAAAACTACAAAGAACAGAAAACACATTGAAGTTTATTTCTTACCCATTACAATCCAATAAATTATAAATTATAAATGCCAACAACACAACATACAGTGGCTAAATTATACAGGGAATTACTTTGAAGTTTTCAGTTTTTGATTTTTTGACAGTTCAGAAGTGTGTTTTCCAGAAGTTTACATTTCCCTTGTGTGACATCATGGAAACTTACCTCCTGCTTCATATATATATATGAAAAAAATCTTATTGTTTGGATAAGAACCAAGGAGAAATGCATCTAATCATGTTACTTAATAACTAGAAACTTGAAAATGATCTTATCCCTAAATTGTATGCTTACAGCAAATTCTCACTCCAAAAAGATGATAAGAAAACAGTTTCTCCCCTTCCCCATAAATATCAATTAGGATGCAATCCTTTCCCCAACTTAGAAACCCTAACACTGATTGATGGACAAAAAGCAGAGACATTGAAAACGAGAATGCTATAAAATGTGTTTTCATCATTTCTGCAGCCTTGAAGGACCAACTGTGAACGCACAGGAGGGGGCCATATATCCTTGCCATTATCCAATTGACCCAAGTGTCAAGAAATCAAAACGTCTTTTGTAGTGTTTAGAAGAAATGAGGATTAGAGATGGGAGGGGCGGAAGCTGCTGCCTATTTCTTGACACCTTTTAAAACTAGACATTTCATTTAATGTTGCATGCATTATTCTAAAATGGTAATTAGCCTGAAAATATATGATAAACACATGCTAATGAGAAAGGCAACAAGGGCAAAAACTCCACTTTCATAATGCAATCATAAGAGAAAGAGTTTTAAGTATAGATAGGGAAATTACCATAAGTGTCAAGGCTCACAAAATATAATAAAATGGATTGATGTGTTTTATGCAGGCTAAATCACTGATGGGGAATTCTTATCTATACAAGACTCCCAGCTGATAGAAAAGCAGCCCCACCACATAACAGCAACTTCTACACAACACTGCCATTTCATTTTACATTTTCCTCTCGATGTACACTGAACTCATAAATCAAAAATTTTCCTATATGTGGTAAGAATATCAATTCTTTCAAATGAGAGAGAAATGTTTTTAATAAAATATGTGCTGAAATGGAAAAATTAGAAAAATATCAATTAGTTTTGCAAATGATACCTTTTTTTCCTCTCAGGAGTGAATACTGATATCTCTATTATTAAGCTTATAATGAAGACCTCTACATAAATCTAAATTATCCAGACCAAGCCTTAAGTACAAAGTATAGACTTAGGTTTGTATTAGGATATTAAATAAGATATATGAAAAAATAATTCAGTGTTATTGAAGCTTTCCCAGGAGATACCATCAAAATAAACTCAAAGGATTGATTAGAAGATGGAATTAAACCAAGCAAGCAAAGAGAAGAACTTAGGAAGAGAACAAGCAGGAAAAAGGCTAAATTCTTGAGTTCTGTGCCATCTCTCCTGCCCTAAGTTAAAATTTTTTGAGGAAAGAAACTGAGGAAAAAAACATATTAAGTGTTGAAAAGAGAATAAAGTTGGATATATATTTCAGCAAGGGGCTCTAAAATCAGTAGGATGCAATGTTTTTGAATCTTCTTTGAAGACCCCAGGAATAGCAGAAATGAGAAAGAGACTAAGGATGAAAACTATCCACCATGACTGAACACTTTGCTATATTAACTACACACAGGCAACAGCAACCCATGGTGCGGTAGTTTTTAGTCCAAGCAAATAAATCAGATTACTATCTCTTGACAGGTTACATAAGCCAACTGGGGAACATGAGGGCTAGTTGTCTGATTACTGCTCTAGCTTGAGGCATGAACCTGGGAGAGAGGGGCCTAAAAACCAAGGTGGGCTAAAGTCTCATTCAATATCAACTTTATTCAGAGCATCAAACGATTTATACTTTGAAGGTTAAGAAGAGTCACATGAGTAAAGTGTACCATCACAAGGACAAGCCTCGCATGACAAAAAATGTTTCCCCAGAGGCACATGAACAACAAGAGCTGAAGTAAACTGACTCCCATCTGCTAACCCTGACAGGAGCAGGAAAACATATTCCAAGAACAATTCTGTGTTTTGAAGAAACTGAGGTAACAAGACTCTTGCCTTGTTTCCTTGGAGTTTTCTCACAAGCACCCAGAAATTCCCTCACACAACTCCATTTTGAACTGTGTTCTAACAATTGTCCAAACACTAGCTACACTATATTTGTCAGCATTTTGTCTAAGCTCTGCCTCACAGGTACCTGGCAACAGCCAGGTATGCCTGACTCACTATAAAACGGGTGTGCTTGCCCCCTCCTCTCCCTTTTGCTTTTGCTCTTGCCTTCCTGCTCCCACTCTGTCCTCTTATTCTTTCCCCCTCTCTCCCCATTCCCTTCCGCCTCTCTCTCCACATACTCATGACCGGCCTTCTCTCTCTCTCTCTCTCTCTCTCTCTCTCTCTCTCTCTTTCTCTCTCTCTCTTCTCTCTCTCTCTCTCTCTCTTCTCTCTCTCTCTCTCTCTTTCTCTCTCTCTCTCTCTCTCTCTCTCTCTCTCTCTCTGCCTCTGCCTCTACTACCCTCTTAGTTCCCCTCTCCATGCCTTGAATTAACTCTATTCTATACTATACCATTGTGTGACTGGTCCCTCAGGGAGAGGGGATGCCTCAGCATGAGCCTGTGGAGGTTCCCCCTCCTCCCATACCTGACTACACCCCCACAAAACATATCCCCTCTCTCTTTATATAAACACGTCAATACTTTTATGGGAAAAGAAAAGAAGTTGGTACCAGGAAGTAGAGTATTGCTGTGATAGGCCTAATTATACTATTGTTTGGAAGCAGACTTTGGACTAGAAAACTGGTTGAACATTAGTGCAGCTCAATGGTCCATGCTAGGAGAAGAATAGAGACAGTTGTGCTGAGATTATGGAGCCCAGGCTCAAGACGTTTCAGAGGGAATAATATTGGAGACCAATTTTGTCATATTTTGGCAAAGGATATGACTGCTTTCTGCCCCTTGTCATTGCAGACGAATCCACCTAACTGTTATTGATTCCTCTTAGGCTCCTCAGGCCCCAGGGCTACCTTGGACAATAGTGGAGGACTTGAAGAAAGTGGAAGTCACCAGAAAGATACCAAGGCTCCAACTAAAAGGCAAAAGGAGATAGCGACCATATCATTAGAAGTCAAGTCAGCCTACCTGGACCAACTGGCCAATGAATAGAGGCAGACAGAGAATGATGTAGAGAACACTGATACAGACAAAACAATTAGCCATAAGAAGTTAAAGTAAATTACTGAAATTAGTAAAATAACAAATGTGGCATTTAAAACTACATAGTCACTAAGAAATTAACTGAAAATTGTAATAAATTGGAGGAATGGGTATGTGGTTATTACTGTGGTCAACTTTATAGGATATAGAATTACCTGGAAGATAAACCTCTGAGCATACTTGTGAAGGATTGTCTAGATAAGATTAACTGATGTGAGAAATGGTCCTGAAACTATGGATAGCACCATTTGACCAGCCTGGCTCCTAGACCGGAAAAAAAGAAGAAAGAAGAAGAGGAGGAGGAAGGAAGGAAGAGGAAGAAGAAGAAGAAAAAGAGGATGAGGAAGAAGAAGAAGGAGGAAGAAGAAGAAGGAGGAGGAGGAGGAGAAGGAAGGAGAAGGAGGAGAAGGAGAGGAGAAGGAGAAGGAGAAGGAGAAGGAGAAGGAGAAGAAGGAGAAGGAGAAGGAGAAGGAGAAGGAGAAGAAGAAGGAAAAGAAGAAGGAGAAGAAGAAGGAGGAGGAGAAGGAGGAGGAGGAAGAGGAGGAGGAGGAGGAGGAGGAGGAGGAGGAGGAGGAGAAGAAGAAGAAGAAGAAGAAGAAGAAGAAGAAGAAGAAGAAGAAGAAGAAGAAGAAGAAGAAGAAGAAGAAGAAGAAGAAGAAGAAGAAATCAAGCTGAGTTCTAAGCATTCATGAGGAGAAGGAGAAGGAGACACCGTTCTTCTAGAGAATAACAATGAGCCTCTACAGTTCTAGTCAATAATGTCAAACTGGTAAATACAAAGACAGGAAATATAATGTGAAACCAACATCGTTCTTCCTGACGGTGGATGCCAAGTGACCAGCAGCTTCTAGTCCTGCCCAGGATGGACTATACTCTCAATTTGTGAACCAATAAAATCCTCCCTTCCTTAAGTTGATTTTGTGGGCCATTCATTTACAGCAACAGAAAAGTAGCTAGGATAGAATGGAAGCAATAGAATATGAAAAACTTAAGAAACTATAAAAAAATTACATTATTTAGCATGCCGTATCATCATAAGAATAAAGACAAACAGAATTAAATACTGGTTTTATGCCCTAGCTACTGCATCTGATGTCTCCTTCCACAGCCTAGCAGATGCTTAGCTTCACCTTTGTTTATAGCTATGCCAAAGGTGATCATCTTATGCAGGCTTCAATTTATTTCACAGTATGGCTCCACAGGTCAAGTGTGTGCTCCCTCTGGTAGCTTTCCATCTGTACCTGAGAACCTCTCCGACGCCAGAATGAAGTGACCCCACGCATGACGTCTGTGAACCAAATGAGGGATATAGAAGTCAATGGTCAAATGTATTCTCACGCCCATCTTTGAACAGATCATTCTCAGAGTATCCCACACACTGATGATAAGATGCGTAATTGCCCACAGTGGGACCAACTCAACAATGCCCCTTTATAAATCCATATTTTTCATTCCTCCTACTTTTGCCCCTCTCTGTATGAACACTCCTCAAATAAACTATTTTCTTCTTGTCCTAATTTCAGAAACTACTCACGGGGAAACTCAGATGACGACATCTCTTCTGCATCCTCCAGTTTTGAGGTATTGGCATATAGCCTTTTCTACTTCTTTAGACTATTCACATTATCCATCACACAGATCATACAACCCTCTCACAATTATTACATGTGAAACCAAGTCTTAATTTCTCTGTCCTGGATCAACAACAACTGTCACTACACACTAGACATTCACGGCATAGTGAAAATGATTTCCTGAGGCAAAGAAAATTGTACTTTTAGGCCCACAATGGAGAATAACAATGAGCCTCTACAATTCTAGTCAGTAATGTCAAACTGGTAAATACAAAGACAGGAAATATAATGTGAAACCAACATCACTCCCCTGATGATTGAGCCCAAACCACCTTCCTTCATTTTGCAAAATAGCACACAATAATGTTTGCTTCTCAGAAAGCTGAGATGAGTTTTTAATGGTTCTCAAGTCCTTTTTAAGGGCTTTCCTGCTGAGAGTTCACAATATATTATAGATTTAAACTATCCACAGATATTAAAAGACTACAGCAAATATGAAGTGGCGTGGGCAAGGAGTCAGAAGCTGAGACTGCTCGATCCACCTCTGCTTCTTTTTTTTTTTTTTTTCAGTTTTAACTTCCAAGCAAGCACGGCAAACCTCCTAACGCTTTTGTTCCCTTTTATATAAAAACAGTGGCGATTCTGCTAAGTTTCAGGAATTGTTATTGAGGTTAATAAACCAACATATATATAACAAAAAGCAACTCTTAGAGAATTATGAAGTTCAGTGGAAAATCAGAACATTATTCTACCAGTCAGAAGTAGACACTGGCAGTCCCTGAATCATTGAGAACTGTCAATTAGGAAAATACCAACTGTGGACAGCTTTAAGAATGAGTCCCCATGAGCTATGGCCAGGTTTGTAAGATGCCGGCCCAAAGAATCCCACTGACAATACACTGCATGTCATCACACTGATTTTTAAAAGTATGAGTCACTTATTAACACTTAAAGATCAAGGGGAGTTAACCTCAAGAAGTCAAACTCATATAATTAATGTAAAAATGAATGTAGTCACGTGCCCTGGGATTTGTGATAGTCATTGCTCTCAGAGTACAGTAGGGCCTTGCCCTCCATGACAGAGAATGTGCAGTGCCACAGTCCCATTGCACTGCTGACTTCTGTTAGTGTTTGGACTATCAGGTGGATCCCTATGATGGATGATGTTGTAATGATTCTCCTCATGCAGAACAGAGATAGGTTGACAGACTCCCTAATGATCAAAAGGGAAGCTTTGAAAGTTAAAGAAAGGATGTCAAACTAAGGAAGAAAAGAGAAAGGCAGTGTTCCAAAAGACATATGGTTGGAAGCTAATGTTAGGACAGAATGGAAAAATAGAGAAATTCCCATTCTTGGCAGAATGAAAAGTCTACCTATTATTGTGATGATTAAAGAGCTTTCCCTGCTGTGCTATGAGGTGATGTAATGCTACATGGTACATATATCTCCTATAGAAGCCACCTTTCCCATTATCTTTTTCCTTCTGATGCTGAAAAAAGGCCTTCTGCTTTTTACTAGTGACATGGCCACAATATATATATATATATATATATATATATATATATATATATATATATATATATATTTCAATTTTACTTGCAGCAAGGAATGTCATAAGACTGAGTTCTAGCCAATAGGATGTGAGCATGTGCACTTCAGCTTTGTGTTGTTGGAACAAAATACCTGACACAGGCTATTTATGAAGTAAGACACAGGCTTTTTTGGTTCACAGATCTGGAGTTTCATCTACAAGACTATACAACTTCTATTGTGTCAGTGCCTCGCAAGGGATGCACATAAATAAGGTCATCAGTATATGGAGGAATGAGCATTAAGGTCACAAGAGAAGAACAGAGTATATATGATTTGTGAGAGACACTGAGAAAGAATGGAAAATTCAGAGAAAAGACATAGAAACAAAAAAAAAGCAAGCTTTCACAATTTCTTCCAAGGTTGAGCTTCTACAATTTCTTCCAAGGTATAATCAGAATAACTGAAGGGTTTCCTGCTAATTCCCATCTCACAAAGGTCTACGTCACTTCACAGTACTACCACCTTGGGGAGCAGGTATTTACAAATGGGCCTCTTGTGGCTATTCATCCAATCACAGCAGAGGGGAAACGAGAGATATTACTCTGAAGACACAGGGTGAGAAGGAAGAAATATATCTCATGCTGCTATCATCCCTTCATACTGATGTCTGTGTTGCGGACACAAGAGAAAGTTGTGTTGACAAACACCAACAAGGCTAACAATGCAGGAATAGCAGTCACAGTATAGAAACTGGGTCCCTTTGTGACCCATTGAGGCAGTCAGAATGCCAGAATCAGACTTTCAATGATTAGAAGTTTATAAATCAAGAAGAATACATTTTTATGATATCTAAGTAGTTGTGAATAGGATAATCTCTTATATACAACCAAATATATATGCCCTAAATAATATTTCAAAAACTTTCAATAAAAACTGGGTACATCATAGGTTTGACTTAGTAACTATCTTAATTTCTTTTCTATTGCTCTGATGGCATACTCTGACCAAAGCAACTTAAGGGAGAAAGGACGTATATTAGCTCACAATTTGAGGTACAGTCCATTATATCAAGAGTTTGAAGTATCTGGTCACATCACATCTGTAACTTTAATTTTTTTTTCAGATCCTATTTTTAATGATGGTTCTTAAACACTTTTTACCTTCCTTTAAGCCCACCACCCACTTGCAGTAATGGAAAAGAAAGGATGGGGTGGTGGGTAAGTGGACCTGTTTAGGAAGGTTCTTTGTAGCAGCTCTCATCCGTATTGTCTGGAAATTAACAGGTCTGTTCAGTTAACAGGTCTGCAGCAGCAGTTAGATCCACTTGCAAAGACTAGCAGTTCAGTTCAGGAGAGTTCAGACAATAAACAGGAATCAGCAGCGGTAGCACTACCTCGCAGAGACAGCCAGGCCTAAGCCTTGGTTTGAGTCAACAGGAGGGACCACAGGAATGCCAGGAGAAGTTCTCACCTGTGCCTCTCTCAACAAAGATGAAGATAGGGATTCACAAGCATTGCGCAGCTAACTTTGTAAGCAAGCCAAGGTCAGTTTCCATAACTGTCCTGTTTGTTTTATATTTTCTCCGAACATCACATGTCCTCCACCTGTCTTGCCTCAGCTCATGGGTGTGTCTCGGCTGACATCACTCTGCCAATCAACCTCGAGAGTCTGAGGAAGAGTCAAAAAAGCCTCAGCACACCACCAGTTGTTGTTTTGTTTGTTTGTTTTCCTTGGTGCATTTCTCTCTATGCTTTACAAAAATGTAAGGTGGACCAATACATGTGTGTTAGGGAAGAATCGTTCATCATGAGTCCTTTCGCATGCTTGCTTTAGCAGAACATCCTTTCCCCTGTGTCCACTTCAGTTAAACATTACTTCAACCAACTTTCCAAGAACTCTTAAGTTTCCACTTCACACATCGATAATTAAAAGCACAGAAAAGGAGGTGTGCACTCTGTTGGCAGTTAACTGCCTCTCTACAATATTCCAGCCAGGGAATGGTGTCACCCACAGTGGGTAGGTTTTCTCCCCTCAAGGAATACAATTAAAATAATTCCCCACAGGTATGCCCAGAAGCCCAAGTCCTAGATGATTCGCAATTCTGTGAAGTTGACAATATGAGTAGGCATAAATAAAACAACACTAATTCATAACAAGAAAAACATCTTACTTAACAATGGGAATTTATACTCACTAAACTTGTCTCAGAAAAAGAATTCTGTCCACAAAATGGTAAACTCCTAATGTTGCTTTTTGCTTTAATTTTTTTAAATTTCACATATCTTTTGAGTTCTATATTCAAATATAAATTTTGTGACTTTAAAAACAAAAAAGAGTATCCTATCCTGAGGTACATAGACTGGTACCTAATCTTTTATATTTTTTTTTGAAGGTAATGCTATGGTGTCTTTCAAGAAAAAAACACTTAAAATAATAAACTGAAGTTCACGACATCTTGTTAATCTGTTTTGCAAGGACAATGAAAACTGGTACATTAAACTATTCATTAAACACATCTTTATGCATTTTCTATCTATACTACTTCTTGGAATGTTATCAGTTTAGTTATTAAAAAATATTCCTGTGAACTTTGTAGTGATTACTATTACTCTGGCATCATTATATAGAATGAAAATTAGGGTTCAGTAAACAGTGGGTAATAATAATACACTTTATAATATTGAAACTACAATGGCCCGCTAATGGTAATCAACCTGCAGGCTGGCATCACTTCCTACAGCTTTAAGTGGTCCACAAACAGCATGATGAGGCCAGGTGATGGTTGTGACATAGCCTAGATTGCTTTTGTACTAGCTGGTTTTATGTCAACTTGATACAGGCTATAGAGTGATAAGAAAGGAGGGAGCCTCCATTGAGAAAATGCATCCACAAGATCCAGCTGTAGGGCATTTTCTTAATTAGTGATTGATTGGGGGAGGTCTCAGCTCATGGTGGGTAGTGTCATCCCTAGACTGGGAGTCCTAGGTTCTAGGAGCCTCTGCATCAGCTCCTGCCTCTAGTCTTAGGGCCTTGCTTTAGTTCCTTCTCCCCAAGTTGCTTTTTAGTCATGGTGCTTCACCATGGCAATAGAACCCCTACCTAAGACACTCTTTAACCCTGAAAGACCATGGGGTTTTGGTGGTGGTGGTGGTGGTAGGTTTGTTTATCTGTTTATCTGTTTGTTTGTTTTGACTCTTCTTACCACCTTACTTAGGACATTTTGTCTACCCCACTACACCCACTTCATAGACATTTTCCAGGAGTATTCTAAGAGAGAGAAGAGCTCAAAGGATCAGACTAGAAAATGCAAAGAAGAGACACAGCTGCGTAAGAGATGCTCTCAGTTTGAGGGTCTCATAAGATGAAACAAAGTAGATCTAAGATCTTCATTGAAACTGATCTGCTAAAGCATAAAACAAGACAAATTCCTAACAGAAGACTTTCCAAGACTAAGAATAATTCCTCTGATGACAAATTCCTGTGTCACTTTTTTTTTTCAGAAACCAATGCTAAATAGAATAGAGAACAATAAATCTTGCTGGTTGTTCTAAGATTTTCAAGCCACCCCTTCATACCAGTCTAACTTAAACAAATTTATTTTCACATCAGTGTTTAGAAGTCTTAATTCAAACAAAAATTTACATGCCTCAGTGAAGAAAGTATTTAGATGATAAATATATTTACACTAATATGCTTACTAAAACATATATATGCTGAAAACAAAATATAATTGCATAGAAAAATTAATTCTGAAATGGAGAATTTTGTATAAAATATATGACAGTTGAATCATCATAAAATAATAACAATAAATAATTTTTATTATATATTTGCTTTATTTACATTTTGAATGTTAACCCCTTTCCATGTTACCTCACTGAAAACCCCCTATCCCATCCCTCCTCCCCCTGCTTACCCCCACCCAATTTCCTGACTTGCATTCCCCTATTCTGGAGAATTGAGCCTTCACAAGACCGACAGCCTCTCCTCTCATTGATGTCTGAAATGGTCATCTTCTGCTACATATGTAGCTGTAGCTGTGGGACCCTCCATGTGTACTCTTTGGTTGGTGGTTTAGTCTCTTGGAGCTCTGGGGTATCTGGTTAGTTGATATTATTATTCCTCCTAAGGAGCTACAAACCTCTTCAGCTCCTTGGGTCCTCTCTCAAGTTGCCCCATTGGGGACCCTATTCTCAATCTATTGGTTGGCTGTGAGCCATGGGTGTTTTGATCTACTTTCCAATAAGGATAAAAGTACCCACACTTTGGTCTTCCTTCATTTTGAGCTTCATGTGGTCTGTGAGCTGTATCTTGGGTATTCCGAGCTTTTGGGCTAATATCTACTTATCAGTGATTGCATACCTTGTGTGTTCTTTTGTGATTGGGTTACCTCACTCAGAAAGATAGTTTCTAGCTCCACCCATTCACCTAAAAAAATTCATGAATTCATTGTTTTTAATAGCTGAGTAGTACTCCATTGTGTAAATGTACCACATTTTCTGTATCCATTCCTCTGTTGAGGGACATCAGGGTTCTTTCCGCTTCTGGCTATTATAAATAAGGCAGCTATGAACATAGTGGAGCATGTGTCCTTATTACATATAGGAGCATCTTCTGGGTATATGCCCAGGAGTGGTATAGCTGCATCCTCAGACAATGTTATATCCATTTTTCTGAGGAACCAACAAACTGATTTCCAGAGTAATTTTACCAGTTTGCAATCCCACCAGCAATGGAGGAGTGTTCTTCTTTCCCCACATCCTCTCCAGCATCTGCTGTCCCCTGAGTTTTTGATCTTGGCCATTCTGACTGCTGTGAGATGGAATCTCAGGGTTGTTTTGATTTGTATCCTCCACATAAAACCAGACACACTGAATCTAATAGAAGAGAAATTGGGGAAGAACCTGGAGCACATGGACACAGGGAAAGATTTCCTGAATATGACACCAATAGTTTATGCTCTAAGATCAAGAATTGACAAATAGGACCTCATAAAATTGCAAAGCTTCTGTAAGGCAAAGGACACGGTCAATAGGACAAAATGGCAACCAGCAGATTGGGAAAAGATCTTTACCAATCCTACATCCGACAGAGGGCTAATATCCAATTTATACAAGAAGTTAGACTCCAGAGAATCAAATAACCCTATTAAAAATTGGTAGAGAGCTAAACAAAGAATTCTCACCCAAAGAATATCAGATGGCTGAGAAACACCTAAAGAAATGTTCAACATCCTGAATAATTTTTCCAATCTTTTTTCTCGTAACTCTTCCAAATATGCTCTGTAGAACTTTACCTTCATCTGGGGTCTTAGCTACAGTTCTATTGCTGAAGAGATACCATGAGCAAAGCAACCCTTATAAAGAAAGCATTTGATTAGGATTTGCTTGCAGTTTCAGAGGGCTCATCCGTAATCATCAAGGCAGAGAACACACAGGAATATTCCAATAGCATTAGCTGAAAGCTTTACATTCTGACCCATAGGCCAGAGAGAACAACACTGGGCCTGGCATAGGTTTTTGAAACTTCAAAGTCCACCCCCCAACCCCCAGTAATAGACCTCTTCCAACAAAGTCACAACTCATAATCCTTTCTAAACAATTCCACCACCAGTGGGCCAAGCATTCAAGTGTATGAACCTATAGAAGCTATTCTCATTCAAACCACAACATCTAGCCAACTTTGATTTTGCAAAACTAACTCATACCTTGTTAGACATTGTCAATGTCTCATCAGGTAAAGGTACTTGCCACCAAGCCTGATAACCGAGTTCCATCCCCAAGACCAGACCCACAACTGCAGAAGAAGAGAACCAAACCCTGGAAGTTGATCTTGACCTCCACATGTTTGTACATGCATATACAGAAACACACACACATTTTACATAAAATGCAAAAAAAAATTTAAGATGAGAAAAATTAATATGGTATTCTCTGTTACTCTTCAGTTGCATGTTACAGGTCTAGTATGTCTATGAAAGAGATTGCAGCTAAACAACCTTCCTGACAAATATACAAAATTGAGTAGACTGTAAGTGTTTAGGGCTTGCCTTCCTGAAAGGGGCTATTAGTAGGCAATTAAATGATATCCATGGAAGTGGAAAAATGGTCACTTCAAAAGAAATACTGACAATGGGTAATCAAGCCTATCCTTGGTTGGTGCCAATGTTTCTTTCTATTCAGGGAAAGTGGGCATAGATACTGGACATTACAAATTATATTAACCCTCCATAATTCATGGAGCAGCCTTGACTTCCTGTTTACAATTACCTGGTATTTCCCTGTTGCCCTAACAGGCATATTCAGAACCATGTGTACTGTCCTCCTCCCTGCCAAAGCATATTCATGTTAATATGCTCTCACAGAGCATATTTTGAAAATAATTATTATTTACACTGAATGTTCCTTATTCCAGAAGAGCTCAAAGGAGAAGAAACACATCAGGAAAATGCAGCTGTGTGTGTCTTGCAGTGACAGCCAAACCTTTTCTTAATTTCCCTTTGGGTCATAGCAACCTTGAGAACAAGAACAATGTCTTCCCGACTCAAGTCACATCCCTTGAGTAACAGCATGATGTCACCCTCTCTGCAAATGCATTCCTAACATTTAGGAGTTGTCTCAGAATCTTGACTTTTTTCCCCTACCAGTATTATAATCAGTCCTATCCTCAATGCTGAGAGAAGCATCATTTTAAAGCTTCTTCTAAATGACTTTCAGAGAAAACATAAACTAACCAAAGTACAAACAATAGATGCAATGCTGTGCAGAACAATCCAATCTCTTTTCTTTGTTACTCTCAATGGAATGTTAGAGATTTTATGCCTTCTTTAAAAGACAGGAAAGAAAAGGAGGAGGTGAACACCAATCCAGAGACTGTGACAAAGTATGCATCTTATGTTTGCACAACATAACTCTATGAACCCAAGAGGAGTCTCATAACTGCTACCCTAAGTCTTTTTAGAATCTGAAATTCCAGCTAACTCTGTTGATATAATAATCTTATACTGTTTTCCTTTCAGTCTATTGCACCACTGCACTCCTTCCTGGATTTTCCTTCTGTGTTTTACTATATTCTCAGAATAGAACCATCAGTATGGGTTTACAGATTTCTTGTTCTGTTTTTGCTGTTTTCAAGCCTGATAGATTTTGCTCTTAAACTCGAAGTCAATATGAAGATAGTCACCCTCTAGAAGCAGGTGGCCCTTGAGACTCTGATAGCAGGACAAGAGGACCTACGTTATTACTGAAATACAAGGCTGTGTTTATATACCTGACAGGTAGTATGTTCTTAGTTTTCCAAGGCTCGCATACCTAAATTGAAATGATGTGAGGTTCTGCCTCAGGTTTTAATGATTTATTGCGAGGAGAGTTTTCAGACTCCTCAGGGGAAAAGTGAAGCTTCCTCTGCATGGTGTTCATTTTAGGATTAGTAATAACAACCTACCGTATGTTAATTGTTAATGCGATTTGATATCCCAAATAATTGAAGCCTCTTTTCCAGAGGCTTACATTGCATATCCATGTAATGAAAACCCCGTACCGAATCTCACACCTCCTCACATCCCTGTTATATCAGACAAGCCAAGATTTTTGATTCCTGGATAAGCAGAGTTCCTGTCCCTTTAAGTTCATGTCCATTTAAGACATTTCCCAAGGTGGATCTTCAGCCAATGTCAACCTTGAGATTAAGGAGATTGAAGACAGGATAAAAATATAAAAAAAATCAGGAAGACATAGACAGGGAGAATAACTTGTACTCTGTGTTTGATTGTAATATTTCACCAGTTTAAAGTTTAAAAACCTCAGAACTATTAAAATTTGCTATGAATGTTGTCCATACAGAGACACTATTCCTTTTTATAGAGATATTTCTAATAATAATGCTAAAATAGCAATGAACCCTGCTTCAGGACTCATCACACAAGACCTTTGTGTTTGACCTTACCCCATCCCAAGTCTGGTGTCTACAGACAAGATTAGAAACCTGGTTGATGGCCAAAATATATTCCTTACTTCTTTGCAAACTATATAATCAGGATTACTTTGACTATTTGACCTATTTTTCATTTTATCAATCTGAAATCCCATTAGTTTACCGCAGAAACCATTCTGTGAGCTCATCTTTTAAAGGTGGGGGTCTTTAGAAACTTGTTAAACAAATAACCTTAGAGACAAGCCACAAAAGTCCTCTGTAGGGCCATTGTGAAGGTGTAGAATTGGGTGACTCTTTTTTTTTTTTATTCGATATATTTTTTTATTTACATTTCAAATGATTTCCCCTTTCCTAGCTCCCCCCACTCCCAGAAAGTCCCGTAAGCCCCCTTTGGGTGACTCTTATAAGGAGTCTTCACCCATGTCCTCTGGAGCTGGACTTACAAGTGGTTATGATCTACCCAATAAAGGTGCTGGGAACCAAATTTAGATGTCTGTAAGGGCAGCAAGCCCTCTTAAACACTGAGCCTTCTCTCTATGCCCTAAAAGTGTTTCTTAATAAATGTTAAGTTTGCTTCATAAAAATGAACATGCAAAATGACCATGATGAAAATTAACAGTGATGAAAAATACTTAAAATTGTATAAAACTTAAAACATTGCTTATGCACAGTTAGCAAGAACCAATATTATTAAAATTCCTATGCTAACTAATGCAGGCCATTCTTACTAAGTTTCAAGGAACATCCTTCACAGAGATTTTTTTTATGGAACATTGAATAATCAAAGTAATCCTAAAAGGGGAAAAAAGTCAAAACATTATAGTGACTGGCTTCAACATGCACTACAAAGCCTCATACGAATGCAAAACATCATGATACTGACATAACAACAGGTACAGAGTAGAATAGAATAGAGATTAACCCAGAAATTAACCCATGCATCTGTGAGAAAATGAACAAAGGTAGCAAGAATACAAACCAGGAGGGATGAATGTTTTCTTTAGTAATGGTATTGGAAAATCTAGGTTGATTCTATGTCTGGCCTTGTGATTCATGTTTTGCAATGAATTTTCAAATACCAATAGTTCTTTGGTATAATGGCTCTATTTCTTCTGGATACATGACCAATGCTAGGACTGTTGAATTCATACATATAGTGGTTCTAGGTCTACTGTTTTTCTTAGACTACAGTCTCATCTGTTGCCGCAGTCCCACTGTCTCACCAGCATTACAAAGAATAATCTATTTGGTGATAGCTCTTTTAACTGGGGTGAGATGATTTCTCACCGTGGTTCTGCCTGGCAGTTTCCTAACGATTATTTGTACAGAGAAGAATAGAAGCAAACAGTTCTCATACAATGGATACAAAAGTAAACCAAAACTTTATTAGGACTTACACAAAATATGACTAGAGGAAGCCTAAGGGAAATGATTTTCAGATATTGTTCTGAGAAAAGACTTTTCTTTTTTTTTAAGTTAACTCCAGAGCACAGACACAGAAACAAAGCTAACAACAGAGATTACAGGAAAGTAAAATATGTGTGAACAGCAAAAGGGGCCAATTGATGAACAGACAACCAGAAAAGTAGAGAGAAATATGCGCAAATCATCTACATGGCAAAAGATTAGAATATGTAGTGAACTCAAACAACTCAACATTAAAAACATTAAGAATGAGTCTGTTAAGAAGATATGTAGAAGACCAATAAGAAATGATAATAAGAAATGATAATTGTCTAATGCCAATAATCATTAGGAAACTGCCAGGCAGAACCACAGTGAGAGATCATCTCACCCCAGTTAAAAGAACTATCACCAAATAGATTATTCTTTGTAATGCTGGTGAGACATTTGGCAACAAATGAGACTGTAATCTAAGAAAAACAGGAGACCTAGAACAACTATATGTATGAATTCAACAATCCTAGCATTGGTCATGTATGCAGAAGAAATAGAGCCATTATACCAAAGAACTATTGGTATTTGAAAATTCATTGCAAAATATGAGTCGCAAGGCCAGACATAGAATCAACCTAGATATCCAAGGATGTTTGCATGAGTAAGAAAAATGCACATGAAGATTTTTAATCAGCCATGAAAATATTTAAATTCTGTGATTTGTAGCAATATGGCTAGAACTGGGGGATATTATGTTGGATGAAATACATCAATCACAAAAAGACAAATGCTGCTACACATGTTCTCCCTCCCATGTGGAAGCTAAAACAATGACCTCACAATAGTGGTATCTTAGTTATGGTTTTAGTGCTATGAAGATGTGACACCATGAGCAAAGCAACTTTTATAAGGGCAAACACTTAATTGGGGCTGGCTTACAGTTTCGGAGGTTCAGTCCGTTATCATGGCGGAACCTGGCAGTATGCAGGCAGACATGGAACTGGGAAAGGGGCTGAGAGCTCTACATCTTGATCTGAAGGCAAGAGACTCCCTCTTCTCAGGGAGCATGGAGCATGAGCATTAGGAGACCTCAAAGACTGCCTACACAATAACACACTTCCTCCAACAAGGCCACACCTATTCCAAAAAAGGTCACATATCCTAATACTTCCAATTCCCATGGGTCAAGCATTTTCAAACCACCATGAGTAAAAACTGTGGTGATTTCTGTTCTCCACATCTGGTGGAATTGTTTGAGTTACAATCGGCCTCTGGCACCACCACTTTTGGTGGTTTACATCTTTAAATGTCATAGCTCTGTGCAGTATAATCTAACCCATGCTATGCATGAGGTAATGCTCTGATAAGACTACATGTGACCAGTAAGTTTTAAACCCAAGATTGAAATCTAGTCTTTCTGGGCCCATCCTCAACACTTAGAATCATTTATCCTCCTCACCTTTGTGGTACTTCTGCAGGGGAGGACAGTCTTATAATGCTTGGATATTTCATCTTAACAGGTCACAAAAGAACACAGATTTCCCATAATATCCATGACTTTCGACTGACATTCTCTGAATTCTCAGTTCATATCACACTCAGCCTCTGATAAAGATTTTCTTGGTCCTCTTGATGATGGAATTATGATGTGATGTCCTTTATTGCTAGCCTGTATGGGTGCCTTGAAATTAGGAGCCTTACCTATGTTCTCAGTCCTCCACAAGTATGTGATATGGGCCTTGGTTCATTTGCTGATTGTTATAATAAAAAAGAAAACTTGACACTTCAATAAGAAAGAGATTTGACTTGAATTGTACTACCAAAAGTACAGGGGATATGATCCTCCTCCAGTTGCCCCAAGAGCTTCAGCCATTTCATCTCTGAGGAGATTTCTGAGCAAATTATAATTTCTTGAGATCCATCAGTTGTCCAATAATTAAAGAAAGATATACACATGTGCCTCTTTAGGATATATTCAGGCCAGCTTCACTGTTTCTGTTTAAGAGAAAAAGCAAAGCAAATGACAGCAGTAGTACCACTAAGATAGCAATTAGCAAATCCCATCAAACTTTGACTCCAGATTATATGACTGTGCAATAATACTGAAAGAAAATAAGGAGTATCTCAAAAACACTTCTCAGGGTACCCAGCAGGATGACTCTCTCTTAATGCCACCAGAATCCCTTATATAAAACAAAATAATGAGCTCATTGTTTTCTCTAGCAAAGGTAAGACATTGTGAGTCCTGAGATAAAACATCAGATTTAAAATTGTTCCCAGAGCTGAAGGACCTTTCTTCAGTGACGACTATAGAAAAAGCTTTGCCTTTGAGTATCTGTGTCTGGCCCAAGTTCCCCACCAAATTTATAGACCACTAATGCATGCCTAGTTACAATGCATGTCACTAGAAAATATCACAAATATCAAAAGTAATTTCTCCCCAAGAAAACTCTTACCAACAGTTCCACAATTAATGCAGTCACAAAAATGGAGAAACCGGAAATGAATAGGTTTCAGCCAAACAGCATGACAATGATAATCACTTCATTTACTTATAGGATTACAGAGCAATGGCTGGACCTCAAGTGTCCGTGTCCCAGGTTCATCAAACTTTCCAAGGGCTTAGTGCTGTGAATGTTCATGACCTGGTGACAGTATAGGTGAGACATCACAGGATACATATAGAAGGATATGTTTCAGTTTGTTTTTAGGTCTAAATAATGTTTTATAGTTATGTCTGAGAGTTAGATTTGTATTCAGATTCAATTTTATTTATTTAAAAATCAATTAAATTCCTGTTGTCAGACTAGCCTCCACTGATCACAGGATTCAGATATCATAGAAAGTAGAAATCGTGTACAAAGGGGTGATCAAGGCTTCCAGAAACATGTACTGGCTTGCTGTGTTCTTCATCCCCCATGCTTCAAGTGTGTGGGTTTACACGAGCTTCAAGAATCACTCTGTGTTCTAGAATGAAACGCAACATGAGCATCATTCATGGTTTTG